>NC_050444.1:140197628-140497628 GCF_903995425.1 Onychomys torridus
GCCATAGCCATAGCCACAGCCACAATCACAACCATAGCCATATGCACATCCACAGGCACAGGCACAGCCACCATAGCCACAGTCACAACAACAGCCACAGCTTAGACTTCAGGGCAACAGAAGCTACACTGTGTTTTAAACTCATCACTGAGGTGGGTGTGGTGGCGCACACCTCTATTCCCAGCACTTGAGGCAGAGGCAGGCAGATCTCTGAAATCGATGCCAGCCTGGTCTACAGAGTGAGACCCTGTCTTGAAAAAGAACAAGAAAAAAAGAAGGAAACAAATAAACAAATAAACACCTCACCCCTGGCTTGGTATGGTGATATATGACTTTATTCTCAGCACTTGGGAGGCAGAAGCAGATGGATCTCAGTGAACTCAAGGCCTGCCTGGTCTATGCAGCGAGTTCTAGGCCAGCCAAGGCTAGATAGTAAGACCCTGCCTCAAACTGCACACACACCCCCAACCAACCAAGTAAACAAACAAACACACACACAAAAATTCATCTGTGATTCTAACTCATCTTTGTTTAGATAAGTCCGTGTCTCCTGTAGGAAAGGGAAAGTGTGTGTGTGTGTGTGTGTGTGTGTGTGTGTGTGTGTGTGTGTGTGTGTGTGTGTTTGTGCATGTGAGCACACGTACATATGTCCAAGGCCCTGCAATTGATCTGAAGTCAGCTTTGTGACTACAATAGAAGAAAGCATCACTGCTTAAAACCAAGGAAGGAGCAGAGACTCATTCAGTAGTTCTGAGCTCAGGGCATCCCTGTGAGCTGAATCGTCAGAGAATGCCCCCAGGAAGAGGTAAGCTTGAGCCATCCCTTGGAGACGGGAAGAAAGCAGTGAACAGAGAGGAGGAAAGGAGGTGTTCTGGCAGAGGCATTTACATGGACTCCTATTTACAAAATACATTCACATGTGTAATCTCATTTCATACTCATTAGACTGAAGGATCCTTGATGTGCTAGCTCATTTGAGAGGCAGTTGAGTGGAGTAATTAGAGTATGTGTTTTAAAAAATATGGTTAACTATGACAGGTGGGATAAACACATGTATGTCTGCCCTCTCCACAAACCTTGAAGAATAATAATAATATTTAGTTTTGGAAGACGGCAAGTGGTCGCAGGAGTTGAGAACACTGAGATAGCTGCATACCAAGGATGTGGAAGAGAAGGCAGTCAGCCGGAGACCTAGGACTAGAGGAAGATCAGACATTGTAAGCACCACAGAAGGTGAGAGCAAGTTTGGGTTAAAGTCATTGGAATGGTCAGGCACGGCGGCGCACACCTGTAATCCCAGCACTCGAAAGGCAGAGGCAGGCGGATCTCTGTGAGTTCGAGGCCAGCCTGGTCTACTGAGTGAGTTTCAAGCTAGCCAGGGCTACACAGAGGACAGACAACAGAGGCTGGAGAGATGTCTTAGTGACGAGCAGTAGTTGTTCTTGCAGAGGACCTGGGTTCAATTCCCAGCATGCACTTGGCAGCTCCAGTCCCAGGGGATCCAATGCCTTCTTGGATCTCTGAGAACACAGGCACACATGTGGTACACAGACACACATTTGAAAAATATTTTATGTGTAAAATATAAATAAATCTAAAATATAGCAAACAACAAAAACAACCAAACAAGTACTGTGGGGATGGGTTGAAAGCCTCCCTGAGAACCAGGTCTCTCCCCTGTTGTACACCAATAGTGGTCCATATTCTGGAGATTAGATATTTGTCTGTTTTGAAAAGTGAAGTAGGGGATGTAGTCCAGTAGCAGAGATTTTGCCTAGTGTGTAGGAGTCCCTGAGGTGCAGGGCTCAGCATTACATGAGAGATGGGCAAGATGGCTCAGTAGGTGTAGGTGCCTGCTGCTAAGCCTGACGGCCCGAGTTTGATCCTTAGGACTCACGTGATGGAAGGGGACAGACAACTCCTGCATGTTGTTTTCTGACCATGCACACCTCCTGGCTCTCTCTAATACACACACACACACACACACACACACACACACACACACACACATGCACACATACATAGAAAAATGCACACAAGATAACATTTTTTTTTCAAAAGGTGAAGCAGGAAGGTTTGGCACTGGACATAACGGAAAGAGTGCATTGAAACCCTGGGGCTCATGAGACAGTGTCTAGAATGTTCTTAGTCAGGTGTGTACTCTCTTGGGTGAGACTTAAGAGCTTTTTACTGGAGCTACTGGGTAGACAGAGAAAAGCCCTTTAGATACTGAGAAGGAGATTAGAGACAATGAAGCGGTCATCACAGAAATACTAGAAGAAATAGGAGGTATGTCTACCTCATAGACATGTTACCAGTGCACAAACCAAAGCTAAGGGTGTGACACATAGCTTGAAAGTGGGTCCCACTAAGTCTCACTAGCAAGACCTTTTAGATGGAAAAAGGTAGGAATAAAATGATAAAAGCCTCCTGACCGAAAGGGTAAGATACACACATTGAAAAATCTAGAACCAGAAAAAGCAATGGGTTTCTCAACAGCTGTACTGCCGCAATGCCTTCAGATTTTGTAGGAATTCCTGTTCTGCCTAAATTATAAACCAATTACAGAAGCAGAATAAAAAAGACCTTTCTGGAGGGATTTATCTTCATGAGTTCCTTCTTAGGAAGTAGTTAAAGGATGTATGCCATTATCATATTGTGTGTGTGTGTGTGTGTGTGTATGTGTGTGTGTGTATGTGTGTGTGCATGTGTGTGCGTGTGTGTGCATGTGTGTATGTGTGTGTGCGCGTGTGCGTGTGTGTGTGTGTGTGTGTGTGTGTGTGTGTGTTTGTGTGTGTACACGCCACCACACATAAGTGGAAGTCAGAATGTGACTTGCAGAAGTCATGCCTCTCCTTCTACCATATAGGTCCCAGCGATCGAACTCAATTTGTCAGACTTGGAAGTAAGTGTCTTTAACCCTGAGCCATCTTGACAGCCCCTACAGTATTCTTCTTTTAAAACATACTTTAAGCCAGGCAGCAGTGGTACATGCCTTTAATCCCAGCACTCAGGAGGCAGAGCCAGGTGGATCTCTGGGAGTTCGAGGCCAGCCTGGTCTACAGAGCGAGTTCCAGGACAGGCTTCAAAGCTCCACAGAGAAACCCTGTCTCAAAAAACAAACAAATAAGAAAGGGGGGAGCAAGGGAGGGACAGAGTAATGAATGAATGAATGAATGAATGAATGAAGCCTAGATCCTCTGTATGGGCAGCAAGGAACCGAACAGAAGCCATTGGAAGAATGCTGTTTACTGGCTAGATCCCAGTGGCCTTTTCAGGCTACTTGCTTGTTTGCTTGATTTATATGTTTTTTGAGACAGGGTTCTCTGGTGTAGCCCTGGTTCTCCTGGCAATCATTCTATAGACCAGGCTGGCCTCAAACTCACAGAGATCCACCTGCCTCTGCTTCCCATGTGCTAGGATCAAAGAGTGTGCCATCACTGCCTGGCCTCAGCCAGCTTTCTTATATCATCCAGAACTACCTGCCCAGGGGTGGCACCACCCCCACTGAGCTGGGCCACCCACACCAATCACTAATCAAGCAAATGCACTAAAGACTTGCCTATAGGTAAATCTATGGAGGCATTTTCTTAATTGTGAATCCCTCTTTCCAAATGAGTCTAGCTTGTTGATATGAAACTCGACGGGATACCATCCTTCCCAGTCTTGACCATGGATGGTCTCCAAGTTAGATATTTGTATTTCATAACGTTGGCATTTTAGAAGTACAGAGTTAAAAGGAATCCTTTGGGTTTAATGCAGATGAAAAGTTGATCAGCAGAGCTGAAAATGAGATAATTTTGTTCAGGAGAGGAGTTGGCAGTGACTCTGGGAGCCATGGCTGCTTGTTAGATGGTGAGGGTAGGCATTAAGGGAAAGTGGAGGGGGCTGGAAATTATTCAGAAGAGACAGGGTCCACTAACAGTCCCTTTCAGAAGCTTCCTTTGGCAGCAATGTGCAGAATGTACCGGAGTGGGAACACAGAGCCTGAAAGCCTGTTGGGAAGTTGCCACAATGCAACTATAATGTTCTAAGCTGGGAGGTGGAGGCAGAAGTAGAGAAAACATGTGCAATTTAATTACACTTACTTCTGATCAGGCTGATACAAGTCACCAAAATTAATATCAGCAACCAGAGAGCAGCTATCAATACCATACTGATAAACACGGAAAGGGTATGTGAGCTGGGGGTACAGTGAAGTTGATGGAGTACCTGCTTAGCATACATGGATCCCAGTTTGAAAGCCAGCACTTCAGAAACAAGGCGTGGTGGCACATGCCTGTAATCACTGCACCAGGGAGTTGGAAGCAGAAGTTCAAGGTCATTCTGGGCTATATAACAAGTTCAAGTCCAGCCTGGGCTTCGTGAGACTCTGTTTCAAGGGGGGTGGGAATTGAAAGGGAATTCTGTAAAGAAGCTTGTGTCATGTATTGGAGAACTTCAATAAAAGGAATTTTCTGGAATGACTCAAGTTCACTTAAGAAGAAATAGATAACTTAAATTAGCCCCCTTTCTGTTTTCCTAAGGTAAAGGAGAGCCGGGTATTGCGGCACATGTGTTTAATCCAAGCACTTGGAAAGCAAAAGCAGGCAGATCTTTATGAGTTCAAGGCCAGCCTGGTTTACATAGTGAGCTCCAGGATAGCCAGGGCCATATACATATACAGAGAGACTCTACTACAAAATAAAAATAAATAAATAAATAAAAATAAAATAAAGGGGAATGTGCCTTTAACTTCACACTGCTTAATGCAACAAATTGTGACATTCAGTGCCACCACCGGCTCATGCAAAGAATAGCTTTGTTATTTTCAAATAGATTTCCATCTCTTTTTTGTTTCTTTAAACTTTAGTTTATTTATAACGTGTATGTGCATGTACAGGCATGGCATGTGTGCACATGTGGAGGTCAGAGGACATCTTTTGGCAGTCAGTTCCTCCCATCTCATCGAGGCCTTCTCTCTTGGTTGTGCTGAGCTGTGTACTCCAGGTTCATGGCCTGTGAGGTTCTGAGTGAGTCCCCCTGTCTCTGATTCCCATTTCTCATGGGGCTGCTGGGATTGGAGATATGTGCCACCACGTCTGGCTCTTATATGGGTTCCTGGGAGCAAACTCCAGTCAGCAGGCTTGCACTACCAAGGCTCCGACATGCTGAGCCACTTTTTTCTAAAAAAAAGTGTTCTTTATTTTTTGAGACAAGGTCTTACTATGTAACCTTGGCTGACCTAGAACTTGATATGTAGACCAGGCTGGCCTTGAACTCACATAGCTCTCCCTGCCTCAGCCTCTGAGTGCTGAGATAAAAGGTGAGTACCACCCCCTCTGCCTAAACTGTTTTAAGATGTATTGTGTGTGTGCATGTATGTGTGTATGTGCATGTGTGTATATGTATGTATGTATATATGTATGTATTTATTTTTAAGACAAGGTCTCACTATGTAGTCCTGGAAGTCCTGGAACTCACTATGTAGATCACACTGGCCTTGAACTCACAGAGATCCCTCTTCCTCTGCCTCCCAAATGTACACATTTTTGCATGCACAGGTACATATAGATTCCCAGGAGGTCAATTCCAAGAGGATGTTGGATGCCCTAAAGTTGAGGCTGTTGTGAACAGGCCTGATGTGGTCACTGGAAATTGAACTCCCATTTTCTGGTTGAGAGCAGCAGGTGCTCTTAACTGCTGAGCTGTCTCTCCAGTTCTTTCTTTTTTTAGTTTTTCAGGACAGGGTTTCTCTGTGTAGCTTTGTGCCTCTCCTGGAATTCACTTGGTAGCCCAGGCTGGCCTCAAACTCACAGAGATCCACCTGGCTCTGCCTCCCGAGTGCTGGGATCAAAGGCGTGCGCCACCACCGCCCGGCTCAGATTTTCATTTCTTTTTCTTTTTTTAACCTTTCTATAGCTTTATTGAGAGAGAAAGAGAGAGAGAGAGAGAGAGAGAGAGAGAGAGAGAGAGAGAGAGACTGTGCGAAGGAGAGAGAATACGGAAGGAGAGGCGATATGGAAAGACCATTTCTTATAATCAAAAGAATTTTGACAAATCTGCTCTTCCAGGCAAAGGCAGGTGACAGTGTCTGTCCATGGTGCTGCTGATTTTGTGATCTGGCTTGTGTTTGCACACAGGACCCCACACATCCTGGAACCTTAGCATCTGTCCATGGTTCTGAGCACAACTGTCCCCTGCCATTGCGGCCCATGCTCTCCCTCTTGCTGGAGTGTCAGGGACTTTCATGGTTCTACAAAGCCCAACTCAGGCAAGACTAAGGACAAGCTCTTGTAACAGATGGTCTGAGGGCCAGCCATTAGCAGACAAGTCCAACAGGCCCCAGGGGAGAAGTCTGGCACTATCAAAGCAAAGGAGCAGGGCTACTGTGAGCTGGGCAGAGCTCCAGCCTTGGAAGGACAGGGAAGAAAACAGAAAGAAAGCCCTCCTGTCACATGGACTTGCTACAGTTGGGGGTAATGAAAGAAGCCATAGTCTCTGGCCACTGCTCCCAGTTGCTCCCAGCCTAACAGGCAGAAAAATGCCTATAACACCCTCTCCCAGATAGCACATGCCAACTTTTGGATACAACCTCTGGATCCAAAGGACTCTTAGGGTACGATAAAGCTGAGCCTGTCTTGTTTCCTTACTTGACAATTCAATGCCCCCAAAGAAAACCCAATAGTATGGATTGAAGTTCCTTGAAGGCAGAACTTCTCCAGGTCCCACCAAATGTGGGACAGATTACTGTCTGTCACTTACGTATGGCATTCAAATGGAGAGAACAGGCAGAAGAGAGGGTTACCCAGAGTGAGCACACATCCTCAGGAGAGTTGGAGAGTTGATTTCCATCTAACATTTTAGGCCATGTGTGCTAGGGACCAGAAAGGACTTTTACACATACTTCCACACAGACAGTCTGGGACAGAAGCTAGTTTTTATTCTTTGCACATTGAGGAACCAAGGCTGGCAGGGCAGATGATTTGCCCAAGGTCACATGAAACATGTTTGCAGAGCCCTTACCTTTTCCTTTGTGTGGTTTAGGCTCCAAGGTGAATGCACTCATCCATTCTCACAGGCTCTTTTAAGGGCTGAACCTGGCATGGCTAGATTAGATGCGTGCCAGCCATGTACCCCTCCTTGGCCAGCAGCATCTAGAGGAACCCTGACTCCCATTAGATCTGGAGTTGGAGGAATCTGGAGACCTCTAGGTTGCAGGGATGTAGTGGAGGGGGTGCGGAGGAAGATGCCTCTGCAAAGGGAGTAAACTGATGGGAATGGGGACAGAGGGGACTGACTCCCTGCTGGTCCCAGAACGATTCTCACCTGCCAGTCGATAGCTGGAGACTCACGTAAGTGCTAATCAGATCCATTGACACACTCAGGCTGGGGCTACAATCCATTCTCACATGGAATGGTGGATCGATTCCTCATTCTCTGCAGTCCCCAACTGGCCTCATCAGGCCATCTCTCCTCCAGGGACTGAGAAACTGGTTTACTCTGCACCTCTGGCCACCTGTGAGGTTTTTGCTCTCCTCTGTATTCTCCCCTAGATACAGAAGCTTTGCTCCAATACAGAGGAACTCCGGGCTGGAAGTGCAACAGGCCTAAGTTCCAACCCTTGATCAGCAGCTAATTGCGTGACATTGGACCAATCATGTCACTCTTTCGTTCATGTCACTTCTTCTAACCTCAATTTTCACCTCTTGGAACCTCAATTTTATCAGCTGAGTAATGGGGATGAAGATGTCAGCTCTGCAGGGTTTCTACTGTATGTAGTGATTGCAAGGCTAGAAAAACACTATAAACTGTAGCCAATATCAGTCTAAAGTACAGCTCTCTGCTTCTAGGAGAGTAGGTTCTTCCCTCCCCATGCTCTCGCCTCTCCCCTCAGCCCGATCTTTAAAGTCTGACATGCTGGGTGGGCAGTTACGCTGATATAAGCTTGGAGAGAATTTATCTTCCCTTGGCTTATGTCAGGACACACACACACACACACACACACACACACACACACACACACACTAGCTCTTGATTCCTTGACATGGTCAGACTGCCTGGTAGAAGCAGAGTTCTAGAAACTGAGCATAGAGGCAGCAGAAACCAAACAGACAGTGCAAATGGAATGCCTGGGAAAGAACATTTCTCAAGCTCTGGGAAAATATCTGTGTTAGCCTCCTACGCTCAAAACGGCTTCTCAGCAGTGGTGCTGCTTGTAGCTCCAGCACTCAGGTGGCTGAAGCAGGAGGATTGTGAGCTCAAGGCCATCCTAGGCTACACAGAGAGTTTGGGGATGGCCTGGGTTGCCTTGTGAGTCCCTGTCTCAAACGAACAAGCAAACACACACGCCATCATACGTAGCCAGATATTTTGGCGAGGCTCCTCACTTTAACTTCAGGAAGGAGCTCTGGTGTCAGGAAAGAGGACCATGTTCTTGAGACATTACTCATTTTCTTATGCCCCTGGCCATTGATAACTCAATGGAGTGGGAGATTCTTGCCCAAGATGGGATACAGTTTCTTTCTAACTTTGTGTTCTCTGGGCAGGAAAGCTAAACATTTGTGGGGCCATCCACAGGAGCTTATGTGAAAACAGAGGGAGCCAGTGTGTTGAGAGGAGGCTGGAAGAGAGGTGCAGAAAAATGCAGAGGCAAGAACTCATGAGAGGCTCGGCATTGTGGCTCACACTGGACTCTCAGTGTTTGGGAGCCTGGGTAAGGAAGATTTTCCTGGGCCCAGGACCATCATGGAGTACCAAGTGTGAACCTGCCCCCTCCCCAATCAAAATAAAATAATCTGTAATAGTCCTTTCAAAACAAAAATAGCAGGTGGGTATGTGTGAATACAACTCAAGGAGAATGGCCTAGCTTAGCACACACGAGGCCTGTGGTTCAATTCCTGGCATCGGGAGGGAGGGAGGGAGGGAGAGAGAGAGAGTTGCAGGGTAAATCAACTGTGCTTCCTGTGAATGTCCCCTGCCCTCCCACTACACACAGCCCTGTAAGGCAGACTTTCTGGGTTCCCTTCAGTCAAGTAATCCTCCATATATAACAAACACTCACACTGTAACTAGTGAGCTTTTTTTTTTTTTTGACTACACAGTGTTTGACTATAGTGTGTTACTACTGACACACTCGGCAGGATCAATTATAAAACACTGAATTGGAGGCCATTTGGCCATTTTGGTCCTCTGAAATGTTTCTAAATTAGCATCTGAATACTACCTGTACCCAAGATTGCTTTTTGCTTGTTCATTTAAAAGTATCCGCCGAGCGGTGGTGGCACACACCTTTAATCCCAGCATTCGGGAGGCAGAGCCAGGCGGATCTCTGTGAGTTTGAGGCCAGCCTGGGCTACCAAGTGAGTTCCAGAAAAAGGGCGCAAAGCTACACAGAGAAACCCTGTCTCAAAAAACCAAAAAAAAAAACCAAAAAACAAAAAACAAAAAAAAAAAAACAAAACAAAACAAAAAACCAACTATATATTACATATATATCTCCAATATAGCCAAGTGGTGGTGGTGCCTTTAATCTCAGCACTTGAGAGGCAAAGGCAGGTGGATCTCTATGAGTTCAAGGCCAGCCTGGCCTACAGAGCAAGTACCAGGACAGCCAGGGCTACACAGAGAAACCCTGTCTCAAAAACTAAAATAAATAAATAAATATATAAATAGAGAGAGAAATAAAATATATATCCAATATACATTAATTGGGCCTGAGGATGTAGTGTGGTAGAGTGTAGCACGCACAAAGCCCCGGAGTTGATCTCCAGCACTCCGTAAACGTGGTGTGGCAGTCTGCATCTGTAATCCCAGCAGCTGGGTGGTGGAGACAGGAGGATTAGACATCAGAGTCATCCTACATAGTGAGAGAGAGGTCAGCCTTGGATTCATGAGGCTCTGTCTCAAAAATCTGTGTTGATTTAACTATTCTAACCACTGTTCTAGGTGTTAGCCATGCTGGGGCAGCACAAGATCTCTGCATGTTTCCTATTGAGACAACGTCCTCAGATATAAATTGAGAACCTCTGTAGTATGAAATAATCTAAGCAAATTTAAGTACACTCATCGAACGATTTAAACATGATAAGACTTAACAATGTCCTAGGGATGGTGCTAATTCCCTGTGTATATTAACAAACAGATTGAATCCTACACCACCCTTACAAGGCCAGTATAACTATGAGTTAGCTCTCTTCTTTTTACAGATTAGGAAACGGAGGCATAGAGAAATTAAGACGTCTGTTAAAGGTTACACAGTCTTAGTGGCAGAGCTGAGACTGTAAACAGTCTGTCTGATGCTGCTGTCCATAACACCCCATCACGCCTCTCAGTACAAATGGTGTAATGCCTCAAGGATTGGAATGAACCTGTTTCACCCGGGCCCATATCCCCAGATGAGGGCCAGGTAGCTGACCATGCCGAGCCAGTCACCAAGAGCAGCTGAAGGAAGCCCCTCTCTGCTGGATAGTGTACTGGACACTGAGGCACTGGAAAGGAACCCAGACACTGCCCATCCCATTCCAGGCTTACCAGTCTCCTGAGTTACTCAGAGAAATTCCTGTTCACAGAAATACCTGGTTATAGCCAGGCAGTGGTCATGCATGCCTTTAATCCTAGCACTCAGGAGGCAGAGGCAGGTGGATCTCTGTGAATTTGAGGTCTACAGAGCGAGATCTAGGACAGCACCAAAACTACACAGAGAAACCCTGTCTTGAAAAATACAAAAAAAAAAAAAAAAAAAGAAAGAAAGAAAGAAAGAAAAAGAAAAGAAAAGAAATACCTGAAATATCTGGTTATTCACACGAAGAAATGATCAGCCACTGTCTCCAACAGAGGCCTGCCCAGCCCTACTCTTGGTCCTTCCTCTTGTAGGGCATCCATAATTAGCTGTCCTGGTTCAGGAGTTTCCACACACTTCTGCCATCCTATCTACCCCATGTCTGGACTGCATCCTTCATCTTGCTCACTGGGATGATGCTAACACTCCCTTTTCCTGGTGAATGCATGTTCTCCCTCCCTCCCTCCTCCTCCTCCTGCTTCTCCTCCCCCACAACCACTACAAGCTTTCCAGGACATGTCTGACTATGTCTTGCTTTGAACACAATGGCCCCCTTAAGATGTTACCATTTGGTAAAACTGTGTGAAGGGTGTACTAGAACGCTCTGTACTAGGCCGCTTTTTGTAAATCTGAAATGATCTGCAAATAAAAAGTTATCTTAAAAAACATCACTTACCCTGATAATGCAAAATACCCTCCCACTCCTTTTCTCTCACTGTCTCCCACTATTCTTGAGGAAGTCGTCCTGCTGAGACGTCAATACAGTGTTTGGAAGGCCCTTCCTCACACCCCTCAGCTTTCCACCCTGGTAGTCTGAGGAGCTCCAAGCCAGTCACATTTATTGGACGTTTATGTCGTTCATATCAGACACTTTACAAACGCTCTGGTGGTGTTCCAACCCAAGTGTCAGGGACAGGCAGTATTGAGTGCTGCTTTTCAGCCTTCGGAGTTTAGAATCTGGCATGGTGGCACATGACCATAATCCCAGCATGTGGGAAGTGGATGCAGGAAGAATTGGAGTTCAAGGACATCCTCAGTAGATAGGGAGTTAAGGGTCTGGACTACATGAGCTCTTTTCTTCAAAATTGAAGGAAGTAAGGAAGTGAGGGAAGAGGGGAGGGAAAAGAAAGAAAAAGAACTTTCGGTCATCTCCTCCGATACCTTCCTCGATTCCTTTAACAAGTTATCCTGTTCCGTCTCCGATCCTAAGCCCTTTGTATGTTCATCCTTTTTTTTTTTTACATGTTCATTCCGTTTCATCCAGACTTACTTACTGAGCTCTCATTATGTCCTTCTGGGTTTTCTAGTCTTTGTGAAGCTATCCATTCACAACTGCCTGTATAATCTACGGTCGATCCCTCCACTTCCTTCTCGTGCTCACGCTCATCCTCCTCTTCCTCTTCCTCCCCCTCCTTTTGGTGATGTAGGTAGAACCCAGGGCTTTGTGCATGCCAGGGAAATGCATTGCCACTGAATTACACCCCAGCTCCTTAAACTATTTTTTGAAAGTATTTTTTTTTTAATGTGGAACTACTTTATAACCTTGCACGGGAGCTGGCATTCAGTTTGTCCTCAGTAAATGCACTTTGCAAGAGTAAACCAAGAGGTATTCATAATTGCTACGACAGTAATGATAATGGCAACCATTCAGAGGAAACCAGTGTGTGACTCTGACAGTGTGTACTGTGGGCCAAGGGCCAAGTACACCATCAGCATGAAGCCCGAGGCTGGGAGGCTCCCAAGGAGATGACAAGTGCCTTCTGCATGTAACCCAAGCCGTCATTGTCACTGGGATAATTTTTGCCATTAGTGTTGGTGTTATGCTACAGTGTGGCAGGTGCCAGCAGCAAGATGGCTTGCCACGCTTCCTCATAGCAGAAACATCAGGAAGCAAATGTTCTTCAAAGATGAGCAGTGAGGAGGGCCAGATCCAGGCTGGGCTTTCTGCCCAATCTCAGCAACCCAAACATTGGTTCTTGGCCACTAGGTCCAGGACACATTGGCGTCTTTCTCTTGTTACCATGATTCAAGCCCTTCATGTATCAAGGGATGATAAAGAAGTGGACTGCTAGAGGGCAGGAGCTAATAGATTACAGAGCCTTGAACAAGAAGGCTCACCAGTTTCCATTGGCTCAGAGCCTGAGTGGATGGTGGATGGCGTGGACAGAGATGGGTTCCAGGTTGAAGCTGAATTTGGGATGAGGATGGAAGGAGACAGATAAGGCAGGGATTAACAGAGTCCTGAGGTCCTTTGTAGTCTCAAATCATGAAAACATCAGGTTTCGTGGCACTCTTTCATCTCCTTGGGGGAATCAGAAGTCAGATGGTACAGATGATACTTGTGATGTTTATGCAGAATCCTCTTAAGTCCTCTGTGATTTTTCTCAGAGATCCCAGCATCACGACATTGACTTATTACAGACTTCCTAGGTGAATGGAATTCTCTGAAAGTCATTAGATCCATTCCCCTGACTCTGGACAAGAGTTTGAAACAACTACAGATGATCAATAACAATTGTTTGCCAGTGATGTGTTTGGCACAGTCAGCTGCAGACACAGGATTCTGATCATGGACCAACTCAGCTCTATGGGAGCTGTGCTTGTTCCTATGGGGCCTGCAAGGAGAGTGCTGTGTTTTTGACCATCAGCAGATGTGACTGCCCTGGTCCCCGAGGAGAACGCAAGAAATAAGAAGGTATCATTTGTTTGGAAGCCCCTGGGATGCCAGAACCAACTGAAAAAGACAATAGTTACCCCCAGTGTTTATATTCTAAGCCATTCAAGTGTCTCAGGAGTGATGTGGGGCAAGGAGGTGGGCAAAGAGCCAATTTTCCAATGAGAGGGTCATCTCCAGGTGGAGATGCTAATGCCTGGAGTATAAGATTAAATTACAAAGTTTTTTTGTTTTTTGTTTTGTCTTCAAGACAGTGTCTCGCTATGTAGCCCAGGCTGTGTGATCCTTCGGCCTCAGCCTACAGAATTCTGGGATTACAAGTATGTATCATCATGCCCCAACTCCTCAGTTACAAAGTGTACCCAGTCTCTGTGCATGTGGTTTTCAGTGTGACTCTAGGACTGGCTTGATTACAAAGCCTTCTAATTGAAAATCATGATGAAGAGGGAGTTTGAAATCAAAGGCTTGTATTACCTAGAGGTTCCATGGACCAGGAAGACCCACTCTGTGTACTCCATCCCTTTGTGCTTTAATCCTCAACTACCCCAAACACACCTTCACCCATCTCTGGTCTTCTCCCTTGCCCTGCCTCTCCAGTAGAGGACGGACTGCCTTTCTTCTTCCTTACTTCAGTTTGGTACCTTTCCATCCTTCTGGCTTGACCTGCCTCTGGGTCAACCTATTCAGTAATGGACATCATTCTGACACATTCCCTAGGACCTTCCATACTGATAGAAGGCACTGATGGATAGCTTTTACTGGGTTGGCCCTTCCATAAGTGTAGGACAGCTCTGGAAGTTCAACAAAGACCTTTGCAGACAGTGAACACTGATGATAAGAATAAGATATGGCCAGGAGGTGGTGGCGCACGCCTTTAACCCCAGCACTCGGGAGGCAGAGGCAGGCGGATCTGTGAGTTCGAGGCCAGCCTGGTCTACACAGTGAGTTCCAGGACAGTCAGAGATGCACCAAGACACCCTGTCTCGAAAAGCAAAACAAAACTAAAGGTGGAAAGGAAAAGTGATTATCTAGACTAAGACAAAATAAGGTACCACCAAGGCCAGAGATGTGAAAGAATAGGTGCACTGTCCAAAAGAAGGAGGCTGGTGATAATTCCTGTACAGAAGTGCTTCTAAAGAGGCCTTGGAGGGGCTGGAGAGATGGCTCAGCAGTCAAGAGCACTGACTGCATTTGCAGAGGATCAGGGTTCAGTTCTCCACTCCCAAATGGTTAATTAGGACTTTGGATAACCCCAGTTTCAGGGGATCTGATGCCCCCTCCTAGCTTCCATGGATACTGTATGCATGTGGTGCACTTATGTACATGCAGACAACACACTCAGCACATCAAATTTTAGAAATAATTTTAAGTGCACTCAGAGACAGAAGTAGATGGATCTTTGTGAGTTTAAGGTCAGCCTTGTCTACAGAGTGAGTTCCAGGTAAACCAGAGCTACATAGTAAGACCTTGTCTCAAAGGAAGGAGGAGGAGGAGGGGAAAAAAGAAAAGAAAGAAAGAAAGAAAGAAAGAAAGAAAGAAAGAAAGAAAGAAAGAAAGAAAGAGAGAGAGAGAAAAAGAAATTTAAAAAGTTAAAAATTGCATATGTAATTTTAGGTATCTAATATAGACTGTGGATGATAAGTAAGTGAACTTGGAATATTGACTTACCTGACAACCTCAGTGGTACCATTGAGATAAAGTAAAATAGGACAACTGCCTTTAGTATGAAGTCTTTATGCTCAGTGAGTCTAATAAAACCAAGAACTCTGAGAGTGCTTCGCTAGAGGGGCAGGCAGCATTCGTGAGAGGCTGGGAAAGAGGTGGGAGCAAAGGATTGTGGGTGTAGCTCAGTGGAGAACACTTGTTTAGCATATGCAAGGCCCTAATCTTGATCTCAAGCACCGAAAAAACAAAACAAAACAAAACAGGATAAAGAGAGAGAGATGGGTGACATTCAGCGGTAAAGTCAAGCACAGCTGTTGAATACCAGTGGTTGAACATCAAGACCAGCCGATAAAGCTGGTGGACAAAGAATTGCACTGACTTCACAGAGGGTCAACCAGAGGATGCCAAGGGCGCAGCAGATGAAAGAGAAAACAAGGCTTGGCAACGGCCAAATGACTGCTTCCTGTCAAGCTGTCAACTGCTCTACAAGAACTGTCTTGCATCTAGAAGTGGAAATACCCTTCTCAAAATGCCTAGAACATGTGCAGCACCATATGACAAAAAAAAAAAAAAAAATACACACTTGTGGGTTTTGCTCCCCAGCTCTCATATGTAAGAAGCGTCGCATGTTCCATGTTATACAGCATCAGTTGAGTCCTCCTCTTAATGAAAGATTCAACTTCAGAAAAAAAAAATGCAGGGGTTGGTTATCTGTCTAATATTATAAAAATATTTTGAACAGTGTGCACTGACTTGGGTTGGGTTTCCTAGAGGAAGAGTCTGAGACAGAGTTCTTATTTGAGGCATGTATTGAGGAAGTAATTTCCAGAAGAAAAGATACAAGACAAATAGGATGAAAAAGAAAGGAAAATCGGTACAGAATGTAATCTTATATGATTTTATAGGGGAGATCTTGGATACAAATGGGACCAAAGAATTAGTTCCCCACCGAAGCATGATGGTCCTCTGCATTTTTTTATTTTATTTATTGTATGTGTATGAGTGTTTTGCCTGCATATGTGTCTGTACACCATGTGCATGCAGTGCCTGAGGAGGCCAGCAGAGGGCAAATGATGCCCTGGGACTGGAGTTACAGACAGTTGTGAGACATCATGCAGGTGCTGGAAACTGAACCTGGGTCCTCTGGAAGAACAGTCAGTGCTCTTAAGCTCTGAGCCATCTCTCCAGCACCAACTTTTCTTCGGTCAATCAGCTATTGACCAAAGTGGAAAGGAAGTTGTCTAATTGAAGATGACAGTTCTCTGGAAGGAAACCTTGATAGTATTACAGAGCCCCTTCTTGCTCTGCCAACATTCAAAGTCGGAAATCTTTGATGTGTCAATGGATGAGACCACCACTCAATATAGAAACAGAAAACTATGAAGCTTAATTGATTGCTTAAGTATATGCTGGAAAAGTGACACTTTTCACCAAGGAAGGCATACCACTGATCTTAGAGTTTGGTAATAGCATGGAATTCAGGAATCAGTAGGGTTTTCAGAGGGGTGAGAGGGCTGACAGAATCTTTAGAAGGAGAGCCACTTAAAGTGCAACTGTTGGTTGGCATTCAGTAGTGTGTTCATGGAATGTGATCTGTTTAGCTGACAAAGAGTTGTCACTAAACTGCTGGCTGGCAAAAGTGTGTTTACACGTAGGTGATGTTGACCAACCAACAAAAAACTTTTTTCTTCATATATTTTTTTAAAGATTTATTTATTTAAATTACATATATGAGTACTCTATCTGCATGTACAACTTTATGTGAGAAGAAAGCATCAGATCTTATTACAGATGGTTGTGAGCCACCACGGGGTTTCTGGGAATTGAACTCAGGACCTCTGGAAGAGCAGCCAGTGCTCTTGATCACTGAGCCATCTCTCCAGCCAAACAAAAAGCTTTTAGGATGGTTTTTGTCATTGTTAGCAAAGGATACAGAACTCACACTCATTGAATAGGATAAACTACAGATTAATACCATGGTCTTCGACAACAGCCTTCTCATAAAGAGAATCTCAAATTCTTGATTCTCTTTGGTTTTCAATCAGCCAAGGCCAATGGGAAAGATAAACACAAATTAGCCAGATATTTTGCATTATCATTTATTTGCCTTGAAGCCTTGGAAAGACTGAACTTAAGTGTCAATCAACATAACTTTACCCAGTTTTTGTTTGTGAGACACTCATGAACTCATCTGTCAAGGCAGCAGCTATACAGATGTGGAGAAGACCCCAAGCAACAGGCATCAAAAGCAATGAGAAAAATGAGCAAGGCTTTGGAAGGCATGCTGGGTAAGTATTTCTTAAGCCTGACTAATATTTCTAACAGCCTTTTTTTTTTTTTTTTTTTTTGGTGGGGGGCAGTGGAAACAGGGTCTCTCTGTGTAGTCTTGACTGACTTGTTACTTGCTTTGTAGACCAGGCTGGCCTCAGATTCACAGAGATCCACTTGCCTTTGCCTTCTGAGTGCTAAGATTAAAGGCGTGTGCCACCACTGCCCAGCTTCCAACAGCTTTTTTAAAATCTATCTTAGATAGGCTGAATTTTCTTTTAGCTCAAATGTAAATTATTCTATTTCACTGTAGTGTTAATCTAGGTATAATATGAAGCAAGATTTTGCACACCTATGATATGGTCTTCAAAATAAATTCATAAGGTAAAGGGCTCTTACCAGGGTGTTTTAGACAAAGCTTGCTGCTAGCATGAAGCTCTTCTAAGTAATTTCCTTTAGCTTCTAATACAGTGGTTCTCAACCTATGGGTCATGACCCCTTTGAGGGTCAAATGACCCTTTCACGGGGGGTGGGGATGGGGTGTGGGGTGTGGGGTGGGGGTGTTCACATATCAGATATTTGCATTATGATTCACAGCCAGGGAGTGATGGTGGCGCATGCCTTTAATCCCAGCACTCTGGAGACAGAGGCAGGTGGATCTCTGTGAGTTCGAGGTCAGCCTGGTGTACAAAACAAAACAAGTTCCAGGACAGCCAGGACTGTACAGAGAAACCCTGTCTCAAAAAAACAAAAGAGGGGGGTGCAGTGTGTGTGTGTGTGTGTGTGTGTGTGTGTGTGTATGTGTGTGTGTTGGCGCTAGACCAGCCTTTGTAGGAGAATTAATGAGGCATTGCCAGCAGCAGCACCATCCGTAGGTACTGTTGATGGCTCCATTTGGATGTAAACTGCTTCAGACTGTCCTTGAATGACATGGAAAATAACACGTTATTCCATCAGTCTGGGGGTTGTTATTTGGCATGGAAATTTAAAACAGGTTCTTGTTGGTGCACAGCGCAAATAAGTTACATATGGGGGTAGTAGTTGGTTCTTCCCCTCATCTTCAGTTGTCTCTAATGCAGCTTATATGGAGATAATTGTTTCGTTAACTGAATACCACTCTGTAATTGCAAAACAAAAATAAATAAACACAGCTGTTTTGTTGACATTCTTAATGCTTCGAAATAAGTGCAAATTTTTTGTTTAAAAAAATCAACAAAAAAATCTGTCAGATCACCAAAGGCTACTACCATAACTCAGTGGAATACAGGGAGTCCAGATTCTAATTATGATTTTACCCATCCTTTGAATCTGTTTGCAGGATGTCCTTCAAGACCATCAACTATGTAGTCGCAGGTACCGACTCTTTCTAAAGAGCCAATCACTGATGTATATCCCTTAACTGAAAACATTGTTGATTGCTTTCCCTGTTGAGTTGTGTGCATGTGGCACCATGAAAGCCAACCTGTGTATCAGCTCAACAATGTTCTACCTGTGGAGCAGACCAGCAAGGTTTGAGGAACAGTTCCCTACCGTGATCTTGGAAACAGTACCTAGAAGTTTAAGATATATGACTGTGTATCCCCTGCACTGGAGGGGGCCAGTCAAGGAGGTGACACCAAGAGGAACTGAGCAAACCAGAGTTGGCATCTGATCAGTTACAAATGGTAACATGCTTTGCCTAACATCCCTACCATGGGGGAAACTTACACCAAGGACCAGAGCTACCAAATCCTATTAGCTCCCCAGCCTTCTTTCACATGACCTAAAGACCTGTGACAACTGCTTCACCTCTGATGAGCAGCAAAATGTCCCTGGTAGATCACAACCCATACCTTTCTAGACACCACTCTGTCACCCTCCCCAAGTGCCAAGAACATGCAGCAGACCTTGGCTGTAGGCTTGGCTGCCCAGCCACCCAAACAGTCTTCCCATTAAAGGTTCTCATGGAGCCTGCTAATTAAATGAATCACAAAGCTTGCTAATTCAGTTAATCCAACCATTAAATAAAGCAAATAGGCTGGGCGGTGGTGGCGAATGCCTTTAATCCCAGCACTTGGAAAGCAGAGCCAGGAGGCTCTCTGTGAGTTTGAGGCCAGCCTGGTCTACAGAGCAAGATCCAGGACAGGCACCAATACTACACAGAGAAACCCTGTCTCAAAAAACCAAAATAAATGAATAAATAAATTTAAAAAAGCAAATAATGCATAGCACAAAACTTGGGGAAACTTCCACTCTCTTTTCTTCTTAGTCCCCAACATCTTCAAAAACCCCTCCCTGCCCAGGAGGAAGGAAGTGTGGCAGAGCTGTAGAGACAGGCCCCAAGACAAATGGAAAATGACACATCTAGGTATCCTCTCTCTGCTCTCGCACCTTCTGTCCCCAGACCAGTACCAGCACACCCAGCTGACTGGGGTTCTTGATGTCATTTTAGGCACTGTTTGTGTGTGGTGCTTGAAGATGGCCCTGTCTGCACCAAAACCTGACTTCTTCTAAACTTCTAAAACCATTTTACACTTTGATTGGAGGAAAGTTTCTTTCTGCATCGTAGTGAGACACCACAGTTTAGGCTTTTCTTCTCTTAGAAAATTATATTTATTTATTATAGAGTATGTAGGGGGTCACATGCACAGATGCCACTGTCTCCTTTGCCTGTCCCCTCTTTCTGTTGGTACATGTACAGAGCACCTGTGCACATAGAGGTCAGTGGATAGTCTCAGACATTGTTGCTTAGGTGCTGTTCCTCATGCACCGTGCATTCCTTTCCCAGGAGCTCATCAAGTAAAGCAGGCTGGCCGGACACTGAGCCCCAGGGATTCACTATCTTTGCCTCCCCACTGTTGGGACAACAAGCACACCACTGCACCCAGCTTTTTCACATGGAGTCTGGGGATTGAATTCAGGTCTTCATGATTTCAACACACTTTATTGACTGAGACATCTCTCCTGTCACCACAATTTAAGTCTTAAAAACCCATTTTTTCTTTCTTTTTTCTGTTTTTTCCCCCATAATTTATTTATTTTTATTTTTATGTGCATTGGTGTTTTGCCTGCATGGGTGGCTGTGTGAGGGTGTCAGCACCACTGAAACTGGAGTTACAGAAGGTTCAGAGCTGCCATATGGGTGCTGGGAATTGAACCCAGGTCCTCTGGAAGAGCAGCCAATGCTCTTAACTGCTGAGCCCCATCTCTCCAGCCCCAGGCTCAATTTTTTTTCTGAACTAACAAGAAAGTAAGGCATCTCTAGGGACTGAAATCTAGAAGCAGTTAAAAGTCTTGGAGAAGAGAAAAGTGTCCACTAAAGAGATTGTTTATATATATATATATATATATATATATATATATATATATATATATATATATATTTGTGTATATTTATTATATAAACATATATATATGTGTGTAATGTGTGTATCTGATCTTCCTATTCAAAGTTTTGCATCTTCTTGAGTGAATGAATATTAATATGTACAAAGGAAAATATGAAAGATCCCGGCATGTTGTAAATGGTTACTCTTGATGAAAGGAGAGATATTTAGCTAGTTACTTGTGTATTATATGTAAGCAGGTTGTGTACAGCATATCTATATAATTTTAGCAATTAAAAATACAATTATGTGCATGTGTCACAGAGAGAGGAGGGTGTTTCAGCAGGGGCTTTCTCTAGTGATGCTTAAGAAAAGAATTCTTTGAGAATGATGGATGCAGTTGTGTTCAAAGAGATGGTTGGCTTAATGACCTCACTTGCCCCTGGCATACATCCCATGATAGATAGACTGCTCCAAACTCCTCAGGCTCTATGTCCCCTTCTGGGCAGAGACTTGGAAGAAGCACACAGAATGAAGTAATTACTAGAATTTCTGCAGAGACAAGGGAATCCCATAGTTGTTTTTGGAGACAGAATTGCAATTTACTTTCCATTTCTCATTAGTTACGACTCAGTTGTATATATCAGAACCTAGTCATGAGCTAATCCCCCCCTCCTTTTTTCAGAATTGCTGCAAGGCTTAAAGAGGTAGTGTTTTCTTTTTAAGTAAATCCTGGTGTAGTGGCACATGCCTGTAACCCCAGCACTTGGGAGGTAGAGACAAGAGGATCAGGAGAGTTCAAAATCATCCTCAGCTATATAGTGAAGCCATCCTGAGCTACACAGGACTCTGTCTCATGTAATTAATTATAAGTAATTAGCTGTAGAGTAACTCAGTGGTAAAGGGTATGCTTAATGTAGTAAGGAAAGCCTGGTTTTAATCCCTAGTTCGTGCACATGCATGAACGCACGCACACAGAGATACAAGTGACACTTGAGAATGGTAAAACATTCAAACAAAAACATATGCATGGACAATAAAGAGTGATCTAGGCATATTGGAGTGTGCCTGTCATCCCAGAATTCAGGACTGAGAGGTAGGGGGGATTCTCACAAATTCAAGGGAAAAAAGTCTTCCCTTTAAATCATTTATACTAAATGACTGCACATAGCTGACTTTGAAATATTCCTAAATGTTTTCCATTCATAGAGAATCATTCACTGTTTTGTAAAGTGGCTTCCTACTACAAGGAGGAAAGCAATTTCATTTTCAGTTAAGTGAATTATATCTGGAGTTACAGGAGAATTTATTTCATTCTGTGTGTGTGTGTGTGTGTGTGTGTATGTGTGTGTGTGAGCTCCCGGGCTCCCGCCTCCACCTCTCACTCCCTGTCACTAGGCTAACAGACACATGGTTCTGGGGTTCTGAACTGAGGTCCCTGTGAATGCTTCTGAACTGCGCCATCTCCTCGGCCCCATTTCATTCTTTCAAATAGATGGATAATGTGATGCTGTACGCAGATAGCACCGTCTCTAAACATCTCCATTTAAACACGGAAGCTGGTCCTCTCTTCATCACTGCCACAGTGGTGCAACACAACATCTCTGTACACAAATATTTGGGTTATTGTGCAGACATTTCTTTGGATGCATTTAAATGATAATGTATATTTAACTTACTCTGATTTATTTTTGTGGGGATGAAACCTGGAGTCTTAAACATGCTAAATAACCATTCTACCACTGAGTGACACCCCAATTCCTAAATGTTTAAATTTTTTTATTAAGGTATATTTATATTTATTAAGGTTCAAGTCGTAAGTTTCATTATGACATTTCTATGTGTAGTTTAATCATAGTCACTCTTCTATTACCCTTTCTTTCGTTAAAAGACTTATTTTTTTATGTGTATGAATGTTTTTGCTTGCATGTATGTGTGTGCACCAAATGTGTGCAGTGCCTGCAGAGGCTAGAGAGGTGTCAGAGTTACAAATTACCTTGCGGTTGCCATGCGGATGCTGGAAATTGAACCTAGGTCTTCCGAAGAGTACCCGGGGCTCTTAACCACTGAACTGTCTGTCTCTCAGTCCTTCCTATCTTCTATCTTACTCTTTGTCTCTAAAAACTATTTTAAGTGGGGGCATGGTGGCCCAGGCATTTAATTCCAGCACTGGGGAGGCCGAGGCACGCAGATCTCTATGGATTTGAGATCAGCCGGATCTACACACCTTTCCATGCCGCCAAGGCTACCCTTCCTCAAAAAACAAACAAAACAAAGTAAATATTCAAAATTTTATCTCTGTGTGTGTGGCGGCCATGGAACGTGCAAGTGTGAAGATCAGAAATCTTTGGGGAGTCACTTCTTTCTGCTGTGGCTTCGAGCGATTGAACTTTGGTCCTCAGGTTTGCCTGTCACGCCTCCTCCTGCCTCAGCTCACCCAGGTCTAGTACTTCAAGAGTGAACCACCGCCAAGTAGGTGTGGTTTGCTTTGTCTTTGAGGTTTGTTTCCCTATGTTGCCCGGGCTGGTCCCTAACTCCAGGGCTCAAGGTGATTTTTCTCCAATCTGGCTTGCAGGGAAAGATTTCAGCTAGTTTAACCGAGCAACGAAATGAAACAGAAACCTGAAGACCTTCCGCCCTGTAAGCACCCACGTGTGCTGGCATTTCTCACACAGGGCGCGGCCTTATCTTCGTACAAAATTTGAAACTCTAATTGGCAGATACAAAGAAATCGAACATTGCATAACCCAGAGCTGCATCGTTAGCTGCAGCGTTAAGCGAGCCCTGAACCACTTCGCACCGGCTTTCTACTCTCTCGCGAGAGTTGACGTCATTGGTCCGCGCCACTTGCCGGGCAGTCGCGCGGTTTGCGTCACTCTCAGTTTCGTCCGGGTGTGCTGTCTCACTGGTGAGGCGGTGAACCCGGGAAGTGCTTCTCTCTGTGGACCCTGCTGCCTCACGCTTCCCGCCACCATGGAGTACCTCATCGGCATCCAGGGCCCCGACTATGTCCTCGTCGCCTCCGATAGGGTGGCAGCCAGCAATATTGTCCAGATGAAGGACGGTGAGAAGGAGAGGGGAGGCCCGGCGGGCCTGGGCGTAGGGGCAGTCGGCGGAAGTTGGTGAAGTGTAGGGTGAACCCCAGGGCAGCTTGGAAGATGGAGCTCAGCCTGCTCTGCCCTTCCAGCACTGCAAAATTTAGAACCGAGGAAGCTGGCAGACAAACTTAGGACTCTGGCTTTCGCTTCTAGGTCAGGGCTGTGCTCTGGCCTTGGCCAATTGCGGCTTGCCAGGTGGGAGCTGCCCAGGTTGGGGAATGCAGTTTGTAAGAGCTGAAGTGTGGGTTCGGGCTAGGCTCCTTAGATCTCTGAATTTCTGATAAGTTCCAGTCGTCGCTAGTGGTCTTTAATTCGTGGGCGCCCTAAGGTGGGATCCTGGGGAGGGTGAGACCGGCTTTTCCAGTCTGCTTCACTTGCCCGGTTCAGATCCACCTTCTCAGCTTTCACCTGCTGCTAGGTTTTCCTTGTATTTAAATAGTTAGTGCAAGTAGAGATGGCGTCTCCCTCTACTTGCTTTGATTTTTTTGTACGTTATTTTTTCAGGGCTCAGATTTTCTTAACCTCTCAGATTAGTACTCAACTCAAAACTTGTTGAGAGAATTGAGTGGACAAGTTATGTGCAAATGTTTAGCATTGGACAGATACTTAACAAAATGTATCAGGTGTGATATATAATATAATATAAACTATTATATTCCCTCTTTGTAGAGTTATTTGGACACAGAATATTAAACAAAACAAAAACAAAACCCTTTTCTAAGGAGATGTCAAAATAGCTTAGTAAGTAAAGGTACTTTTAGCCAGGCCTGCCAACCTGAGTTTGATCTCAGAACCCAGATGGTAGAGGGAGAAACTGACTCCCCGAAGGTTGTTCTCTGACCTCCACACCCGTTCTGTGACACACACACACACACACACACACACACACACACACACACGGAGAACAAGAGAGAAAGAGTCCCTAAATAAACACATAATTTTTTTAAATTATCAAAGAAAAAGTTCTTAAATTTATAAGTGGCAGAACCCAGGTAATAACCCAGAAACCTGTGTAATTTGGGACAAAATACAGTGGGAAAGAACATTCCTACTATGCACAAGGCCCCAGGTTCCATTCTCAGCACTGCAAAAACAAGTTAGTAGACATCCTGAGAAATAGGATCTTTTACCCATAACTCCTATACTCTACTGCTTCTTTTATAGTGGCAATTGACCCACAGAATCTAAGAGTGTGTTTTCATGATTGACCATAGGCATGTTTGAAAGGTATTTTGTTTTTTGTCCAGTGAATTAAAAATTCATTTGATGGTTTTCGGGCACTTCTGTGTACCTTACAGTGCTAAGTGCTGAAAGTAGGGGGGGAAAGAATACTATGTAATCTCTGTTTTTTAAAAGAAGTTAAGGGGGTGTAGGTAGGGGAGTGGAGAGATAGCTCAAAGGTTAAGAACACTGGCTGCTCTTTCAGAGGTCCTGAGTTCAATTCCCAGCACACATATCGTGGCTCACAACCATCTGTAATGAGATCTGATGCCTTCTTCTAAATAAATAAATAAATCTTTTTAAAAAAAAAGAAGAAAAAGGGGTTGGGGATTTAGCTCAGTGGTAGAGTGCTTGCCTAGCAACCGCAAGGCCCTGGGTTCGATCCTCAGCTTAAAAAAGAAAGGAGGAGGAGGAGGAGGAGAAGAAGATGAAGTTAACAGAGTTGGTGTGATGGCTGAGTAGGCAAGAGTGCTTGCTATGTGAACATGGAGACCAGAATTTTAAATGCCAAGTACTTACCTAAAAAAAAAAAAAAAGGAAAAAAAGGCCAGTGTGCCTATAACCTCTGTTGGGAGCAGCAAACACAAACCCTGAGTTCCCTGGCTGTCAGCCAAGCCCAAAGCATGAGTTTCTGCTTCGAGAGAATAAGGTGGAAGATGACCTGATGTCCTTCTCTGTACTAAGCACAGGCAGGTGTGTACACACACACACACACACACACACACACACACACACACACACACAGTTAGTGATTAAGTAAGAGATCCAGGTATGTGTATAAATAATTATAGCACAAGCTAGAAAGTGATTGATGTGTCATGACGAGAGCAGTCAGACTTTGGGCTTATAGGAAGAGGAGACCGTTTTTTTTTTTAGGTAACAATGGTGAGGGAGAGATTCTGGCTGTAGAGTTTAGGGAAAGCTTTGAAGGCAAATAGCAATTAATCCTGGACTTGTGGAATAATAGTGATTAATGCTGGGGTTTGTTGAACTGTATGATAGAGTTAAGATAGCACAAGTGCCTATGACTGCTTTCACAAAGGAAAGGCACCTACCTAGTTGCGAGCCTGTAGCTCCCATCTGGGAAAATAGAAAGGATCCTATGAACTTTGCTTGAGCTCTGTTCTTTCTGAAGAACTTGACATCATACATCTGTGGTGTGAATTGTTTCTCAAGAGACTTTATGTATTTTATGATTAGTTTGTAGAAGTTCTGTGTGTAAGACAGTCTCTGGGGCTGGGGATTTAGCTCAGTGGTAGAGTGCTTGCCTAGCAAGCACAAGGCCCTCAGCTCTGACAAAAAAAAAAAAAAAAAGACATCTCCAAAGGAGTTAGTTTGTTGTGAAAATAGAGTTGCCCGTTGCTTTAATAGTCAGGCTCTGACAGGCAGGTGGTCTTAGCATGAAGAATGTGGGTGGAGCAGTCACCACATCAGTGTGTCTTCTGTTTCATCACAATAAGAGTGAATCGCTTTGAGAAGGAGAATGTGTTCCAAACCCTTATCCATACTGTACTTCTTGTTACAGAGGGTGCAGCCTCTAAGCTAAAATCTGCAGAGAAAGCCAAGACTAGGAGATTCAGGTGTAGTGTGTCCCTATAATCCCATCCCATAGGAGGCAGAGGCAGGATGATCTCTAGTTGGAGATAAGCCTGGTCTACATAATGAATTCAAGGCCATTATAGGATTACATAATGGGACTCTGTCCCTCTCCCTTCCCCCTCTCTCTCTCTCTCTCTCTCTCTCTCTCTCTCTCTCTCTCTCTCTCTCTCACACACACACACACACACACACACACACACACACACACACACCCCAAACATCAAAGAAAAACCTAGGGAATAGATACAAAAAAAATTTTTTTTTAAGCTGAGGATTGAACCCAGGGCCTTGCGCTTGCTAGGCAAGTGCTCTACCACTGAGCTAGATCCCCAACCCACAAGATGAGTTTTGTGTGATAGAAGTATTACTAGTACTGTTAAGTTAGAGGTTTTTTGTTTGTTTGGGTTGTTTTTGTTTTTGTTGTTTTGTTTTAAGGTTTTTCAAGACAGGGTTTCTCTGTGTAACAGTCCTGGCTGGCCTGGAACTCACAGAGATCCACCTGCCTCTGCCTCCTGAGTGCTGGGAATAAAAGTGCATGCCACCACCACCCAGTGTTAGTCTAGTTTTTAAAATCAACAATTTTTTTTTTTTTTTTAGCTGAGGATCGAACCCAGGGCCTTGTGCTTGCTAGGCAAGTGCTCTACCACTGAGGTAAATCCCCAACCCCTAAATCAACAATTTTAGAAGTAAGTCCTATGAATAGCCACAGAAAAGAAAAAGATTTAAGTTATGGAAAAAGGATGAATTTGAATAAGTTCTTGAAGAATAGTTGGAAATAATTGCACTCAACTGATAGCTTATTCTGGTGTGAGAAACTTAGGGTAGGAGGTTCAGAATTGCCTGATGGAATTTGTGTGGAATAGGCAAGAATGCTGAACAGTAATTTGAGGAGAGGCTTGGTTTTTTGTTTTTTTTCCGAGACAGGGTTTCTCTGTGTAGCTTTGTGCCTTTCCTGGAACTCACTTTGGAGACCAGGCTGGCCTCAAACTCACAGAGATCCACCAGCCTCTGCCTCCCCAGAGTGCTGGGATTAAAGGTGTGCGCCGCCACTGGCTGGCAAGAGGCTTGTTTTTTTAATGCTTTTAGGGGAGGGCTCCTTGAAAAGGGGTCTTACTGTGTAGACCTGACTGGCCTGGTACTTTTCATGTAACCTAGCCTCCCAGGACTAGAGTTACAGTCATGCATGAAAATACTGGCTCAGAGTATTGTTTTGTCATCATGCTGCTTGGGAAAATCTGTCGATACTGGGAAGAAGACATTTTCCAAATGTCTGCTTATACAGCTGCCTGGTTCAGCTCTCAGTTTGATTGGATATATGCTACAGTTAATGCCTTTTTCCTCTTAGCCTACAGAGTGACTTTTTAGTTACTCAGAGATCTCCCGAAACTTGCTATTCTGAATTTCTACAACATATGTGATTTACACTACATTATCTAACACTAATTGTAACAGTTTTCCTTACCTGTGAGTTAGGCATTGGTAGTGATAACATCATCATTTACACATTTTTGGTAACTGGAGTTTAGACAGGCAAATTATTTGCCCACTGTGTCTGGTAGGTTCCCCTCTGATGGACCACATGGCTGGCATTACATGCTGATACTCATTTGGTTGTCTGTGCTTGTGGATCTTGTGATTTGTTGTCAAGTGTAAGAATGTCCTAGATCTGTGCAGGCGGCATCTTGTCCTCCAGGGTCATAGATGTCCATCCGTTCTGTTCTGAAGCATTGTCTTTTGCTGAACATGAACACCCTCCTGTAGAAGCTGCCGCCTGTGTTATATTTATTTCATAATTAACAGTTACTGCCTAAAGTAACTAGCCTTTTTGCTGAAATGTGATGTAAGTTTGTAAACTCATTCTCCAACAAGAACTACTTTCCTCCCAATATTTGTGTGTGTGTGTGTGTGTGTGTTTTGCCTGCTGGACCATGCTGCTTATCTGCCTTTTTTTCCTTCTAAAAATAATGTAAACTTATTAAATAATGTTTTCTTACAAAAATGAAAAATGTTAAGGATAGAGATTTAGAAAATACTAATAAGCAAAAGAAGGAAATTAAAATTGTTCATATTCTTACCACTGTCAATAACTTAGAATATACATTCTTCTTGTCCTTTGTGCACATGCACACGCGTGCGCTCACACACACACACACACACACACACACACACACACACGCTTGTGTATGTATATGTAAATGAATCTTCCATTTATAACAACTTTAAAAACTAACAGTCTTCTAATGTGTAACAAGTGAAAATTTGTTTATTTTGGAGTTTTAATGCAATTCAACATTATGTATAGGCCTATTTTATGTAGGAAACAACACCCCTAACCCCCATCCCCATCCCCCATCTCCTACCCCGCTCCAATCTAAAAATCCACATTATTAGTGTCTACAACTCTCTAACACTTGTAAAGGGTTTGATAGTTGCATTTGTTCCTTAAATCCTATTAAGAGATTTTGACATTTCAAAAGCTTTCATACAGGGAGACATGTCTCCCAGGGGAGATTATTCAGCACTATTGGAAAAATGAAAAGTGAAAGTAGGGGTAAGATAGGAAGATTTAAGCTTTTCTCTGAAGCTGCCGACTAAATACTGAGTTTTCTTCCCTAGGCAACAATTACAACCTGAGTATTTATTTATCTATTTAATCTGAATGAGTCTGGTTCAGCTAGATAAGGTTAGAGTATTATGGTTTTCATTAGGTATTTAGATAGCTCACTATTAGCACATTCCTTAAAGTTTCTGCTTTGGAAATGTAGTGTTTACTTTGAGATTTGGAGTCGCAGCTGATTTTTTTTTTTCTTTCTTTGTTGAAATGGTTCTTTAATTTAAATTTTTTAATTTAATTAATTTTAATTAGAATCCATTCTTTCTGCATTTTGTGTGTGTGTGTGTGTGTGTGTGTGTGTGTGTGTGTGTGTGTAACATTTGTATTTGTAGTAACAGAACTCTGTACTTAATCTTGTGCTCAAGATAATCACCATAGTCTGGATTCCTTCAGCTTGCCCTCCCCCCATTTTTCTGTTCCTTATATTTTAAATGTTCTTAAATTGCTTTTTATTGCTTGTTTGTTTTTGTTTTTGAGATAGGGTCTCACTGTGTAGCTCTGACTGTCCTGTAGCTTACTGTGTAGAACAGGCTGGCTTCAAGCTCACAGAGATTAGCTTGCCTCTGCCCCTGGAGTATTGGGATTAAAGTATGTGACCCCATGCCAAGCTTAAATTTTATTTTTTAATTAATTAATTAAGTGCTAGAGATTGGACTCAAGACCTCACACGCACTCAGCATATGTTATATCACTGAGATACATCTATAGCCCCAAATTGTAATTAAAATATTTGTTTTTATGTGTATAGTACATGTATGTTTGTGCACCACATGTGTGCAGTGCCTCCAGAGATCAGAAGATGTGGGATTCCTTGGGACTGAAGTTGCACATGGTTGTGAACCCTAATGTCAGTGCTGGGAACCAAACTTGGGTCCTCTGAAAGAGCAGCAGTACTCTGTGACTGCTGAGCCATCTCTCCAGCCCTGTTTCCCCCCCCCCCCACCCCCCGCTATTGTATTTTAAATAGTCTGCTTTCTTATACAATTTTTGATAGAAATTAACCTTAGTAAAATATGTCGATAGTTAACTTGTTGGTTAGTGAAACTATTAATGTCTCATAATAATAATGGTTAGTAAAATTCTTCAGCATAGTAATTAGTAGACCTGTTTATGGTTGCAAATATAAATAGCTTTTGGTTTCTGTGGTGGTAATTTCTAACATGAATTTCTTTTCCTTTGAGCAGATCATGACAAGATGTTTAAGATGAGTGAAAAAATCTTACTCCTGTGTGTTGGAGAGGCTGGAGACACTGTACAGTTTGCAGAATATATCCAGAAAAACGTGCAGCTTTATAAGATGCGGAATGGTGGGTAAGACTTAGAGGGTAGCTTTGGCTGATGCATTATTTTCTAGGGCTGACATAACAAGGTACCACAGACTGGGCAGTTTAAACAGCAGAACTCTTTAGTAGCTTTGGAGGCTACAGTGTGAGGTCAAGGAGTTAACAGGGTTGAATTTTTCTGAGGCTTTTTCCTTGGCTTGTAAGTGACCATTTTCCCTCTGTTCCTTTACATTACTTTCTCTCTGGGTTGTCTGTCCAGATCTCCTCTCATAAGGACACCAGTCACATTGGATTAGGGCTCACATTCAGAACCACATTTTTACTTGTCTCTTTATATACTATATTTTATTGGCAATCTTATTCACAAGCAGATTGATGGGATCATGTTTTTTCATTTGAATCTTCCTATTAAAAACAGAAACAAAAAGGCGAGTAGTGGTGGCGCACACCTGTAATCCCAGCACTCAGGAGGCAGAGCCAGGCAGATCTTTGTGAGTTCAAGGCCAGCCTGGCTGAGTGAGATCCAGGACAGGCTCCAAAACTACAGAGAAACCCTATCTCAAAAAAAAAAAAAAAATTAGAATCAGGTGTATGGCCTCTGAATTTTAGGCTAGTCTGGTCTACAGAGACAGGGCTACACAGAGAAACCTGTCTCAAAACAACAAAAATCTAGACCCTAAATCCTAATTCTTCTGTTCCCAAAGATTTTCTATAAAAATTCCAGCGCAGAGAATCATTGTAACACTGATATTTCCTATGGAATGCTAGAAATAAAAATTTTTGGTTTTTTTAGAGACAGGGTTTCTCTGTGTAACTTTGGTACCTGTCCTGGATCTCGCTCGGTAGACCAGGCTGGCTTTGAATTCACAGAGATCCGCCTGCCTCTGTCTCGCGAGTGCTGGGATCAAAGGTGTGCGCCACCACTGCCCGGCTAGAATTTTTTTTTTAAGTGCTTTGTTTTGCGTCTGGATGTTTGGCCTGCATACATGGCTTTGCACCACACGGTACCCACAGAAACCAGAAGACATTATCAGATACCCTGGAACTGGAATTCCAGAGGGTTGTGGGTGCTAGAAATTGAACCTGGGTCTTCTGAAACAGCAGCTACTGGACTCTACTCTTTTTCTTTTCTTTTCTTTTTTTTTGGGGGGGGGGGTTATCCAAGACAGGGTTTCTCTGTGTAGTTTTGGTGCCTGTCCTGGAACTCACTCTGTAGACCAGGCTGGCCTCGAACTCACAGAGATCCACCTGGCTCTGCCTCCTGAGTGCTGGGATTAAACTTGTGTGCCATTACTGCCTGGCCTCTTCTCTTTTTCTAAAACAGGATTATATTTATGTTAATGAAAATGCTTTGACCAGGAATGGTGGTATGTGCCTGTAGTCCTAGCACTGAGAAGATGGAGGCAGGAGGCTCAGAAGTTAAGGAAGTTAAAGGCCCTGTGTTCAGCTACACAGGGAGTTTGAGGGCTGCAGGAGACTGTGGCTGGAGAAAAAAAAGGTCTGGACCTGGCTTGGGGAGAGAGAATGAGAAGGAATATGCTTTGCAAATTTAAAACTCTGTAGTTATAAGACACTGTGTTTTATTTTATTTATGTATTTATTTATTTTTTGGTTTTTTGAGACAGGGTTTCTCTGCAGCTTTGCGCCTTTCCTGGAACTCACTTGGTACACCAGCCCAGGCTGGCCTCAAACTCACAGAGATCCACCTGGCTCTGCCAACTGAGTGCTGGGATTAAAGGTGTGCGCCACGACCACCTGGCGACACTGTACTTTAAAAGGGTTCTTTGGGGGCTGGAGAAAGCTCAGCAGTTAAGAGCACTTGAGCTGCTCTTGCAGAGGACCTGAGTTTGGTTTCAGCACCCACATGATGGTTTACTACTGTCCAGCACTCAGGAGGCAGAGGCAGGTGGATAGCCAGGGATACACAGAGAAACCATCTTAAAAAACAAACAAAAAACTGGTGGTGGCACACACCTTTAATGCCAGCACTGAGGAGGCAGAGGCAAGAGGAACTCATGAGTTTGAGCTCCAGCTCACCAGCCTGGTCTACAGAGTGAGTTCTAGGACAGTCAGAACTGTTACACAGAGAAACCTTGTTCCAAAAAACCAAAAACAAACAAAAAGACAGACTATAGCTTTAGTTTAATTTTTATATGATTACCTGTGTAAAGTGACTAGATAGCATCCATTCATACGTATTTTTTAGGCAGTACATTTAGCATTATGCACCCAATTACTTAAGTGTTTTTGAAGGTCTTATCAGTGTTAAGCACTGTGCTTAACACTGCGGAAAATGTGGGTGTTGAGGACTCGGAGCCTGCCATTTAGGAACTAAAACCTCCGCTCCTTGGGATTGCACATTCTTCGGGTGAGGGCTGAGAACGTTTCTGAAGTATGGTGCCGTTGTTTCACTGTGGTCCTGAGAGAAGGTCGAGTCAGTAAGATTAGGAAGAGCTGCTTGATCCGTGTGTTTCAGGTGGTGAAAGTCAGTAGCTAAAAGAAAAATTGTGTTTGTTAGGTTAACCTGCAAAGACCCTTAAGTTACCTGGGTAAGTACAGTTTGGGAAATGGAAATGGAAGGATCAGGAGTTCAAAGCCATCGTCAGCTACATAATGGATTTGAGGTCAGCCTGGTGTAAGAGATCTTTTTTACATGGGATCATATTTCTAAAAACATAAGTAGGCCAGGCGGTGGTGGCGCATGCCTTTAATCCCAGCACTTGGGAGGCAGAGCCAGGCGGATCTCTGTGAGTTAGAGGCCAGCCTGGTTACCAAGTGAGTCCCAGGAAAGGTGCAAAAGCTACACAGAGAAACCCTGTCTTGAAAAACAAAACAAAACAAAACAAAACAAAAAAAAACCCCATAAGTAAATAAAAATGGCTTTTAACAGTAGTGATAGGTGGGACAGGTGTGGGGTGCACACCTGTATCCCGGCACTTTGGAAGTAGGAGAGTCTCAGGTTTAAGGCCGGGGTCTTTAACAAGCGAAGTGTAGAAAAGTGATTTGAGGTGGATGCTGTTGTTTTCTTCTGCTTCACCTCAAATATGACTCTTATGTCTTGTCCAGGGTATGAATTGTCCCCCACAGCAGCGGCTAATTTCACACGGCGAAACCTGGCTGACTGTCTTCGGAGTCGGGTAAGCGGTGCAGCTAACAGCCTTCAATAACAGCAGAAGGGTCTGTGCTTTTATATTGCTTTTAGACATGAACAGTATTTTGCCCTCTTTGACTTTCCTGAGCCCTTCCTTCCCATTGCTAATCATTCATTTTTAGTCTCCTGGGGTTTGTTTACCTTTGGTCATTGTTGCTTTTTACTGTCTAATTCTGTTATTTGGGAGGCTAATGAAGACTACTGAATTCACGGCTAGCCTGCTCTACATAGCTAGTTCTAGGCCAGCCCAGGCTATGTAGTGAGAATATGCCTTATTTCAAGAAGGAAATTAAGTAAACGTTTGGCTTTTTGTTTTCTTCACATTTATTTTGTATGTGGTGTGGGTGTGGAGGTCAGAGAGCAAGTTGCAGGAGTTAGTTCTCAACTTCCACTATATGGGTTGCAGGGATCAAGCTCAGCTTGACAGGCTTAACAGCAATTGCCCTTACCTGCTGAACTGTCTGTCTCACCAGCCCAAAAGAAAGGTGGTGTGTTTGTTGTGCATACTAACATGAAGGATTGTGAGAAACTGCTCCATTCCCTGAGAGTTTATTTTTTTCAAAGCAATTTTAGGCTCTCAGCAAAATTAAGAGGAAAATATAAAGATTTTGCCCATATAAACTCAGCCCAGATACATGTATATAGGGCATCCTGCATTATCAGCATCTACCAGAGTGGTATATTTCTACGAATAATGAACTTGTATTGACAGCCTAGATTCATAATTTACATTAGGGTTTGCTCAGAGGCATTCATCCTGTGAGTTTAGATGAAAGGACATAAATCCATCAGCATCATTCAGAGGATTTCCACTGCCCTGAAAATCCCTGCCCCTGACTTGTTCGTTCTTCATCTGCCTAACCTCTGTTAGCCACTAGTCCTTTTACTGTTTGTGTAGTCCCCTTCTCAGAATGTCATAGCAGAGTCTGAATCAAGGCAGGCTCGCAGATTTGCTTCTTAGTGACGTGTGTTCAAGTTCTCCCGTGTCGTGCTGGAGAAGTGGCCCTGGTTAAGTACACTTGCTGCTCTTACAGAGGACTGAGTTCAATTCCCAGCACCCATGTTAGTCAGCTCACAGTCGTCTGTAACTCCTGTTCCAGGAGATTTGATGTCTCCAGCCTCTTCAGGCAACTGCACTCGTGTGCATGTATCTACATGCAGATGCACACACATACACATAATTTAAAATAATAAAAAATCATCTTGGCTGGAGAGGTGGCTCAGTGGTTAAGAGCACTGGCTGTTCTTCCAGAGGTCCTGGTTCAGTTCCCAGCAACCATGTGGCAGCTCACAAGTGTCTGTAACTCCAGTTCCAGGGGATCCAACATGCTCATGCAGACATGAATGCAGACAAAACACCAATGACATAAAATTAAATTTAAAAAAACCTTAAAAAGTGATCAAATCAAATTCCTCCATGTCTTTTCATGGCTTGGCAGTTTCTTCTTTTTTTTTTTTTTTTTTTTTCCCTTCTTTTTTTTTTTTTAGAGACAGGGTTTCTCTGTGTAGCTTTGCACCTGTTTTTCTGGAACTCACTTGGTAGACCAGGCTGGCCTCGAACTCACAGAGATCCGCCTGGTTCTGCCTCCCGAGTGCTGGGATCAAAGGCATGTGCCACCACCAACGCGGCAGTTTATTTCTTTTTAGCACTGAGTAATATTCCTTTGTCTAAGGACACAGTGGTTTATTATCCTTCCCCCTTCATTAAAGGACACCTTTGTTGCTTCCAATTTGAGGCAGTTTGCATTGGAGATTTTTGATGTATTTTCAGTTCTCTTGGGAAATGTGTGGTTGCTGGTTTGTGCAGAGGGAATGTGTTGAAAAAAAATTTTTTTTTCCCTCGAGACACTGTTTCTTTGTGTAGCCTTGGCTGTCCTAGAGCTGGCTCTGTAGACCAGGCTGGCTTTGAACTCATAGAGATCCATTTGCCTCTGCCTCCTACCACCACCAAGTTAGAATATGTTGAATTTTGTAAGAAAGTACCAAAAAAATTTTTGAAGTGTTTTTATTTTTGTTCAACTGTAGCTGAAGGTCCCTACACGGTGGCAGAGGGAAATATAGCTCTCTGTGGCTGGTCAGCCACGTCAGGGAGTTGTCCTTGTTTTTTCTGGTCTTGTACTGTATGTAGCAATTTCTGTCGTACGTTAAAAGACGAAAAAAATAACTTACAGATTGAGTGCTTAAAGACTGTATAGGGTGTGCCAAGAAAGTTCCTGTGATTGCCAAGGGTGTGTATTTTCTCCACAGGGACTAAGTAATAGACTCTTACCACGTGAGCTTACCCCTGTGCCTATTTATTCATCTAGGATATCCAGATAACTTCCTAACCCCACAGGAGTGCCAGGAAAATGGATACTTGTAAATCATAATATTTATCATTCATATGACTTCTGCCCAAAGCATTTCGCTTAATAATTTAATCTACTCACTATCCCACAGAGACAGATCATAGTTGATTCTCTTGCTGATACTGTGAAAAGCATAAAGTGGCAGAGGGACTAGTTCAGGGCACACAGCAGGTCAGACAGAGTGACAGTAATTGTTCCATAATTTGACTGTTTGCCTTAAGGTCAACCCTTTGATTCTTCAGTAGCAGTTTAGAACATTAGTGCTTTTGATGATTTAGGTTCCATCTACCTTCTTAAACTTAGTCATGTGTAATCAAAGCCAGTATGGGTATTAAACTTTTTATAAACCTGCTTGCTGTTGGTTTTTTTAAAGATTTATTTTTAAAGATGTGTTTGTGTGTCTGTATATGAATATGTGCACATGACTTTGTGTGCTTAAGGAGGCCAGTGGCATTGGATCACTCTGGAGCTGGAGCTCTATATAGTAGGTTGTGAGCCTCCTGACATGGATGTCGGGAGCAGTACAGGCTCTTAACCATTGAGCCATCTCTTCAGACCTACTGTAGATCTTTAAAGCACTTTTATTTTCCAGTGCCTAATACTATACCCCAAAATCTCACTAAATAGAATCTATCCCAGTACTAGCTTTGACCAAGGGCTTTGTAATCTCAGTGATCTTTTAATGTGTGTGTTTCGCCTTCATGTATGTCTGTGCACCATGTTTGTGCAGGTGATTATTATATTTAAGAAGAAATCACAGACATAATGGATTGCAAGTTGAAGACAGGTTTGTGTACATTATTTTGGTCTGGGTGAAAAGTTAGAGATCTTTTATATAATCTTTGAGAGAGAAGTATGGGTCAGAATAGGTTTCCTATCACCCAGAAGTACCTGTGTAATGCAAGGAGTATGCTATAGCTCCTTGTGTGGAGTGTTTCTCTGACTTAGCAAGCAGAACCGGAGTCAGAATCCCAGCTTTGGGCACAATAAAGGCTTTACCATTAAATGCTACAGACATTAAATGAATTCAGCTCCTTTTAGAATTGAGATAAGAGTGGAAATTTGCTTCATGCAAATGCAATGAATCCACATAATCTTCTCTACTAGCAGAAATGTTTGATGTTTTGAACAAATAAATATCCCTTGTAGACAATGCCAAGGCGCTCTAGTATTAACTATCTCTGCCTTGTGCTTCTTTGTTCTTCTAGTCCTTATCAGAGTAGATTCTAAAATAGGTATTTGTACTTAGTTACTTAGAATTTTATATTTAAATATATATGAGTGCGTGCGCATGGGTGCCTAAGGAGGCAAGAAGAGGGGGTTAGAATTACAAGTGGTCATGAGCTGCTGGATATAGGTTCTAGGAAGAGAACACAGGTTCTGAAAGAGCAGTAAATGCTCTTAACTGCTGAGCCATCCCCTCTTAGCTTTATTTTATTCTAGAAAGAGAAATGATAATAGTTTTGTATATTCCTAACATAAAGTCACAATAGTTGGTATATTTACATTGTTTGGCATGTGTACATGTTTTGGATTAGCCAGATTTTATGTATATGGAGTTTCATGTCTATGTCTGTAGCTTAGATTATGTGACATTCTGTGTGTGCGCGCGTGCGTTATCAGTGGTATCAGATTGGAAGACATTTACTACAGAGTGTATAATGAGTCCTACATAAACTAGGTTATTAAAATGCAGACAGTTTGGAATTGTGGTTGAATAGTCTTTGGACTGTTGCTAGTTGTATGTCTTTGAATTATTTCAAAGCTCAATTTCCCTATTTACAAAATAATAATACTTCATAGGATTATTATAAAGATTAAGGGGTAATCATGCAAAGCTCTTTGTATATTATATAAAACATGCAGCGATTTAATAAATGATTTTGTTTTTATGCCTCTATTACTGTTTGGTTAAAGAAACATTATAATGGCTATAGGTTATCTTTATAGAGAATTATTTGTTGATTTTGTTTGTTTGGTTTTGGTTTTTTGAGACAAGGTTTCTTTGTGTAGTACAGGCTGTCATGGAACTCACTCTATAGACCAGGTTGGCCTCGAACTCAGAGATCCACCTGCCTCTGCCTCTGCCTCTGCCTCTGAGGTGCTGGGATTAAAGGCATGTGCCACCACTACCCAGCTTATTTGTTGAATTTTAATTAAATTGATTAGTCACTAAAGTGGGGGCAATAGGAATTTGCTAGTCTTGATGGAGAATATAGAAATAAACCAACATTGAGCATCTGTTACATATTAAGCTTTGTTCTAGATTTACCCAGTACTTATGACTGCCACAAGCTATAAAGGGCTATTTAAGTTCCAATTAGTTAACCCCTTCTCTCCATGCCATCTGCCACCTTGGCTTGAACCTAGGACATAATAAAATAGTTTAATTCATTTTATTAGATGAGAAAGTCCAGGAAAGTATCTCTTGGATGTTTATTGAGTGAGAAATAAACTTGTATTTCCTAGTTTTTGGTTTTGAATGAGGCTTAGACATGATAAGTGTGTGCTCTGTCACTCAAGCTCTTGTATTTGTATGTTTGTGCATGCACATGCATGTGTGCATGCCATGGAGCCCAGAAGAAACTTTAGGAGCCGGGTTCTCTCATCATTTGGGACTCAGGGATTGAATTTAGGGCCGTTAGGCATGGTAAGCAAACCCTTGAGTCATTTTGCATGCCTGGCCCCACTGTGGCTTTTTTTATATGATTATCTGATTTCCCTAAAAATCTGTTCTATACACCATCTCCTTGTCACTGGTGTGGGCTGAGGTATGAACCAGCCCTCTTTAGTGTCTTTGAGGGATGTGGGGTTTTGTGTTGAAGCTTCAGCAGAATGCTGGCCTCTGTAGTGTGTAATCTTCTAGGCTTTACTATTGCTTCTGACTGGTCAGTGTTTTATAGAACTTTTTCTGAAGTGTTTCATAAACTATTAGTCAGTCAGTCTCTCTCTCTCTCTCTCTCTCTCTCTCTCTATCTCTCTCTCTCTCTCTCTCTGTCGTGATTGCTTAGCAAATGAACAGTAGAAATAATGAAGAATATCTAACCTGGTGTACTTGTTCCATAAGCTGCCCTTAAACACTTACCAGGAAAGATGAGTGTGATAAAACCTCAGCTCAGTTTCACTCTAATTAACTTTACTTTTATCTTTCACATTCAGGAATTGCATGTAAAATTATAATCTGAGAAAATGGCTTCATCATTCTTTTCCCCTGTAGTTTAAAGTCTAGTAGTTAAGTCTGTCGTGGGAGGTTTGGCACCTCCTCCGCTATAAGCTGACTGACAGTGCTGAGAGAGTGCAGTTGATTGGATCCGACAGCACGACCTAAAGGTCTGGGTCGGGGTCGGGTAGCTCAGCAGTGCAGCACAAACTTAGCAAAGCCCTAGTTCAGTCCTGGTTCCAGGAAATTAAACATAAAAATCTGATGTCAAGACTTGAATATAGTTTTTTCAATGAAAGAAAAAGAAATGTGGGAAAGATTTTGGGGTATTAGTCACTTCAGAAGTGAGCACTGCTTATCTCTCCCTGGATTTGATGTATTTGCTTTGGGTAATGGGGGCAGGTGCAGTGTGCTCCGATTCTGAAAGAATCCTGTTGCTATGAGACTGCTGTTCTGCACTGGAGTTATTCTCTTTATGCCTTATGTGGCTGGCACAGAGACCATCATCTGTTTATTGGTATCCTTGGGATCATGTGACCTGGTGAACAGATGGGCCAGGTGAAACCTTGATTTTGCAGGTCTTATCCCCTAAATGCAACCATCCATTTGTTACATGTGATTAAACTATCACTAACAAGGGTAATTTCACATGCTTTTTGGCAAATGTGGTTAGCAGGATGTGACATGACGAAGCACTGCCTTCCTCCTCTGTGTGCCATCTCCCTTGAGGCCTCATCCTCCCTGCTCGCCCCCACCATGCCCTTGCCCAGGCTTGCCTTCCAGCTCACCTGCTCCAGATGGGCGGCACAGTGGGAGGACACTGGCAAAGGCAGATGTGTTTGTTTTCCGGAGACAAAATGTTGTGCTGCTGCAGATGGCAGTGCCTTGGAGCCAATGGCAGCCTTTGACACTGCTGCCACACAGCCTGGGCATCTTGACAGACAGAGCTGGCTTGTTCTTGGTGATGGGGAAATTGGGGGAAAAACAAAATTGAAGATGTTAATCAATTCCTGGACTTTTGGTGCAAGTAGCAGTGTTCTGCTGGGAGGGAGTAGTTCCCCCTCCCCCAGATGTCTCAGTCAGCTTGTGGGTGGATTTTCATTGTGGGCCAAGAGGTCTGTGTGTTTGTTACTTTACCTCCTAGCATCAATAGGACAGACTAAAAACTAAACAGGCTTCATCTAGATAGGTATTCATTTGTACTGCAAAACATAATGTATATCCCAGGTCACATCAGTCTCCTAGGATTGGGGTGGCTCATGTCTGCCCCATTGGAGATACTCCTGTTCTATTTTTAGCGGCCATTTTGATTGTCTAAAGGCTCAGGGACAGGTGTGCCTTGAAGTTGAGGTACCTTAATTAATATGACAACACTGTGCTTATACTGTTTTTCACCAGGGTAAAAATTCTGACAGCTGTCCTTTTCAGTAGTTTGCTTATTCAGTCATCAGGGTTGACTAAGTCCATTAAGAAGACAAAGAGTGGTTGTTGACTCCTTTACCTACCGGCTCCTACGGAAAAGAAAATGGCTTCAGAAGATCCTTCTTCAAAGCTACTGGCTTTATCTGAAAACCTTTTTCCTCTTCTTCAAAAAATTATGTGCTGTTTTTCCCAGCCCCGGTGCTGATAGAGTTAGGATTCTGCAGGTGTAAAGTCCTCCCCTCCCCTTCCCCATCTCTCCAGGGGGTTGTATGTGAGAAGGTGTTGCTTTCTCACTCAGAGAGCATATATGTGCTACCCTGTTGGATGCCTGCTGTGAGCAGAGAGAACCCCTGTTCTTGTTGTATGGAATAAGCCTATTGGATGGCTGGAATTGTACAATCCCATAATGCTAACTTTTCACCTAAACTGTCTTTCCTAAGTACAATGGAGGTGAAATAATATACGTAATTGGTTAAGTTTATTTTGAAACATATCTTTGAAAATTATGTGGTTTCCTATCAAGGTTTGGTTTAAGGCTGGAGTAGCAGGATGCTGCTGTGTTTCTTACATACTTTGAAAGACCAGTGTACTCTGCCTTTACAGTTGCTTTACACCAGTGCCCCAGTCTGGGTAGGCACGGTTGTGGACAAGCCCTAACGCTCTGACAGAAACACACATAAGCCCAGGCATCTTGGTGGCCCTTTTTATCTTTGTAGGAGCACACAATGTTATGAATTTAAGAACTGGTCCCCAAAACCCTTTTTAAACTCTGACAAAAAATGCCTGTGTGCAGTGAAGAAGGCTTTGCAGTAGAGGAAGAATTGACTGCTTTATAACATGGGAAGTACTTACATGTGTATCTTATATTCATTAAGCATACATGTATGTTTTATGTATTTTTACATATGCTATTCATAAAAAGGTCTAATTCATAAAAAGACAAAGGCTAAAAGGCAAGGAAGCATAATATTTTTAAGTTAAAAATGAGAAAAAGCAGTATAATAAGTATAATTCACGGGACTGGAAAGAAGAAAAGGAAAGGAAAGGTTATGATTTCTGTGTGCTAATTGCCTGGTGTTTTCATTTGTTAGGGAGCTAAGGACCAAACTTAGGGCCTTGTGCTTGCCAGGCAAATTCTCACTACTGAGCTAAATCCCAACCCAAATATAATAATCTAAATAACTGAAATGTTCTACCAGAATCATACACATCCCTTTTTGAAGCCTTTAATAGGGGTGGCTTAGAGCCAAGGTGTTCTTTAATTACTGATAGTTATTCACGCTGCAGCTCTCCAGCCTGCGCTGGCTTTGGGGCTGAGGAAGCAGGTGCAAAGTGCAGTGTGTCCCTTCAGATGGGAAAACGAAGAAGTAGAAAGTCAGTTGTACCGCAGAGTGAAAGTGCTGGGATATATGTGTGTCTGGGAACAGACTTAACCTGTGCTTTGAAAGACAAAGGGAAAACTGGAAACAGACCAGGATGTGTGAGAGCATGTTAGTGTTCACAGATGTTCAGGGCAGCAACAGATAGTTCTCTGAGCCACTTATTCCTCATTTTATCCGTTTTGAGTAATAGGGTACAGTATAAAAATGAGGGTATTATTGATTTTTTAGAAATGTAAGTAGATGATATATTCTATTGTATATAAAATCTATAGTTTGGTAAATAAGGCTGAGAGTTTTAAAGGAGTTTTTTTGTTATTGTTTTTCAAGACAGGGTTTCTCCGTGTAACAGCCCTGGCTGTCCTGGAACTCATTCTGTAGACCAGGCTGTCCTGGAACTCAGAGATCTGCCTGCCTCTGCCTCCCGAGTGCTGAGATTAAAGGCATGCGCTACCACTGCCCAGCCAGAGGGATCTTAAGAGATTGAAACATGAGAGGTAGTCCATTTTATCATAAAAGCAATGGGCCAGGTCTGGCAAGATTGCTCAATGGTTAATGAGGACGCAGGTTTCAGTATCTATATCACAGCTCACAACCATCTGTAACTCCAGTTCCAGTGGATTCAACTCCCTCTTCTGGCCTCCTTGGGCACCAGAGATGCATCTGGTATGCATCCATATATGCCATGGAGACGAATATTCTGTACACACAAAATAAAAATCAATCCTGAAAACAAAACAAAAACAAAAATCAGTGGGTCTTTCTGAAAACCTTTGGCTAAAGAGGGGGGTTTACATAATCAAATCAGATTTTGTTAGATCATTGGCTGCTCTTTAGTGGAGTATTTGAGGAAAGAATTGAGGGAACGGGGAGACTTAAGAGCTCACATAGCCACTGTGGCTGTAGGAATAACTCACATTGGATATGAGGTGTTAATAGGGTACGCTGTTCTCACAGAAGGGTTCCTAAATATTCTATTTTCCTTGAGAATTCATTGTTACTCTGTATGTACACTATTGGTATCTAAAACATGTACAATTTTATATATTCTGAATATTCCCTCCCAGAAGACCATAGTGTCTATTAACTCGGAGATGAGTCTGTTATGTATTCAGCATTCCTAGTTACTCATGGACATGCTCAGTGTAGACATTTAATATGTAACCTGCGTTATGTGTGTCTATAGCAAAATATGGCTTCTGCATGAGTTTTAGGGATTCACTTGAATGCACATGGAACCCTACCTTTGTCCTAGAAACTACCAGCCCAAGAGAAAGGATCTAAGCGGCCTGGTTGCAAATGTGGTGTTGATTTTGCCATTGCAGGGTCAGCAATTTTATTTTGATGTTATTTGGAAGAAAGCAGTATTTTTGATTAGCAAGTAAAATTAATGTAGAAAACAAATACTGTGTTAACTAGTTGGTATAATAAGGCATCTGTGCCATGTTGCATTTCAACTCATTAAATTTCTCAACTTCTAATTACAGTAAGGTTACAGCTTTTAACAGAATCAACCAAACTTGAGCTTAGCAGTGGCTTTGGAGAAATAAAATTAAGGGGCTGGGGAGATAGCTCAGTGGTTAAGAACACTGTTCTTCCAGAGGACCCAGGTTCAATTCCCAGCACCCACATGGCAGTTCACAACTGTTTGTAACTCCAGGGGATCCAGCACCCTCATATGGACATACATACAGGCCAAAAAAAATAAGTAAATAAAATAAAATAAAATAAAAAAAGGAAGAAAGAAAGAGAAACAAAATTAATAGCATTTTTGCATTTTAGTGGGATGGACTTAAACATTGAAATGACATGCTGCTTATTTTTTTCTTTTTTTCCCCTTTGGCTCCTACAATTCAGATTTATTTAGTACTTGCTGTTTACTCCTAGGAACTTTAACACAGGTAAACACTGTGATTCATCATGACTCTGTTAGACAAGTAGGTTGAGCATTTGAGGCTCTAAGTGGAACAATATACTTTCAAAGAAAAAGACCTAAGGCAGTGAGAAGAAATAGCACAAATACTCTCTGGATGGTTGAATGGTTGGACATGGCTCATTTAGGGTTTCTGTAAGTCCAGTAGTTATTTCATTTGTAGCAAATTGTCTCTTTCATTCTCAATGTGGCATAAACATTTATAGACACTAATTGTTACTAGAGAGTAAACCTCGGACCTCATACATCTAGGGAAGTTATGAACCACTGAGCTACATCCCTAGCAAATATTTAGTGATTATGTCTTCTTGGTTTGAGGTTTTTGTGTTTTGTTTTGTCTTTCAAAACGGTTTCTCTGTGTATCCCTGGCTGTCCTGGAACTCACTCTGTAGACCAGACTGGCCTTGAACTCAGAGATCCACCTGCCTCTGCCTCCTGAGTGCTAGGACTGAAGGTAGGCGTACACCACTGCCACCTGGCTGATGAGTTTTAAGATGTTCTTTTTTTTTACATCTGCTGAGAACAGCACAACTCTTTTTTTTTTATGTATACACATGTTTGCCTGCAGGCCAGAAGAGGCACCAGATCTCATTACAGGTGGTTGTGAGCCACCATGTGGTTGCTGGGAATTGAACTCAGGACCTCTGGAAGAGCAGTCAGTGCTCTTAACCTCTGAGCCATCTCTCCAGCCCAAGATGTTCTTTTTTATTATTTGTTTTATGTGTGTGCATGCTTGACCTGTATATATTATGTATGTGTACCACATGCATACCTGATTCCAGTGGAGGTCAGAAGTGAGTGTCAGGTCCCATGTAACCGGAATTACAGATGATTGTGAACAGCTGTGTGGGTGCTGAGAATTGAACATGGGTCTTCTGCAAAAACAAGTATTCTTAACCGCTGTGTCATCTCTACAGCCCCAAATTTATGTTATTCTAAGTGGTTTTTAGACTTACTATTTTATTTAATGTGTATGAGTGTTTTGCCTGCATGTGTATCTACCACCACATGTGTGCCTGGTTCCTGAAGAGGTCAGAAGAAGCCGCTCCTGGATCCCCTGGAACTGAAGTTATGGATAGTTGTGAGCCACCATGTGCATTTTGAGAATCAAACCCAGACCCTCTGCAAGAGCAACAACTGCTTTTAACCACTGAGCCATCTCTGCAGTCAAAATTTATAATTTTCAGTTATGTGGGGGCAGGTACAGGGGAAGTACAAGTACCCTTGGAGGCCAGAGATATCAGATTACCTGGAGTACAAGCAGTTTTAAGTAGTTATGGGTGCTGGAAACTGACTTTGTGTCCTCTGCTTTTTTTTTTTTTTTCCTTTTTTTTTTTTTTTTTTTGAGAAAGGGCCCCTCTGTAGCCCTGGTTTTGTCTCTGCCTCTTGAGTTCTGGGATTGAAGGTCATGTGCCACAACACCGAACACAATATGTACTCTTAACCACTGAGCCATCTCTCCAGAGCCCTGTGTTTTCTTTAATGTATGTGTGTATATGCTCATGTGTGTACATGTGGATAGAGACCTGAAGACATTGCGTTTCTTCCTCAGTGCTGTTTATCTTGTTTTGTTTTTAAAGACAGGATCTTACTCACTTGAACTTAGCAGATTCAGCTAACCTGACTGGCCGTCAAGTCCTAAGATCCTCCTGTCTCTGCCTCCCTAGCAGCAAGATTACAGACGCATGCTGCCATGCCTAGCCTTTTTATGCATGCTGGAGATGGATTTGACTGCACCACCTCCCCAGCCTGTTGGTTTTAATTTTTGAAATAAAGTCAGAGTAGTCAAGGCTGGAAATTCGGAATCCTCCTGCAGAGGCCTCCTGAGTGCTGTGCGTAACAGTTTTTAGTGCTACAGTGGATAAGTTTATTTATGAAACATAGAGTTAATACTCTAACTAGTTGAAACTTGTAGGTTTTTTTTCTATTTGTCCATAGGACTAAGGATGAAGAAGGAAACTGCTTTCAAATTCCAACTCTCTCCTTTTCCTTTAGCCGGTCGATAACAGGAGCTCGACTTCCCTAAGTTCTGTCCGTGTCTCTGCTAATACTCTCCCCAGAATATGCCTGTGTTTCTTTTCCCATGGCTGCCTCTTCACTGCTAGTTAAACTCAGTTTAGCACTTATCAGAGAAATTCTCTGCACTCTTTACCCCATTCCCTCACATGAATGTCATCCTCAACTTCTTTGTGCTGTCATAGCAACCTACATATACTTCTGCCATGTCCCGTTGTGACTATTTCCTTCACTGTCTTCCACATGTGAGAACGTGTAGGTGTTGGTGTGAGTAAACCCTCTTCACTGGCTGCCTCTTCTCAGTCTTACTGACTCTGACTGCACCCTTCTTCTCTTTCCAGCACTACTTCCCCCTTAAGGAAAGGCTTAACCCTTTGTTGCATTTTCTCTCCCTCTTGTTACTCAGTCTTACCAGTTTATCTTCTAAATACACCTCACATTCCACACCTACACCATCCCCTTCTGCCACAGTTTAACCCTCCCTGTCTTCCATCTAGACTATTCATCATACTATTAATACATATTAATAACTGTCTTAAAATGCCAAGTTTTCACCATCTCCTCTGGTTGCATACTGCTCACATTCCTCCTTTCTTTTAAGAAAGGATCTTACAAAGCTTAGGCTGGCCATAAATGCAATGTTTATGAAGGTGACCTTGAACTTCAACACACACACACACACACACACACACACACACATACACACACACATACACATATACACACACCGCCACCGCCCTCAGTTTCCCTCTCCCAAGTGCTGGGATTACAGGCATATGCCAGCACACCTGGTTTAGCCTGAGCTAGGGATCAGGTGAGACTGGTTGAGTATATGCCAATTTCCTGATTATCCTGTCTTGTAAATCCAGGGAACTTTTACAGGATTTGATTAAAGATTTTTATAAACTGTTTCTATGCTTACATAGAAGAGATTGAATCTATGCATGGTTTTGTTTTTTGGTGTTTTGAGACAGGGTTTCTCTGTGTAGTTTTGGTGCCTGTCCTGGCTCTCACTCTGTAGACCAGGTTGGCCTTAAACTCACAGAGATCCACCTGGTTGTGCCTCCCTAGTGCTGGGATTAAAGGCGTGCGCCGCCGCTGCCGCCACCACCACCACCAGACCATGTTGTTTTGTTTTTTTGAGACAGGGTTTCTCTGTGTAACCCTGGCTGTCCTGGAACTCATCCAAGCTGGCCTTGAACTTGGATAGCCACCTGCCTCTGCCTCCCAAGCGCTGTGATTAAAGGTATGTGCCACTATCTCTGGCTATACATGGTTTTCTTAAAAAGGAGTATTTTTTGTCTAGGTGTGGTGGCTCATGCCTGTAATCCCAGTACTTGGAGGGCTGAGGCAGGAGAATTGCCATTTGTTCAAGGCAAACATGGTACTTAGTGAGACCTTTGTCTTATGGAAATGATTCTGTATCACTTAGGAATAGAGACCATAATATTTTAGATCAAGCAAACGTATTTAATCACAATAATTGAGAATTGCCAATTTTAAAAGTTTGAGATTAATTTTATTTTAAATGTGAAAATCTGTAATTAGGGCCAGCAGATAGAGACACTTGCTGCCATACCTGAGTTTGGTTTCTGGAACCCAAATGGTAGTAAGAAATAACTAGATTCCTGGAGGTGTCCATGTGTACACTCCAGCACTCGTGAACACACCAGTATTTTTAATCCGTTATTAAAGTAGCAGAATTAGAATTCTAAAATTATACTCTGAAACCACCCAAAGGTAGTAGATTCTGTTGGTTATTTATTGAAAACAAGTTCCTGAGTCAATTCAGAGCATTAGTGTAGAAGAATAATGTATCCAGTTTACTTAGTAATAAACAGATGAAAATGGATATTGACAGAGCAGTTAGGGGATTGGTGTCACCATTATTTATTGAATAACTCCTACAGATTCTTGGTAGCTTTAGACCTTACAGAAGAATTACAGCTGTAACATTAAATCTGCTCTCTTAAGTCCTAAAATATTATTGATCACAATCGGATGTGGTAAGTGAAAGACAGAACAATAGGTACTAGTATAAAAAATTACAGGATGTTTGTGTGTGACATTCACAGCTGTTTATTGAATCATACATTTACACTAATTTCCATTTTTGTGGAGGCAGAATGGTTTCCTGAGAAAGCACACGAGACTTGTAGTTGGGAAGCTTGAATTCTGGTCCTGAGTCTGGTGCTAAGGATCCATGTGGATCACAGTCTTCTCTTTGAACAGTGGCCCCATGTGTAAAGGGAATGCTGGGTAAGCTCATTGAGCTCATAGATTCTCCAAACATACAAACTGCATTTTTATGAGATGTCTTAGGATAAAAGGTAGAACCTTGGCAGTCTGCTGGACTAAGAGGAACAGGCTTGTCAGAGGAAAAGATCAGTGCTAAAGCTTGTGTTTGTATACACAGGGCCCTGGGTTTGATTCCCACCCACCCCCAAAAGTGGCCACAGTATTCTTTTCAAGATATATTATATGTTTAGAAATCCATTGATTAAAATGCTTACCTCGTTTATCCCATGGTGATTTAGTATCTACTTCCACATTACTGACCCACCAGGCGTGGAAGTATGCTTCCTATACTGCTTAGGATTCCAAGGTGCAACATGGCCCCAAAGAAACTGCACTTTTCTTCAAGGCCCCTCAGCCATAGTGATGTCGTCCCATTCAATTAGAGGTGGCAAAGGCTGGCCTGGCTCCAAAAGAAGACTGTCAATTCCTTTCCCTTTCTGTGTCCACGCTCGGCAGGATGCTTCCTCACGCCCACCTCTCTCCCCCTTGCTGTGACTTCAGCTTCCGCCAGATGTCACACCGCTGCTTGTCACCGCCCAGACTCTCATCATCGCTGATTTTGTTGTTTCGGTGTATTTGTAACAACTGTTCTCTTTAGCTGTAAAATTTATGGAATTTCACGCACTTCTTAAACACCACAGTGTTCTTTTTTCATAATAAGGAAACAGACAAGGCATTGTATGCACCAAAGTTAGATTTCAGCAAAGTTTCTGTGTTGTATGCTCCCCACTCCCAAATGAACAGGTCAAAAGTGGAACTGAGCTTAGTTCTTTGCCTCTCAGGGGCACAGAGATAAGTTAATACATCTTGATCTCAGGAGGAAGTACATAAGAGATATACTTTATAGGTAATACTCCAGTTAATGTTATCCCTTTGGTAGCCATAAAAAGGTAGATAATTTTATTCTCTGTGACAGCATCTCCTTGATCTTTGTATTATCTTGTCAAATCTGTTAGTACAGTTAGAACCTAAAACTGAGCAGGTAAGAGTAGCTAGGTTTTGATATTACTGTGCATCGGGCATTGCACTGAGTCCTTCACGTGTATTTATTTAAAGCCCAAGAAATCTTCAGTGGCTTGGAACTCTCTACTTAGTAAATAAGCTTAATGTGTACTTTTTAAGAGAGGGAAAATATATCTGTCTGACTCCTCACACACTAATAAGAGACAATTTTTTAACTTGGAATGGTGACACATGTCTATGATCCCAATACTAGAGATATGAGACAGAATGTTTACAGCAAATTCAAGGCCAGTTTAATCCACATAGTGAGTTCCAGGCCAGTCAGGGCTGTATAAAGACCATGTTTCCACCTGCCTCCCAAAAAGAGAAAGGCAAAATTTTAGAGTCTAAAAGTTATTAAGTCCCAGGTTGATTTATTTGAAATTTTTTCTTTGTATGTCATACACAACTTAAATCTAAGCGTGTTGGTGTTCGTAAGCCGCTGGTGGTGACCGCCAGGCTGTTGTTAGGGGGTGAGTGCCTTACTACGTGCCTGAGTTCTTCTCCTAGATGGAGAAGTATTTGTGTTGGTTGAAATATATTTATATACCTAATATTCAGTCTCAGCCTTTGCTGTAGAAGATGTCCAGCCACCTAACACAGGTCTCCACTGGCAGACCTCCTAACTTTGTCTTACGTCTTTGATAGAGTAGAGGTTACTTTGTGAAGGACAGGATTTTTGGTCCTGTCATTGGTGTTTGTACCTCCCAGTATTTGGGTGGGTTCTTCCATTTAGTATGTGATACAGTGCATAGGAAATATGGGAACTGATGAAAAAGTACATAGGCTAGAAAGTGATGCTTAATGCTTAGGACAGCTACATCAGCTAGAACTAGTATGAAAATACTAAATACTTGTTGCCTTAGTTTCCAAATGTGGGTCTATATTTTTTCTGAGGGATCTAGGGTAGACTGACCTTGAAGTAAAATAATAATTTTAAGTGTCTAATACGATTGCTTTCAACCATGCAAGTCTGTTAATCTTTGGGCATGGGTAAAGAATCCTAGGAAGGAGGCACTAGGAAACTCCCCCACCCTCTTTTTTTTTTCTTTTGGTTTTTTGAAACAGGGTTTCTCTGTGTAGCCTAGCTGTCCTAGAACTCTGTAGACCAGGCTGGCCTCATACTCAGAGATCCGCTTGCTACTGCCTCCTGGGTACTGGGATTAAAGGCTGATACTAGGAAACTTCATTTTCTACTTGCTCCCATGTTCCAGACAGTGTGCTAGCTACTTTTAATAAACATCCCTCTGCATCCTTTTATAAAGACACATACCTATAAGGAATTTGCCTTGTGCCAGGAGTAGTTGGGCTTCCGATTACTTATACTTTTAAAAACAATCACTTATTAAGCCTGTATTATACTTTAGCTATTTGCCGTGAATGTACATTATTTCTAACCCTTCACTATAGCCTTTTTGTACTTGGCATTATCCCATATTTCAGTTGAGAATTCTAAAATTAAAACAGGCTAAGTACTTTTTCTAAAGTAACACATATGCTAATAGAATCAGAATTCAAGCTCAGGTCCAGCCCTTGGTTCCATGGCCTGTTTCTTCCTGAGTTGTTTGTCTGTGGTATTAGTTCCCTTTTTATTTGGGACTTAATGTCTAACTTGTGTCCTAAACTGTTTTCTCCTTAGCAACTCATGTCTAGAGGGAGGTTGAAAAGAGAAGCAACAAATCCACTTTTCTATGGAGATGTAGGCATTTAATTTAAATTTGAACCACTTCTTAGAAATGGGCCTGTTGGGGCTAGAGAGATGGCTCAGTAGTTAAGAGCACTTACTGTTTTTCCAGAGGGCCTGGGTCAACTCCCAGCACCACATGGCAGCTTGCAACTGTCCATAACTCCAGTTCCAATGGATCCAGTACCTCCTCTGACTTCTGGGGACTCCTATACACACATGGTGCACATACATACACTCAGGCACACACGTATATACTTAAAATAAGTGTTTTAAGTATCACATCCTTGCCTTGGTTTAGCAGTTTTCTTAATATTTTCTTGAAATATTAAACATTGACCACATATATGTTCAAATGTTCGAGATATTCTTTTGTATGATTATTAGTGTTCACTCATTTAACAAATGTTTATTGAATATATGTTGTATACCTGTACATCACTGAAGAAGACAGATATACTCCTGCCTTCATAGAGTTTATAATATATAAAGTATTTGTGAATAGGTGAATTGTATCTTCTATATACTGTTTCCCCCAATCACAGCACAAGGAGTCACAGTTGTGTAAGCTGTTAGAATAGAACAGAACTATAGGAACCTATGCTATTAACTTTCCTTGAAGAACTGCTTAGAATAGCACAAAAATGAATTGATCTAATTCCAGCAAACAATGACAGCATTCAAAACTTTATGTGAAACTTAAAGACAAAACAAAACAAAAACTAGTGTAAGTCAAAGGTCTTTGATGGAGCATTGTCAGAATTTCTGAAACTGCAAGTTGTTACACAGATGTATTGACTTAATTAGTCTAGATAACACCACTTATTTATGCTTAAGCATCTCACACATGCAAAAGTTGGTAATTCGAAGTCACACAATATTTGTGAGTTATCTTCTATATCACAAGTTGTAGTTTCTGACTACCAACTTAACTGAGTGTATATGAGATGCTTAAGCATAAATAAATTATATTATGTAGATCAAGTAAGTACCACAGTTGCTTCTGGACTTGTGTTTACATGGGATATTGTGTAAAATCTTCTAATAATGACTGTTGAGTGATGTGAATTGTTCTGAAACATGATTTAATCTCATACTATGGGAAGAGCTTCATTAAATAGAACATACCTGGAATCTGCTGCTTGAGCCCTCTTTGAGAGTCTGGATGGATTTCTAATACATCATGCAACTTGGCAAAATCATTTTGGTTATCCATGTAGTGGGTGTTTTGGGAGGACTGAGTTATACACTTAGAAAAAAGGTTAAACTTACTTTGTGATGGGTAAGAAACTGTGTCATGAATTCTCTTATGGGAGAATGCTCATTAAAGACACTAGGCTAGTCTTTTTCTCCTCCTCCCTAATCCTCCTGATTTAACTATAAGAACATTATGAGGTTTAGCCAGGCGATAGTGTTGCACACTGTGGAAGGCCAGAGGCTGGCAGATCTCTGTGAGATCCATGGTCTCCAGAGTGAGATCCAGGACAACCAGGGTTACATAGAGAAACCCTGTCTCGAAAACCAACAAAACATCACAATATTCTATGTCTTGTCAGATTTTGCAGTACTGTGTTCACGCTTTAAAAAAATTCTATTAACTATATATATTTATCTTTAGCTAATTTAAGCAGAGCTTTTGTTGTTGTTTAAAGAGTGGTGTATGAAAATGTTAGACTGTAGCTCACACACTAGAAATTTAGATCATCTAGGGCTTCCCAGATTGTTTTTCTCTTGCTGTAGAAGATAGACAGGGGTAACAGTAATCACCTTAGTTTTGCACATAAGAAAAGCTCAGCTGGGCAGTGGTGGCACACGTATTTAATCCCAGCACTCAGGAAGCAGAGCCAGACGGAGCTCTGTGAGTTTGAGGTCAGCCTGGTCTACAGAGCGAGACCCAGGACAGGTTCCAAAATGATACAGAGAAATCCTGTGTTGAAAAAGGAAAAAAAAGAAAGAAAGAAAGAAAATGAGCTCAGGGCCCAATGAGGTGGATCAGCTGGTAAAAGCCTCAGTTCCCATGACCCACATGGTGTTGCAAAGTTGTCCTCTGAAGCCACATATGTGCATGCAGGCAAATACATGTACACACACACACACCAAGTAGGCATAATAAAACAGACACTCATAGCATGTACATTTAAGCCTCTTGCCTATGGTTGGGCTCACTGAGAAGGTAGTACCAAGCACAGTTCCAGAGTATGGCACACTTCATTGGAAATTGATAGGCCAGCCATTTTTTTCCCCAGAATCCCTGACTGCTGATGGCTAATTCTTATTCCTGTGAGCTACTATTTTACTCCTAGGATTGGCACCTGTTTGGAGGTGGGAGCTCCTATAATTTTCAAGGGACGTTAGAACTCTTCCTGCTCAGTAGCACAGCTGGTTTAGCAGGATTCCAGTAGGTATATTCGTGTGCTCTATCATGAGTTTCTTCAAGCTACCAAATGTCTGCATTGGTCAGTATGCAAAGAATATGCAGAGTCCGTGGTGATATATTGTGTACCTTAATACAGTTTACCTGAATATCAGAGAACAAACAAGTCACTAGATTAAACATAGAGGCCAGGCAGTGGTGGTACACACCTTCAATCCTAGCACTCAGGAGGCAGAGATCCATCTGGATCTCTGTGAGTTCAAAGCCACCGTGGACTATGTGAGATTGACTCAGTCTAGGAGAGAAAACAGGGCCAGGCAGTGGTGGCACACACCTTTAATCCCAGTCCTGGGAAGCACACATGCCATTAATCCCAGGAAGTGATGGCTGGGCAGAGAAGGTATATAAGGCATGAGGAGACAGGAACTAAAGGGTTTTTTGGCTGAAGCCTAGAGGTAAGGCATGGCAGTGGCTTGTTCCTTTGTCTCTCCGACCTTTCAGCCTTTACCCAATACCTTGCTCCTGGTTTTTTATTAAAAGACCTACTCGAATTCCTGTTATAAGTGTCTCTTTTGAAGCCGTTGGTTGTTCCAACTTCATATTCCATGGTAAGATGTCTCATTTAATTGAACATAAGCATACGTGAAGGGATAGGCACAAACCACTGGCAAGGCTTACGTGCTACCCACTGAAGCAGATACAAGAAATATAAAAATAAACAAAAAAGCCCACAAAGTGGGATTCCCAGCGCTGATGCCTGGGGCATAGACAGACTCAATTTAACATGGCAGATGCCCCCAGCTGATATAGGAAAAGTAATTATCCATTTAGAAATGTGCTCACTGTAGTAATTTGTTTTCAGACTTACAGGTAATACGAAGAACGGATATTTATTAAATGCAAGTTACAACCAACTTTTTACTTGTGTGTCATTGATGAAAAGTAGATTTTTATCCATCTCTCTCTTTCTTTTTTTTTTTTTTTTTTTTTCTTTTTTGGTTTTTCAAGACAGGGTTTCTCTGTGTAGCTTTGGTGCCTGTCCTGGAGCCACCACTGCCTGGCTCTGATACTATTTCTTCTTTCCATTCACAAGTGGAGTCGAGGCCTGGTGTTTCCTTGAGGCAAGGCCCCGTGATTTTATCCATCTTAAAGGAGTCTTGTTATATTAGGAAGGGGTTGGCCTGGTGGGATGGCTCAGTAGGAAAAGCTGCATGCTGCCAAGCCTGATAACCTGAGTTTCGTCCCAGGACCCACGTGGAGGGAGAAACTCACTTGGTAGTCCAGGCTGGCCTTGAACTCACAGAGATCCACCTGCCTCTGCCTCCTGAGTGCTGGGATTAAAGGCGTGCACCACCGCCGCCGCCCCGCCACCACCACCACCCGGCCTAGAAAAGTATAGTGATTTTAACTTAAATATTTGCTATACCTCCATCCTTCCTTTCTCCCTCTCAGTAATTATAGAGCATATAGTTTACTGTGTGATTTTAGGCTCATATCTAGCCTGAACTAGTTTGGGGATAGGATTTTTGGGATGTGTCAGGTATTTGGGTTGTTGTTGTTGTTGTTGCTGTTGTTGAGATATGGCTCACTGTTGCCCAGGCTGTCCCTAGTCCTAAACTCCAGGGCTCATTAGTTTGCTTATTTTGTTTTTTGGGTTTTGTTTGTTTGTTTTTAATATTTGTTTTTATTTCATTCGTGTGCATTGGTGTTTTGACCTGCATGTATGTCTGTGTGAGGGTGTTGGATCCTCTAGAACTGGAGTCACAGACAGGTGTGAGCTGCCATGTGGATGCTGGGAATTGACCCAGAGTAGTCCTCTGGAAGAATAGCCTGTGTTTTTTTTTTTTTTTTTTTTTTTTTTTTTTTTTTTTTTTTTTGAGACAGGTTTTTCTTGTGCCCATCCTGGATCTCGCTCGGTAGACCAGGCTGGCCTTGAACTCACAGAGATCCACCTGGCTCTACCTCCCGAGTGCTGGGATTAAAGGCGTGTGCCACCACTGCCCACTGAGCCTCTCTCCAGCCCTAGTTTCCTTATTTTAAATGACATAATTGGACCCCGTTCTCTGACTTGATGCATAATTGTGTTTGTTGGGTTTTGTTGATGTTTGAAACGGTCTCACTATATAGCCTTGACTGACCTGGAACTCCCAGAGGTCTGCCTGTCTTTGCCTCCCAAGTGCTGGAGTTTAGGGTATGCACCTTTATTCTGTGCTCTTGGTCTCAACGGTAAAGAATGACCCAAGAACATTTAAGCCTCTGAAGTGCTTTTGTATTAGGCCACACCCCCACACCCCAACTCCCCCCCACTCCCAACCCCCACCCCCATATGTGTGTGCGTGTGTGTGTGTGTGTGTGTGTGTGTGTGTGAGAGAGAGAGAGAGAGAGAGAGAGAGAGAGCGAGCGCGCGCTCAACTGGTGGGAGTCAGGTTCTAGGGGTCACACTCAGATCATAAGGCTGGGCTGTCAGTCCCCTCACCTGGTGAGCCATCTTGACGGCCCATGTCAGGTTCTTTTCCACAGGCTTTAAATAGAAACCAGAAAGCCTTCCTTTACCTGTGACCGAGCTAGAAGCTCTCCGATTGGATGTGAACGTTCACTTCCACTGTATTTAGCCAATCGCTGCTAATCATTGATTTGTCAGGAGTTGGCTCTCTGCTCTGCTCTGCTCAGCGCTTGGCTGTCTCTCCTTACAGACCCCATACCATGTGAACCTCCTCCTGGCTGGCTACGATGAGCACGAAGGACCAGCACTGTACTACATGGACTACCTGGCAGCCTTGGCCAAGGCTCCTTTTGCAGCTCATGGCTACGGCGCCTTCCTGACTCTCAGTATCCTTGACCGATACTACACACCAAGTAAGTACTAGCAGTCTAGGGGAGAGCAGTAGCAAAGCCCTGCCCTGGCTGCTTCCTGGTCTGGTCAAAGCTTGGACTTGCCTGACTGCATCCTAGAGAGAAGCTGGCTCCTCTCTGGAAGCTGTTCTCTCTCTTGTGGGTCAGTATAGTCTTCCAAAACTTTATTGATAGAAATCTGACTGCCAGGACTAGAGAGCTGGCTCAGCAATTAAGAGCACTGACCGTTCTTCCAGAGGACCCAGGTTCAATTCCCAGCACCCACATGGCAGCTCACAACTATCTGTAACTCCAGTTCCCATGGCAAAACACAAATATCAAAAATTGAAAAAAGTCTTCCTGCTAACCAAAATAAACTCCTATCTTTCGTCTGAGTTTTGCTTTGTGTGAAAGGAGTGCTGGAGTGAGCGTCATCATGAATAGAGCATTTTTCTTCATTCTTCACTTGTCTGACATTTATTTTCCTCTGATTGTAGACATCTCATAGACAGTGAGCAAACAGTGTATGTGCATGTTTTGAACTTACAAGAATGAACAGGTTCTACCATGTTAGCTAAGGACTTGATTAAAACTATCAAAGCTTTTGAAGACCACTCCTTCCTGCAAAAGAAAATCGTTCCTGGGGGCTGGAGAGATGGCTCAGTGGTTAAGAGCACTGGCTCTTCCAGAGGTCCTGAGTTCGATTCCCAGCAACCCCATGGTGGCTCACAACCACCTGTAATGAGATCTGGCCTGCAATATGCATGTAGGCAGAACACTGTATACATAATAAATAAATAAATCTAAAAAAAAAAAGAAAAAGAAAAAAAAAGTTTCAGCTGGATGAAACTTGAGATGAGCAATACTTTTGTGCTGAGTCTGTCCTCTGACCCACTCCCAGGCTCAGCTCTAGCCACTCTGGACAGCGGGGACTGAAATTCCTAGCGAATTCTCATGGCCAGAGGTGCAGCACAGCTGAGCACTTCTCTCCTTACGCTCTGTTCTTCGCTGCAGCAGCGTCATAGCAGTTGGCAGATTCTTTTCCTTCTGCTACGGCCCTCACTCAACCTTAGCCACACCCTGAAAAGAATTAGCCTGGCCTCCTGGTGACTGTCTCTTGATTTGGCATCTGTCAGTAATCCAGCTGACTCCCCGACCAAAATAACCACCAGCCACCCTTGAAGCCTAATGCATAATGTGTCATCCCGGTTTGCCACGCCTACCAACAATCCCTTCGGACTCTGTTCAGAAGAGTCTTAGTCCGTCCTCTTAACTGTCTTCCCATTGTTCCGCTGAGACCCAGCTGGGAGCAAGCGAGCGGGAGGATGGCGCTCTGGCCTTGTTCTCCCGTTCCCTGATTTGCAGCTGGCAAGGCAGATGGAATTGATTTAAGCCCTGGACTACAGGGACTGGTGAGAGCGAGCTATGAAAAGGGGGGGCAGGCCAGGGGAGACAGAATTCCGTCATGCTTCCCCTTCTCTCCGCTGAAAATCAATTTGTAATGGCCGGGGGAGGGCGGGGGGAGCCCTCCTCTGCATATGGAGTAACTTTGTTGCAAGGTAGAAGTCTGTGTGTGTTTGCTTTTCCAATTGTGTGTGGCACTCAGACCTGAGGAAGTTTGAAACTTAATCACAAGCTGTTAAGAGCCGGACGCGGGGCAGCCTGAATTCAGTGTTTGGCCTCTGTTCTCTTTCAGCTATCTCACGTGAGAGGGCAGTGGAGCTTCTTAGGAAATGTCTGGATGAGGTGAGTAGCTCCCAGGGGGTCCTGAAGGAATGTTTTGTCTCGGGTTGAAGTACCGTTCCTGTTCTTGGTTGCTCTTTCCCATACTGTATAATAAATACCCACAGAGCAGATGTGAAGTTGCTCCCAGTGATGGAGGTTGATGTGGGTAATGGGCTTGTTTTTCTCTCTTGGGTCACCTCCTCATCAGTGTCAGTTTTACTGACTTAATTATTTTCCTTTCTGGTTAATCCAGAATAGTGGTTCTCAAAGTTCACTGTGTCATCTTGGGGGAACTTTCCTTATCCCTGATAGACTCCAGCACCCACTTCTAAACCATTTATAGGTAGGTGGAGACTGAATCTCTTGTTTTAACAGGCAACCAAGTGATTTTGTTTTGTTTTGTTTTAAATGGTTTTTTGAGACAGGATTTTTCTGTGTAGCAGCTCTGGCTGTCCTGGAACTCACTCTGTAGACCAGGCTGGCCTCAAACTCAGAGATCCACCTGCCTCAGCCTCCCAAGTGCTAAGAGACAATGCCCTGGACTCTATACACCCTGTTGTACCACTTTTAAAGTCTGTTCCCTTAACAGTGCATTCAGATGACCGTAGAGAGTACCTGGGAAGTTTTGGATCAGAAGTGGAAAGAAATCTTTGTTTTGGGAGGCCAAGAACCCAAACTCTACTCATAGTAGGAGTGTAAGGATCTAGGATGAGGTGGCACAAAGAAGCCTCTTTAGACTCTTCCTTCTTCTATTTTTCTTGTGACCTAAGAAGGAACTTGAATGAATTGTCTAGTGAGAGAGGACAGAGCAGGTGAGAGAGAGCATTGGCAGCACCATCGGTCTCTGCTGCCTCTTGTATGACCCTGTCCTTTTTAGACCACAGTGCCCCATCCCTCTTCCTCTGTTTAAATCTCCTTTCCAATCAGCTCGGGGGTTCTCGGTCGGTCAGCTGATAGACAGTATTACCCACCAATATTCTAGAGGGGGGTGGCCAGGAAAGAGCTATCAGGGGTTCTTGAGATTTATTTCCCTAGGATCTTAAAAAAACCAAGGCCAGACATGGTGGTACATGCCTTTAATCTGAGTGCTAGGGTAGCAGGGGTGAGTGGGTGAATTCCTGTGAGCTAGAGGCCAGCTTAGTATACACAACCAGTATCAGGCTAACCAAGGCTACAAAATGAGACCTTGTCTTTTTTAAAAAAAATTTTTTTAAGGAAAACATTTGCTTATTGTCATCTTTTCTTGAAGTTTGACCTTGATTCTAGACATGAGCCATCAGCCAGAAAGAACTGTGGAAATGGAATGGGCTGTTGTTATCCAGTCCTCATGGGCAGCATGAAGGGAGAGGAGGAGGGAGGGAGGTCAGAAGTCTGAGAAGATCATTTCCCAACACCTGAGGGAATAGGTGGAGAGCCTGGGTCTTCTCTGGAGGCTGTTGGGGAGGTTTCAGCAAAGGCAGCCACAGTTGTGAGGATTTCCAAGTCATGCTGCTCGCTAGTCACCTCGTGACACTGTGTGCTCCCAAGTGTGTAGGCTGTTCCTTGAACAGCCTTAACTTGGACTATAAGAGATGGGCATGGCTTGTTCCAGGAATGTTCTCTGGACATCATCCCCACCACCTCTGCAGCTGCACACACAAACACTTGGGTAAATGACTGGCATAAACTATTGGGACCTAGGATGTCCTGTTCAGAGTCTGTTCTTAGACCTTGCTAGCTTCTGCCTGGAGACTTTTTAAGAGGCGGGTGTGTTCTTATAGATGGATTGGTAGCAGACTGTGGGGATAAACATTGGATTGACTGTGTACAGGCTGACTTGACCAGAGGCAGGCTCCCAGCTGCATTTCCCAGGTCATGGTCACTACTTTCCAGTCAGCCTCCAGCTACTGTGTAGACAATCTTCAGTGACATAGCACTAGCTGCCCAGTTCCACAGAAGGAAGCTTAGAACAGAACCTGCCACATACTTAGTATTCGGTAAATGTTTGCTCACTGATTTCCTTCATATCTCTGCAGCTCCAGAAGCGCTTCATCTTGAACCTGCCTACCTTCAGCGTTCGGGTCATTGACAAAAATGGCATCCATAACCTGGAGAACATCTCCTTCACTAAGAAGGGCTCCTAACGTCTCGTCCTTCCTCCCGCTCATCAGGGGACTTTTTTGATAGGCTCCTTAATTTTTTTTTTCTATACTTTTGGCGTGCACTCTTGATAGATGGTTAAACAAAATAAAGCTGAAGATAACTAAATTGAGCTTTCTGGTTTTGGTCTGTTTACCTAATGTCACATAGAAAGGAACTGCCCGGAAGGAGGGTCATCATCTTGTCAGGATGCTCCCTCCTGCCCCTCTCCCTCTGGTAATGATCTGAGTGTCTCTGCCAGCTCGAAGCCCACGCTGTCTGTCTTCCTCTCCAGCTTCTTGCAGCTCGCTCTTTCTACCTCTGCTTGTTAGGCCTTGTTCTCTCTAAAGCGCTGCATCTCTTTGCCTTTGAGCTTAGAGGACATGGTGGTGCATGCCGTTAGTTCCGGCACTTGGAAGTCAGAGGCAGGAGAATCTTTGTGAGTTTGAGGCCAACCTGGTCTACGTAGTGAGTTCCAAGACAACCAGGCAATGCAGAGAGACCCTGTCTCAAAAAAAAAAAAAAAAAATCTGTTGTGTGTTTTGTTTTGAAATACATGTATGCAATGTAGGAGACAGAGGACAACCTTGAGTGTTGTTCTTGGGAACACAGTAGTGTGCCTCGCACCAACATGCCCATGTTTGGTTTTATGGATTCTGAGGATCAAACTCGGGTACTCATACTTATGAGTACCAGCTGAACTATGTCCCCAGCCCTTAAATCTTTTTCAGTTGATTAATGTACTTGGGAAATATGTCAACAGTGGAAAACAGCAAGAAATTATTCCTCCTGTTATATCTGATCACTTTCTCAGATAGCACTTCAGCTACAAATTCCTTACATGTTTCTTTGTTTGAGACAGAATCTCATGTAGCCCGGGCTGGCCTTGAACTCTGTGTAGCTAAAGTTGACCTTCAACCCTTTATCCTTCTTTCTCCACTTTCCAAGAACTGGTGGATACAGCCTGCTTCACTGTGCCCCTTTGTATTTTGGGTGTTGGCAAGAAGGATACAGGGATGGAACCCAGGCACGTGTACTCGGCCACTGAGCTCCGTCCTCAGTCCTTTTGGTTTTCGTTTTGTGACAAGGTCTTGCTAATTTGCCTAAGCTGGCCTTGAACTTACGAACTTCCAGCCTCAGCCTCACTAGAATTCTGTGTTTTTACCATCAGACCCTGCTAGCTTGCTTGCTTCCGTGCTTCTTATTTTATTTATTTTTCATGTTATGGGTGTATGCCTACATATATGTCTGTGCACCATCTTTGAGCCTAGTGTCCAAAAAGGGCGTTGGCTCCCCTGGGACTGGAGTTTACAGATGGTTCTGAGCTGTCATGTCCTGGCAGGTAAACCCAGGTCCAGCTTTCTTCCCTGGTTTTAAAGATACAAGTGTGCACAGGATAGCTCAAAGGTAGAGTACCTATCTCCTCAACTCTGGGTTTGATCTGCAGCATCACACACAAAAATAAAGGCTGTTCTTGTCTGAGGGCTTTGTTTTGTTTTTTTAAAGGAGGTGGGTTTTTTATTTAAAATAATAATAAGGTGTTTATACGTGTCTCGGTCAGACAGTAGCTTTGATGGAGTTGGTTCTTCCACCTTTGTGTGGGTTCTGGGAGTCAGACTTGGGTAGTCAGGCTTGTATCATTGGTCACCAGGTACCTTCACCTAATGAGCTATCCATGGGTTTTCTTTCTTTTTAAACAGAATCTCACTGTATAGCCTAGGCTGATGTGAAACTCACTCTGTAGACCAAGCTAGCCTTCAACTCAATCCATCTATCTGCCTCCTGAGTGCTAGGTCTAAAGGCATGTGACATGGTACCCAGTCAAGTTTTTTTCTGAGATAAGGATTCATTGCATATGTAGCCTAGTCTAGGCTATTCTGGAAATCACTGTGTAAGACCAGTCTGGCCTTAAACTCATGAGCCTTCTGCCTCAGCCTTTTTTTTTTTAGGGGCCAGCAAGATGGCTCAGTAGATAAGGCTCCTGCTATTAAACCTGGGTTCACCTTGGGATCCACGTGAAGGAAAAGAGAAAACCAGCTCCTGAAAGTCACCCCTGACCTCCATATGGCTCCATATATGTACCATACCCACACACTAAAGTAAACTAATAAATGTAAAAAAGAGAATGAGGCTGGGTGTGGTGGTGTACACTTGAGGCAGAGGCAAGAGGATTTCTGTCAGTTCCAGGCCAGCCAGGAGTATGTGCTTTTGTGTTAGTGTGTGTAGCAAGACCTCATCTCAAAAAAAATTTTTAGATGTTCTATGTATTTGATAATCACTCTATTAGAAATTATTTTGTGCCAATGCATCTAAATCTACCTTATTTTTGTGGACAGTTGCACTATATTCCCTCAAATAGATATGCCACAGGTTAACCAGATAGCTAGACCCCATTCCCCCAAGTGTGTGTATTTTTTTCCTTGGGATATCTGAAACTGTGTGTGTGTGTGTGTGTGTGTGTGTGTTGGGTATGAAACCCCAGAAGTTCTTTAAACAGCAGGGTTTTTTTTTTAATATTTTATGTATATGGATGTTTTGGTTGCATGTATGTCATCTCCACCACATGTGTGCCAGAGACCATCAGGTCAGAACTTGGAGTTAGGATGGTTTTGAGCCTCCATACGGGTGCTGGGAATTGAACCTGGGTCCTCTGGAAGAGAAGCCAGTGCTCTTAACCACTGAGCCATCTCTCCAGCCCCAAACAGTAGTGGTGCTTAAGCTGTTGGTGTCAGAATAACCTGAGGGAGTTTTCTTTTGTGATTGCACTGAACTCCAGATAGTAAGTTGCTAAGCGGTTTGTTTTTTTTTTTTTTTTTTGGTTTTTCGAGACAGGGTTTCTCTGTGTAGCCCTGGCTGTCCTGGAACTCGCTCTAGACTAAGCTGGCCTTGAACTCAAGAGATCCACCTGCCTCTGCTTCCCAAGCCATGGGGCTAAAGGCGTGCGCCATCGCCATGCCAGGCTGGACATGGGAATTTTAAGCTTCCCAAATAGTTCTTACCTTCTGTCATGACAGAAAACCACTGGATTGAGTTTTCTTGGGAGCTGTGATTCTGAAATGTAAGTTCACATTCTAGCTCCTTAGGTTTTTGTTTTCGTTTATTCCTTTTAGGTGTTTAGAGACAGGATCTCATATAGCCCAGGCTAGCCTGGAAATCCTGATTCTCTACCTCCCAGGTGCTGGGATAGCACAGGTGCCCAGCAATGCCTAGCTTACTAAAGGGCTTAATGAAACACAAACCAGTAGGTCCTGCTCCTGTGGTTTGTGCCTGTGTGAGTAAAGCCTGAGGTTTACATCTGTTCTGTTGCTGATGTTACTCACTGTTTTGCTCACCGGAGAACATTTTGAATATTATTTGGCCTTAGACTAAAGTAAGACCTACTTTACCCAATCTGTACTGTTTTATTTTTAGATGAAGTCTTGTTATATAGTCCACATTGTCCTCAAATTCACAATCCTCCTGCCTCAGTGTACACCACCACACCTGGCATCTGTAATCTTAATACCACATATAGAAGCCAGGTGGTGGTGGTGCTTGCCTTTAGTCTCAGCACTTGGGAGGCAGAGGCAGGCTCTACCAAGTTCCAGGACAGCCAGGGCTACACAGAGAAACCCTGTCTCAAACAAACCAAAAATAAATAATGATACCACATACAGATAGGTTTTCAGTTTGTCTGAGAGAAGCATATCCTGTTTCTGAGATTGCTATCTCATAATACTGAGTGAAAAGTCAGTTCTGATGTCTTACAGGCTGCTTTATACACTGATACTAATGTAGTAAGAATTGGGTAGAAAGAGATGAGTCACTTCACAAGTGATTCTGCCTCTGCCATCACATGAAGGGTTTGGACCCTCTGCTACATTCCGAGATCTCTAGGTATTGGCCTGAAGTGCTCCACAGACGCTTCTCACCACCCCTTGATAACACCTGCTGAAGCATGGTGTCTATAAAATGGTTGAAAGAGGACCTAGTTCGTAGTAGTCTATGCAGTGATGTAGAGCAGGACCTGGTGTGTAGGAAATGCTCAGTAAACATAATCATGGTTAAACTTGCTCCACAAACAGGACTTAACCAGGAGGGAAAAGCTCACTGCCTTTCAATGTACGTGTCTCCAGGCAGTCTCGTGCAAACCCATAGACCCAGCTGTCTGTCTCCACCCTCTCTCTCTATTTTGAGCTACAAATCAATTTATTCATAGATACTTCAGCCCCAGCTTTAGTGACAGCAAGAACATCAACATCTCTAAAGCTGACTTTACCACCTGCCTCATTCCAAAGCTGTCCAGTCTTTCGTCTTACAGCTACCTATGCTGGAAACCTAGGCATTTAACGTTTTTAAATGTGTGTATGTTGGGCTAGAGAAATGGCCCTGGTTAGGAGCTCTGGCTGCTCTTCCAGACATCAATAGTGCTTTAATTGACTTCATTGTATCCTAGGAGCAGTGTACAGTGTTGATTCTTTGTAAATGACTAGTGTGCATTTACACAATGGTTTGACAGTCTCACCCTCCTCCTAGGAGTGTCTGTGATAGAATGGAGCAGAAGTACTGGACCCACTATTTGTGTCTCCCAGATCATAGATAAAGTTGATCATGCTAGAAAAAGGGACTAAGAGTTATACAGTAGCATTATATTCTAAGCAGTATTAGCACATTTCAAGAAAGATTTTTTTTTTAATATTCAAAAAGTCAACAGCAGGGACTGGAGAGATAGCTCAGCAGTTAAGAGCATAGACTGCTCTTCCAGAGGACCCGAGTTCAATTCCCAGCACCCACATGTCAGTTCACAACTGTCTGTAACTCCAGTTCCAGGGGATCCAACACCCTCACACAGATAGGCAAAACACCAATGCACATAAATAAATTTAAAATGTGTGTGTGTGTGTGTGTGTGTGTGTGCATGTGCGTGTGTGCAAGCGTGTGTGTGTGTGTGTGTGTGTGTGTGTGTGTGTGTGTGTGTGCATGTGTGTGAGATCAACTTGCAGTTTTCCTTCTGCCTTGTCCTGGGGATCAACTCCAGTCGTCAGGCATGGTGGCAAGCACCTTTAACTCACTGAACCATCTCACTGGCCCTCACTTATTTTAAATGAATTTGATGTTGGAATAGCTGGTTTTACAGAAAAGTTACAAGGTAACATTTCCCTTCTAGTCCTTACTTCCCAGTCTCTGCTAACAGTAGAGTCTTACATAACCATACTACATTTGTCCAAGCCAAGAAGCTGACGTTGATACATCTGTATTGACATTAGCTTTTGTTCAGGTTTCATGTTTCCCTCTTGTCCTTTTTCTGTTCTAAATGAAGGCCATGCTACCACATTGCTCTGGTTTTATATCACCCTTTATTTTCTTGCTATGACTTTGAGACAGGGTCCCTCTGCGTAGCATGGGCTGTCCTGGAACTTGCCATGTACACCAGGCTGGCCTCAAACTCCTGGTTGTTTGCCTTGGTGTACTAGGCATTTCATAATCCTCAGCCATCAATTCCCTGGGTTCTTCTCCCTCTTTTGCTTGTCATAAAGCTCAGGCTCCATTTAGTTGGATCCCGAGAAGTTTCTCCTTATACTCTGATCCTTTAAGCATGAGCTTGCACACACTGAGAATCCCGATCCTTGCCTAATCCAAAGACTCCCTGTTTAATTCTGAGCTGGTGTTGCACCAGAGAAAGCAGTATTAACCATTGTGCAAGCCTGTGCCTAGCCATCTTTTCCCTCAGGCAAACCCCTGCCAGTCAGAAGCTTCAGTGCTGGTTAGCTGCAGAGGGATGGTGAAGGAAGAATCCAATGCCCAGGCTTCATGGGTCGCCTCTTAGAGCAAGCACATACACAGTCTGCACTGTACTGCTTCCTCTGCAGTGCTTTGGTCCTGACCGTACACTGGCACCCAGGGCCTCAAGGGACCAGGGCTGGGAGGACCTGCTCCCCGTGCTGGGCTCAAGCCTGTGGGCCTCTCTGTAGCAGGCCTGTGGGGTGCAGTGGAATAAAGAGTTGAATCAAACAGCTATGAATAAACTGTGAAATCTACTGAATTTTGAGACAACACAGGCATTGGGCAAGTTACTCAACTATAATTTTCTCCTAAAATAGGACTGATGACTATCTGTTTTTTTCCTTAGGAAAAGTTATCCAATACTAACTAAAAAGTTCTTGAAAAATGAGTTTCTCCTTTATCAACTTTTAAAAAATAATTAATTATTTTTATTTTATGTGCATTGGTGTTTTGCTTGCATGAATGTTTGTGTGAGAGTGTCAGATCTTGGAGTTAAAGATAGTGGTGAGCTGCCATGTGGGTGCTGGGAGTTGAACCTGGGTCCTCTGGAAGCAGTGCTCTTAGCCACTGAGCCATCTCTCCAGCCCCTGTTTACCAACTTCCTATTGATTATTACTATTTATATATGGCAGACCAATATTGCGTAAGTACTATTTGTTTTTACCTCATTTAATCTCAACCTCACATAATCTGATTTTGTTTGTTGAGACAGGGTTTCTACATAGCTCTGGCTGTCCTGAAACTCACTACATGTAGACCAGGCTGGCCTCAAACTCACAGAGATTCACTTGCCTCTTTCTCCTGAGTGTTGGGATTAAATGTACGTGCCACCATGCCTGGCGGTCTGATAATTTTAAAACTCAAAGGTCTTGCCAGACCAGGGGTTTTGGTTAAAGGGGAGTATCCATCTAATTCTCATATTCTTTCCTGTATATGGATTATGATTTAAGGTATCTTGAGAGAACTGATGCTACAGCTCAATTGGTGGAGTCTTGCCTAGCATATCAAAGGCCCTGGGGTTGTCTCTGGCACTGCAGAAACTTGAGAATAGTGGTATTCCCAGATCTGGAAGGTAGAGTCAAGAGGATCAGTCATCCTCAGCTACATAGTGAGTTGGAGGCCAGCTTGGGATACCTGAGAGCCTGCCTCAAACAAAACAATGTCTTGAGAAAATAAGGGACATCCTTGGGGTTCAGAGTTTCTTTGTGTAGCCTTGGCTGTCTTGGAACTCACTCTAGGCCAGGCTGGCCTTGAACTCAAGGATCCATTTGCCTTTGCTTCCCAAGTGCAGGGATTAAAGGCATGCACCACCACTGCCCAGCTACGTCCTTGGACTCTTTTAACAGAGACTGCAACACCTTTGTCTAGCAATACATGGGCAAATACTGGAGGAAGAACAAGCCAGGCAAGGGACAATGTGAGCAGCGGCCTGAGACATGAAGTTTGAGGAGTAAAAAGAACATTAATGGCCAGTTGGTGGTGGATCACACCTCTAACCCCAACACTCTGGAGGTAGAGGCAGGAAGATCTCTGAGAATTCCAAGACAGCCAGGACTGTTACACAGAGAAACCCTGTCTTGAAAAACCAGACAAAAAGGAATGAGTTGCTATAAAGTGAGTGATGAGGAGAATTGTTAGTGAGGTTGGAGAAGCCAGCAAAGTTCGGATGATTGCATAGGACGGCCTTCGGATCGAGGTGCACCAGTGAAAACAGACTCACTGGGAGGCTGCTGTCACAGGCCTGAGGAGGAGTGGTGGAGATGAAGAGAAGGGTTAAATAGGACTCCCCAGTTCCTGGCAGAGGTGGTGCCATTAGCAAAGATGGGACAGGAGGCGTTCAAGATTGGTGTTGAGTCAGGCACTCCATCTGGGTCCTAAGTTTGAGGTACTCAGTCAGACTGTATGGCAGAGACACCAGGTAGACAGGACATCCCAGCCTGGAGTTCAGAGCCATCTGGGCTGAGGGTAGAGGTCAGCAGCATCCATGTGACATAGAAAGTACCAAATGGAGCGACACCCGAGAACCAAGATTTACAAGTCAAGGCAGAGTGGGAACTGGCCAGGTCGGATGAGACAGAAAAGCTGGAAACCACACAGCATTTCAGAAAAGACCAAGTACACCAGGTACCAGGTGTGGCACAATTCCAGTGCTTGGCCTGACTGGAGTTCAGAGGCCAGCCTGGAACATGTGAAAACCTGTCCAGAAAATCACAATTTTAAGAGGAATTTTTTTGGATAGTCACATCAAATTAAAAAACAAAACAAAAGGCTTTAGCTTTGAGCTGATCATTGATGCCATGCTGAGTAGATTTAAACAGACTGGCAGGGGTGTGAGCGAGTTGAGAGTTAGGAGTGAGGGAAGAGAGGATAGGCTGTCCCTCCAAAAACTTTAAGTGCAAAAGAAAAAAGGAGCATTTGTGTTTTGTGAGGTGAATCCTAGAATATGTGTGCTTTAGGTACGGTCTGTAGAGGGAAAGATGTCTGAAGAGTGAAATCCTTCAGAAGATGAGAGCTGAGTCAGCGCTGGCCCTGTTCAGACACACAGTCATCTGCATTCACACTGACCTAGACTCTCTACCTATAACCACGGTAACATGCTACACAGACTGAACAGACAGACCCAGCAAGTCACAATAAATGTGTACCGTATTCACTTGACACGCACACACACAAATAGACATGTGATGAGGCATGTAGACTCCTAACATCAGCACCCACATTCAGAAGAAGCTACTATCTAACAGTATCTTTCTTTCCTTCTTGTGAACAAAAACATGCTCCATCACTGCCCAGGTGGACATGCTGGGGCATAAGCAGAAGTCAGTAAAATGAACCCCCAACTCATTAGGATAAATAACTCCTGCTGCACCAGGAGGCCGTAGGCACACGCCTTTAATCCCAACACTCAGGAGGCAGAGCCGGACAGATCTCTGTGAGTTCCAGGCCAGCCTGGTCTACAGAGCAAGATCTAGGACAGGCTCCAAAGCTACAGAGAAACCCAGTCTCGGGGAAGAAAAAAACAAAAACAAAAACAAAACTCATGCTGGACAATTTAAAATTTTCCAATTTAATTACATTGTACATAAATAAATAGGACAGACAGCAACAAGTCTGTGGTGTGCAGCCTGGGTTCAAGTTCTGGGATTTGTGCTGTACCATCTTTGTTCCTTAGGGGCACATCCTGCCCACTCTTCAAGAGTAGGAAGGATTCAGTGAACCCACTCGGACCTCCTGCTAGCCCCCACGTTCTGGGGTTAGGGAATTCTGGAGTGAAGGTCACTAACTCTTACTCAGTAGCACCTGGGATTTGTTAATGGTGTCCCCTTGGGGCACCCACTGCTGCCCAGGCATCTCAATGGGAAGGGCCCTGCCCCATGAACTAGACTTTTCCATGACAGTTTCCTGTCGGAGCCTTACCAGAAGCCTCCTTCCTGCCCCAGCAAGTTCCACTCTGGGCTTCTGCATAACTGTTCTCTCTCTGGCCTGAATGGAATCCCACCTTTTAATTCTTCCAGTGCCACCCGCCGTAGCCAAGGCCTCATCTCAAGCTTGGGAGTCACTTAGTACAGAGTCAGAGACAGTTACTTCCGATGCTTGGCATCCTTCTCTGAAGCCTTGGTTTCTCCGTGCCCACTGCCCGTACTGCTCAGAAACATCTTGTCCAGTCCTTTGAGTGACTCTAGCAGGTAGTTCTGGAAGGCAGTGAGAGCAGCGCAGATGGCAGGCCCACCGAAGCCGTGAGTGATGAGGCTGAAGTGTGTCAGACAACTCTGAACCCCGGGCTCCAGGATGAGGGCTGGGCGGCTGTTGCCCAGGGGGGAGCGGTCCTGAGCCATCAAGTCTGCAAACTCCTTGCAGATCTGCCTGGTGGGGGAAGAACAGTCAGAGGTTAAAGAGCAAGGTTCTAAACCCAGAGGAGGACCTACTTTCTGACTCTTTGAGTCAGGGTTTCTCTATGGCTGTCCTAGAACTCTATGTAGATCAGGCTGGCCTCAAGCTCACAGAGGTCTGCCTGCCTCTGCCTCCCAAATGCTAGGCTTAAAGGCATGGGCCACTTCACCCAGCAATTTACTGAATTCTTTATTTATCTGTACAGTTTGGCCTTCCTGACAACCTACAAGTAACAATGATACTATTCTGCAAAAATGGAAACTGACTTTTCACATAAGTTAACTCAGCACCTCAGTGCTGTGCACTTGTGAACAACACATGCTAATACCCTACTTTCTCTCCCTCAGATGTCCTGTCTACAGAATGCAACTCAGCTGCCTGTTCCCTTAAACTTTCTGTGATCCCTTCTCCCACCCCAAACACAGTGCGTCACAGGCCCTTTTCTGTGAAATTAGGAGAACAGTCCAGAATCTGCCATGCATAGCTAAAACAGCAACAAATGTTGATGCTTAGATCAATACCATGTACACTGTACATGTCATCTTACATCACCATCACATGGTTCCATACAGATTAGGTAACCTAGTCTGTAGTCATTTTACATCATCCAACAAATCTATACCATTATCCTCATCATGTGGTTCCAGACAGATTAGTGGCTGAGATGAGACTCAATCCAGATCCAGCCTATGGCTGTTTCCATTCCTTTGTGAATTATATATGTGACTCAGGTCAGAAGATCCATCATCACTCATCTTTGTGTCTGGCTATGCATCTTAGACAAACCAAGGTCCCAAGAGCACTTGATGCAAGAGCTAATTCCTATTCACGCACGAAGTGGACTCCATTTGGACAGGCTCCTCTAGCCCCAGGAAGAAGCCTTCCAGGGCTCTGTATTGAATAATCCTGAGTCTGGGTCCTTTACTGCTGAAGGAGGAAAGCCCCACGTGGAGGGTGGAGTTGTGATTTGAAGGCCAAACCCACAAAAGTCTGAGTGGTCCAGACTGTGAGGTCCTCTCAGGCATCTGGACTTCAGCCTGCAGAAGACAGTTCTGAGTTCTTGATCTCCTCCATCCCTTTCTTCCCATCTCTCCTCTGTCTTTTGTTTTTTCCTTCAAGGAGACTGCTTCCTTCCAAATGAATGTTTGTAGCCTTCTGGATTTTATATATTGAGATCTTCTCTGAGATATGAAGATAGAACCTTTGGGAGGCAATGAGGTCATAGGGATAGAACTCTATAGACCAGCAGTCCTCAACCTTCCTAATGCTGTGACCCTTTTAATACAGTTCCCACATTGTGGTGACCCCCAATCATAAAATTATTTCATAGTTACTTCATAACTGTAATTTTGCTATTGTTATGAATCGTGATGTAAATAACTGATGTGCAGGCTATCTGATATGTGAACCCCCAATGGGGTTGTGACCCACAGGTTGAGGACCACTGCTATTGATGCTGTTTATGCCTTTGTGATCCTTTACAACATGGAGAACACAGCAGCATCAAGTGCTGTCTGTGTGTTAGAAAGCAGGCCTTCATCAGACACAGATGCTGGCTTGATCCTGAACAGCCTCCAGAACCCTGAGACACAAGCTGCTACCTCCAGAACCCTGGGACACGAGCTGCTACCTCCAGAACCCTGGGACACGAGCTGCTACCTCCAGAACCCTGGGACACGAGCTGCTACCTCCAGAACCCTGGGACACGAGCTGCTACCTCCAGAACCCTGGGACACGAGCTGCTACCTCCAGAACCCTGGGACACGAGCTGCTACCTCCAGAACCCTGGGACACGAGCTGCTACCTCCAGAACCCTGAGACACGAGCTGCTACCTCCAGAACCCTGGGACACGAGCTGCTACCTCCAGAACCCTGGGACACGAGCTGCTACCTCCAGAACCCTGGGACACGAGCTGCTACCTCCAGAACCCTGGGACACGAGCTGCTACCTCCAGAACCCTGGGACACGAGCTGCTACCTCCAGAACCCTGGGACACGAGCTGCTACCTCCAGAACCCTGGGACACGAGCTGCTACCTCCAGAACCCTGGGACACGAGCTGCTACCTCCAGAACCCTGGGACACGAGCTGCTACCTCCAGAACCCTGGGACACGAGCTGCTACCTCCAGAACCCTGGGACACGAGCTGCTACCTCCAGAACCCTGGGACACGAGCTGCTAGCTGGCTTAGTGTATTTATTAGTGACCCAGGGGTAAGACGAGAAGACCCGAAGTAACATCATGCGGTTGGTGGTGAGGGAGGTGGCTGTGGGGCCTGCAGAGGGGTCAGGAATGGCCTGAGAACCTCAGGAGAAAGGTCACAACAGCAGAGTAACCCCTGTGGACCCATGCCGAGGCCTAGGCTGGTCAGGCCACAGAATCAATCGTGGGTGAATGTAGCACCCACACGTGGGCTGTAGGCCTGAATATGATAGTTTTTTAAATGTATGCATACAACAGATATGTTCACTTGTGGTGTCCATGTGCGCCCTTGGGAACTTGTGGGAGTGTTCATAGATGTGATTCACACAGAACCTAAAGATATCTACAAATACCCACGTGTGCCTGTGTGGCATGTGCAAGTGTTCCCATGCGAACTTACATAAGGAATCTAGCTGCCACGCATGGCACCATATATGATGTATAAATGTGTGTATAGTCACAAGTAGGATCTGATGCAGCCAGGTCTGACATGCACATCTGCATTGCATCCATGTTGGCCATGCCCAGTGCCTCACTCACTTGGCAGCCAGCAGCATGCTCTTGCGGCTGTGCAGTTCTCCAGGGTCAGCATGCTGTCGGCATAGGTACTCAGCAGCTGCCTTGGCTGGAAACTCCGTCTCACAAACATAACCAAAGTCCCGAGCCAGGTGCACGGCTTCTCCTGGGGAAAGAGGGGATGTTGCTAGGTGTACCTCTGAGACCAGAGCCTCACCTTGAACTTCTTATTCCCTGGCTAAGGAGCATCCTGCTCCTGGAGATGCCCCTCTGGTTTTACTTCCCAGTTCCAGCTTCACGTCCATCACCCTCAGCTCAGAGGGGGAGCTGGGACCCATGTGTATCCCAGAACCAGAATCCAGAGTCACCAACCTCCAGGAAGAGGGATGCACCCCCTCACCTACTTACCATGTCCAAATACTGGACACTTACCCTCCCCCAACACACAACCCAAGTAGCTCTACTTCACGTGCACATATATGCACAGACACATAAAAAGGACTATTTCAGAATTTCCCACAGATACCAAAATAAGCAGGAACCAAAATCTCTTACATGAAATGGCATGGTGTTTGCATGTAAGCCCACTTGCATCTTCCTGTATGTTACAAATTGTCTCTTGATGACTTCAAATACCTAATACCATATAGATTAAGTAAATAGCAACATGCATTATTGGTAATAATGACCAAAAAATGTCTTCATGTGTTCAACACAGGTGCAGCTTTTTCAAATATTTTGAAGCCTCAGTGGTTAAATCCTCAGGTAGGCTGACTGTCCACGTGTGTCACACATATACTTATACATGACACACTGAGTGCATGCACAGCTACAGCAATGTTCACAGACGTAACTAAACGTTACCCTCCTGCATCAGGAAGTCTCACCAGATGACATGTCCCCTCACATTCAGGTGCATAGTCCTCAGGCCTCACTCACCTTCCACCAATGAGGTCAGCAGAGTCACATTGGCTGCCTTCCGACGACCAGCTGGCAGGTTGAGCCCAATCTTCTCCAGCCGTTCCCGCAGACACCGGCCCCCATTCTTGGACTTTGCCCTTAACATACACAGACAGAGACATAGACACAGCTATGAAGATGAGAGAGTGGCTGGCCTACAGGCTAAGTGACTGCGAAGGACCTTCCTTGTTCCCTATACCAGCCCCTGGAAAGGCTTGGATGTAGCCTTGTCCTTGAGGGTCTCTGAGGAAATCCCAACCCCTCCTGACCTCTCTGTTGTGAGATTGGGATAAGGAGCAGCACCTGACTAGGACCCTTCCTTCCTCCCCAGTCCTCTCAATAGCAGGGCAGCCCAGGGTGGGCAGGAGAGGGTAGCATCTGAGGGTCCTTGCTCCCCACTTTAGCACATTTGCTGGGGACACATAAAACTCTGTACAGAGACACACAGGAATAACAAAACCAAGGAGACAGGGCTATATACAAAGTCAGTTACATATTCACAGATGAACCTACCCTCGGGGTCTCCAAGAACATGGAGACGCATAAGTAACATTAGAGACACACAGACATGAACACCAAGGAACATACAGAGACACAGGTGCACATCAGGATCCCAGAGATGTGCACACAATCCCAGCGACTTAACAGGTCCATACAGGATGTTCAGAGACCAAGATGAAGAGGATACTTCTCTAGCTGCACAAATGTGCCCCCATACACACAGAGGTACACATAGGCACACAACGAGCTCCTTCGAGAAAAGATGTTTAAGAGAAGAGTGAAGAAAAGGAAAAAAGAATCTGGTTTGTGGAGGTGCACACCTTTAATCCCAGCACTCTGGAGGCAGAGGCAGGTGGATCTCTGTGAGTTCAAGACCAGCCTGGTCTACAGATAAAGTTCCAGGGCTACACAGAGAAACCCTGTCTCAAAAAAGAAAGAAAGAAAAAAAGAAAAAAAGAAAGAAAGAAAGGAAAGAAAGAGAAAAGAAAAAGCAAACAGCAACAAACTGACTGTCTGCAGATGCACATGTGTATGCAGATGCCCCACTGTAGGCCACACATTCCCAACTAATGCAGAACCTCACACTGGTAGAAACACACCCTTGGCCATCCCCTACTTCACACGCACATGTAGTCCTTACACCTTATCTCTGAAGCAGATCCCCTTCCCACACATAAGAACATGCAGAGAGAAAAACCCAGCCCACCCTGCAGCTCACTCCAAACTCACACCTGAGCCCTGTGCTGCTGTGGGGAAGAGATAAGGAAAGAGCTACTCTTTCCAGAACCAGCCCTGCCCACCCTGCCTAGTGTAGTCTCTTTTCTTCACTTCGTTCTCTGCCCCTGCTCAATCTCAGACCCAACAACTCATGGGAGGTGCTGGGGACCTCAGCCTGCCCCTCCCAGACCATGTACAGTCTTGAGTTCGCAGGCACTGTTCTATCAGAAACTGAGGTGGGGAGATGTTGGGACCTGGAGTGAGGTGGACCTTTTCTCTGATGCTGTGAGGTCTGAAGAGACTAAAGATTTTGGCTGGGGTGCTGTGCAGGGCTGTGGGCTGGCCTTCCTACCTTCGGAGGACACCCCCCAGAAGGGAGGCGTTGAGGCACTCCGGAGGTGAGAGTCGCCGCTGTACCTCCCCCACGGTCACCTTGTACTTGGACGTTGAGCTGAGCAATGACAGCCGGCCGGGCACGGAGCAGAAGACCTCACTGGGGTTGCTGATGCCTCCAACCAGGCTGTCTTTGGCCAGTGAGAGAGCGGAGAGGCTGCCGGCTTTGGAGGGGATGGGGACTGTGGACAGAAGCAAAGGAAGAGAGAGGTGGGGACACTGAGTCAGCGAACACAGGACAGGCATCAGTCAGCTGTGCTGCAGGCAGGCTGACTCGCCAGCTGTGTATGTTGAATGGTTCCAACACTATCCAGAAGGAGAGTTCTACAACCCCTGCTTTACAAAGGGAGAAACTGAGGCACCATGAGATGGAAGTGATGGGCCCAAGTAAGTTGATGGGCACAACACAGAACCCAGAGCTGTCTGGTTCCTGCCCTGGTATCCCCTTCCCAAGCCCTGCTGGTTCCCTCTTAAAGCTTTGGCATCAGCCAGATGTTGGCATCATCAGGGAAAAAGCCAGACACGAGGAAATGGAGTCTAAGGTGAGCTGGGATTCCTGGGTCATTGTGACAGGGTTGGGAAATCACCCAGATTCCAAAGTTCCCTTCTCTGTATGAATCTCACCCTCCCATCCTGGGGATTTTGGAGTCCCACAAGTTGGAAACAGGACTTTAGGGCCCTATAAGGCCTCCAGCTTTCCCCCTCCCTGCCAGGTCCAGAAGAGAGGAAATAAGGGTCTATCTGCCCCATAACACCCTCTCCCAAACGTTCCCCATGTAGGACAAAGAGGAGTCAGAGAATTTTCCAAACTCTTGGCTCAGAAAGGAAGTTTCCCATGTGGTGTCTCCATCTCCCTTCTCCACTGTAGAGGAAGGTAGAGGCCAGGCACACGCTTCTCTAGAGCTCTCTCGGTTTTCTCATTTGAGGAAATGAAGCCCTGGTAGAGAAGGCCTGTGTGTGGTGGAGACTCTGCGCTGGAGTGCTGAGCACTCACTGCTGTGTTCATGCAGACTACACCTCAGCCCTCGAATCCTCAGGACCACCCATGATGGGGCTACCCTGGTTCTCATTCTACAGGTGGGAAGATGAAGCCCCAAAAGGTGAAACAGTGTGCCTGAGGTCGTCTAGCTGGTAGACTGGACTAGCAGCAAATCCAGGACCAGAGTCTCAAAGGCAGGGTAGCCTCCCCACTGTTCAGAGAATACTTTCCCAGCACCCCCACATCGAGAAGTTCTAGGACTCAAGATTACAGAGATTATGGCTGGGCAATGGTGGTGCACGTCTCGAATCCCAGCACTCGGGAGGCAGAGGTAGGCGGATCTCTATGAGTTCGAGGCTAGCCTGGTCTACAGAGTGAGATCCAGGAAAGGCTCCAAAACTACATAGAGAAACACTGTCTCAAAAAACAATCAATCAATAAATAAATAAATAAATAAATAAATAAATAAATAAATAAAAAGGCTGGAGAGATGGCTCAGAGGTTAAGAGCACTGCTTGCTCTTCCAGAGGTCCTGAGTTCAATTCCCAGCAACCACATGGTGACTCACAACCATTTGTAATGAGATCTGGTGCCCTCTTCTGGCCTGCAGGCATACATGCTGTGTACATAATAAATAAATCATTTTAAAAAAAAATTACAGAGCTTAAAGAGAACCCAATCCCAATCTGGCACCCCCACCCCCCCCCCCACCTTGCCACTCAGCTGGAAATCTCTGTAATATTCCTAGTCATCTCTTGCCTGCCACACCCCACACGGGACCATGTCCTGTGGCTTCCATTCTTACCCTGCCTGAGAAGCAGGCTCTCCTCTCACGTATGCAGACGCTTATTTTTTGCCTGGATTTCTAGGTAGCCCTCACTCTTGTCTGCCCGCCCTAGTCTAGAGGGGTCTTTCTGAAACACGGATTGGATCAGTCCGTAGCCTGCAACCACCAGTGCCTGGTTAGCTCCCTGAGAATCAGATCCTAGCCCATAACCAGATAGGATGATGCTCTCTATCAACCAGTGCCGGTCACGCCCCGTAAGCTCCTCCTCGGCAGCTCCGTGGAGCAGCCCTGCTCTCCATGTCCCCACGTAGAAGGAAGAAATCGAAAGTTCAGGTCAGAATGACATCATCTACTGAGCAGAAGTGGGTCACCGACTCTGGCCAATGCTCCCAAAGGTCACATCCTTCATCTATCTTTGCCCCCTTCACCCTCCTTAGTGTCCTGGCCCCTGCCTCCTTTCCTGCTTCTTGTCTAGTCCTCATTTGTCTTTTAGGCTCTATACTAAAAAACTGACTATAAGAAGATAATTTAGGCCACAGCACTAAAAGGCAATGGGCAGAGGCAGGCAGATCTGTGAGTTCAAGACCAGCCTGGGCTACAGAGTGAGTTCCCGGAGAGCCAGGGCTACACGGAGAAACCCTGTCTCAAACAAACAAACAAATAAACAAAGCAGTGAGAGGCTGGAGAGGTGGCTCAGTGGTAAAGAGCACTGGCTGCTCTTGCAGAGGACCTGGGTTCAGTTCCCAGCACCCACATGGTGGCTCACAATCATCTTTCACTCCAACTCCATGGGATCCAATGTCCTTTTCTGAATTTCTAGGCACTGCACTCAGGTGGTACATGTACACACAGGCAGGTAAACACTCATACATATAAATAAAAATGAATCTTTAAAGGGAAGAGAGTGAGAGCCTGGTGAGGTCACACACCTCTCATCCCAGCATTCTGGAAGCAGAGGCAGGCAAATGGGTCTCTGTGAGTTCTGGGCCAGCCAGTGATACACAGTGAGACCCTGTCTCAAAATAAATAAACATCTGTAAATCAGCACTCCTATGAATAACTAGAAGGTGGAGATGAGAAGAATCACCTGGAAGCTCATGTACCAGCTAACTTGGAGTCTGCTGTGAAACAGCAGAAACCACACCTTTAGTCCCAGCACTCCAGAGGCAGAGGCAAGTGGAGCTCCATGAGTTCGAGGCCAGCCTGGTCTACAGAGTGAGTTCCAGGACAGCCTGAGGTACATAGTGAGACTCTGTCTAGATTAAAAAAAAAAAAAAAGAAAGAAAAAAAGAAAAGAAAAGAAAGAAAGAAACCAGAGAGTCTCAATAAGGTAGAATGTAAGAACTGGCTCCCCAAATTTGTCACCTGACTTCTACACACGCCCCCATGGCATGGATGTGCCAGCATGTGCATGTGCACATGCAAATGCATGTACAATGCGCGCGCACACACATGAATGTACACTACATAAAATAAAATAGCTGGGTGGTGGTGGCACACACCTTTAATCCCAGCACTCGGGAGGCAGAGGCAGGCGGATCTCTATGAGTTCGAGGCCAGCCTGGTCTACCAAGTGAGTTCCAGGAAAGGCGCAAAGCTACACAGAGAAACGCTGTTTCAAAAAAATGATAGATAGATGATAGATAGATAGATAGATAGATAGATAGATAGATAGATAGATAGATAGATAAAGCTGCAAAGTGATTGTTGAAAGTAAAGAAGGGGTAATGTGACTGTCCTCCCTCCATGACTTTTAGCCAGAGGAAGGTATCAGGAGAGCCAGGAGGTGTCAGGAAGCCAGAAGTCTTTCTCTTTCACACAGCTGTTATTAAAGGCTAGGCCCTGCGAGACAGAAGAAAGACCAAGGGTCTGTGGAACACTTAGCACTCTTACAAAACTAACTGCACAAGAACAGTTTGTCCTGCTGACCATAGAGACACACACCCTTAATCCCAACCTTCGGAGGCAGAAGCAGGCTGATCTCTGTGAGTTCAAAACCATCTAGGGCTGCATACTGAGACCCTACCTCAAACAAAACAAAACAAAATTAAACTAAAAACCAGTATTTCCTTAGGGTAGGTACCCACAACATGGGTGAGATTGCACATGAAATGCTGTTTGCCTCCTATACACACAGGACAGACCCCAGCACAATGACTCCTGAAGCCAAAGTGTTCTGACCATGGCATCATTCATGACGTCATCCCCGTCATTCATACAGAAGTCGTTCACACATTCTTTTTTATTTTTTTAAGATTTATTTATTTATTATGTATACAGTGTTCTGTCTGCGTGTATGCCTGCACACCAGAAGAGGGCACCAGATCTCATTACAGATGGTTGTGAGCCACCATGTGGTTGCTGGGAATTGAACCCAGGACCTCTGGAAGAGCAAGCAGTGCTCTTAACCTCTGAGCCATCTCTCCAGCCCCCAATTCATATTCTTAAGACACTGGTCAACAACACAAGGGCTCCTAGTTACTCAGCCTGTCAGACAAGACACTCCCATCCAAATCTCTACTCTTTCCCAAGTAGCAGACACTGTCTGGCTACTAAGTGTCAGTTAGGATTGCAATAGACTCTTCTAGAAAACATGCTAACATTACAATTCCTTCTAGAAGAAAATATAAGATAAAACTTTTCAAGACCTTGAAGAGGTGGGCAAATAATTCCCAGTTATAATACCCAAAACACAACTTATAAGAGAAAGCAATTGTAAGTTGGTCATCATTGAAATTAAAAAATTTTGTACCTCAAATAAAGAAAATAAAAAGAGCTGGGGAGTGGTGGCACACGCCTTTAATCCCAGCACTCGGGAGGCAGAACCAGGTAGATCTCTGTGAGTTCGAGGCCAGCCTGGGCTACAGAGTGAGTTCCAGGAAAGGCACAAAGCTACACAGAGAAACCCTGTCTCAAAAAAACAACAACAAAAAGAAAAAAAAAGAAAAGATGGCCAGGTAAAGTGGTCACACAACTGTCACCTCTGAAAGGCAGTTTGACACAAAGTTTAAGGCCAGCCTGGGCAACATAGCAGAAATCCTGTCAAAAGATCCTGTCAAAAAGGCTTGGGGCTGGAGAGATGGCTCAGTGTGAAGAGCCTGGCTGCTCTTCCAGAGGTCCAAGTTCAATTCCCAGCACCCATATGGCAGGAACAACCATCCCTAACTCTAGTTCCAAGGGATCCAACGCCCCCTTCTGGCTGCTGTGGGCATTGCACAGACCTATATGCCGGCAAAACAGCCATACACATTTTTTTTAAATGTTTTTGGGTTTTTTTTTAAAAGATGTATTTATTTGTTATGTATACAGCATGTTTGACTGCAGGCCAGAAGAGGGCACCAAATCTCATTACACATGGTTGTGAGCCACCATGTGGTTGCTGGGAATTGAACTCAGTCAGTGCTCTTAACCTCTGAGCCATCTCTCCAGCCCCAGCCATACACATTAAAAAAAAAAAAATTAGGGCCAGGTGGTGGTGGCGCACGCCTTTAATCCCAGCACTCGGGAGGCAGAGCCAGGTGGATCTCTGTGAGTTCGAAGCCAACCTGGGCTACCAAGTGAGTTCCAGGAAAGTCGCAAAGCTACACGAAGAAACCCTGTCTCAAATAAATAAATAAATTAAAACAATAAATAAATAAATAAATAAATAAATAAATAGAGAAACTTATGGTTCTGGGGCTGGAGAGATGGTTCAGCAGTTAAGAGGATATAATGCTCTTCCAGAGTGCCAGAATTTGATTCCAGAACTGTATTGGTTGGCTCACAACTGCCTGGAACTCCAGCTTCAGAGAATCCAATGCCTCTGGCCTTCATGGTCATCTGTATTTGTATATAGATACACACATATACATATAAAATAAATCTTAAAAGAAACAAAAACCCAAGACTGGAGATTCAGTTTAGTCTCAGAGCTTTGACTGAGCACACAAGGCCTTGAACTCAAATTCCAGAATAAAAAAGAGGAGAAGGAAGGGGAAAGAAAGGGAAGACTGGAAGAAGATATATAGACACTTCATTAAAAAGAATAAGATAGGGTTGGGGATTTAGCTCAGTGGTTTGGTCCACAGCTTAAAAAAAAGGGGGGCCCAGGGCAGCGGGTGGGGTGGGGAAATAAAAAAAAAGAATAAGATAACTTACCATTGTGCACATGAAAAAATACTCAACACCATTAGTCATTAGTAAAATGCAAATTAAAGCAATATGGAGACACTAGATGGTTATTATAAAAAGGACAATATGAAGTCTGAGGGTGTGGAGAAACTGGAGCACCCACACAGAACTGGAAGGATGTAAAATAATTAAATAATTCAACCACTTCAGGAAATGTCTGAGCTCTCCTTCCCCTCTTTCCTTCTCTCCACTCCCCCTCTCCCTTCTGTCCTTCCTCAAACGGATTCCAGTTATGGGGAGTTTCTTAAAAATTAAACATAAATGGACCAGGGCCTGGAGACAGGGCTCCATGGCTAAAGAGCCCTGGTCACTGAACGTAGTCGTAACCTGACTTCAATGCCCAGTGCCAACACAATGAAAGGAGAGAACCAGTGCCTAAAAGTTGTCCTCTAACTGAGCACCCATGGCGCGTGCTCGAGCATACACACACACACACACACACACACACACACACACACACACACGCACGCACGCACGCACTCACTCACGCACTCACCTGACAAATAAATAAATAAATAAATAAATAAATAAATAAATAAATAAAATAGACCACATAGGGCAGCAATTCCATTCCTAGGAATTTCCCCAAGAGCAGGAAAAGCACGTGTCTACCCGAAGGCACCCATATGAATGTCCAGAGCAACATTATTCATAACAGCCAAAAAGGAGATTGACTCAGAGCATCTACCACCTCATCAGAGAATAAAAGTCCCTTCAGGGGCTGGAGAGGTTTGGGGACACTTGTTATTCTTGCAGAGGAAGGTGGCTTACAATCATCCATTTCTTCAACTCCAGGAGACCATACACCTCTTACAACCTTCACAGGCACCAGGCTTGCATGTGGTTCACATACATGCAGGAAAACCATTCATACACATAAAATAAATGAATCTAAAAAAGAAGGTTTGATTATCTTAACTTCTTGGTTGTTTTGTTTGTTTTATTTTGTTTTTGAGTCAAGATCTTTTTTGGCTGTCCTGGAGCTCACGATATAGACCAGGTTGGCCTCAAACTCACAGAGATCTGCCCACCTCTGCCTCCTGAGTGCTGGGATCAAAGGTGTGCGCCGCTATGCTCTGCTATTTTAATTTCTTCGTGTGTACAAACGTTTTTCCTACATGCAAGTGTGTGCACCACATGCATGCCAGATGCCAGAGAAGTCTGAGGAGGACTTTGGATCCCCTGAAACTGGAACTATGGATGACTGTGGGGAATCAAACTCTGGATTCCACATGAGGTCTTAACCACTGAGCCATCTCTCCAGCTCCCAAGAAGGATAAAATGAAAACCATTCAGATCAATAGTACAGTACCACTCAACAGCACAAACCCAAACAAACAAACAAACCCAAACAAACCCAGCAGCTGACATATGTTTCAGTGGAGACAAACTCTGAAAACATTTGCTAAAAGAACCTAGATGCAAAAGTCCGCATATCCACGTATCCTCAGGTGTCCAGAATATGCAAATTCATGGATCAGAAGCAGACCAGGCATTGCATAAGACAATGCAAGAACAAATATTAACTGCAGACAGGAACGAAGGAACTTCGAGGGGTGACAGATGTGGCCCAAGTGGGTTGCAGCAGTGATTATACAACTCTATGCATTTACTTTTTAAAAATTATTACATTGGGTGGTGAGTAGCTTGGTGAGGAAGGGAGCTTGCACCAAACCTGGGTTTGATCCCTGAAACTCACAGGGTGGAAGGAGAGAACCAATCCCCACAAGTTATCCTCTGACCTTACAAACACAAAATAAATGAGTAGATACAAAAAATTCAAACCACTAAATTGAGCTTGGTGATGGTGGTGCATGCCTTAAATCCTCATGTACTCCATGGCTCCTGCTACCCTCAGGAAAACAGAAAGTGAGTTCTATGTGGACAATAGCTCTTTCAGTTGCCTTCCACGACGGAAGTCCTAGCAGGCAAATGAAGAAGAGCTGTGGAAAGGCTGGGCCAGATTCTGACATCATGTAAAAGTTGAATAGTTCATCATGGATTTGTTTCCATTATTCTCAAGTTTTAAATGGCACATTAAGATACTACTTATGGGGCCAGGGAGTTGGCTCAGCAGGTAAAGGTGCTTGCTGTCCAGCCTGAGAACCTAAGTTCGATCCCTGGTCCCCACATAAAAATGGAAAGAGAACCTCTGCCTGTAAGTTGACCTTTGACCTCCACACTCACCTCCACACGTACACATATAAATGAATAAAATGTGAAGTGGCCAGGCGGCTGTGGCACAGTCCTTTAGTCCCAGCACTTGGGAGGCGAAGGCAGGCAGATCTCTGTGAGTTTGAGTCCAGCCTGGTCTACAGAGTGAGTTCCAGGACAGCCAGGGCTGTTACATAGAGAAACCTTGTCTCAAAAAACAAAAAGCCAAAAATCAAAACCAAAAGAAAAAAAAAAAAGTGGTTTTTAAAAGATGCTTCTTGTGGAGGAGGGGCTCATGAGACACCAGCTCACCCTGAAGAACTCTGGGTAGTTAATGGTCCTGGGGCAGGGAGCAGATAACAGCACATCTTTGCTCAAGCAGGCAATCATAATCCAGTGGGTCACAAAGGGGGAAAAGGACACAAAAGAGGAGGTGTTGAGAAAGGTGTCAGCAAAAGTTCGGGAAGGATGAGAGAGGACAAAGGCGGGGTGAAAATGGCCAAAATTCATTATATACATGTGCAAAATAGTAAAAAATTTACAAGATTCTGCCTGTCTTGATTACTAGACTTTTTACCCCATTGCAGAGTCAAGTGCTGCATTCCCGTGGACTTACTGGCCCAGGCCCCCTTCTCCTTTCTGAACCTTCCCCAGAGCTAAAGAGAGCAGGGGAAGGATGTCTGTTTGCTTCCTTCTTTATTCCGGAAACCCCTAGAGATCTAGACCACCTGTGCCCAGAGGGGTTTCCTAGACCAGTCAGGCCACCAGCCACTGTCTTCTGGGAGAAAGAGAGATGTATCTCAAGTCTCCTATTAAACCAATCTCCTCCAGCTCAGTTCTTCCTTCCTTCCTTCCTTCCTTCCTTCCTCCCTCCCTCCCTCCCTCCCTCCCTCCCTCCCTCCCTCCCTCCTCTCCTCCCTCCCTCCCTCCTTCCCTCCCTCCTTCCCTTTCTTTCTCTCTCTTTTGTTTGTTTTTTGAGACAGGGTTTCTCTGTGCACCCTTGGCTGTTCTGGAACTCACTCTATAGACAAGGCTGTCCTGGAACTCACAGAGATGCCTCTGCCTCTGCCTCTGCTTCCCGGGTGCTGGGATTAAAGGTGTGCTCCACTACACAAGGCCTCCAGCGCATTTCTAATCTCCACATCACCCCATTTTAAATCTCCACAGTGCCTTCCCCCTCCCCACCCCCGTTTTTTTCACAGGCAAAGCGCCTGTGCGGCTGGCTGTGCTTTGGGGCCACGGAGTAACTGGGCTCTTTCTCTAGCCTCTGACCCAATGTACTCAGACTTCAAAAACCCAGCACTCATGTACTGAGCAGACACACACTGAGCACCTTACTAATGGCTGTCCTTTAGGAAGGCTCCCAACCTCAGGGGCTGGCCGCCTCTCCTGTGAGCTCCTAGGATGTCCCGCACAAACACCCCAGCCTCTCCGCTGGAAAATACTGCAGAGCATCGCCAACTCCCCTCCAAGTCCCCCGCTGCTCTCTTCCTGTCTGCGATAGATTGTGGAACTGGAGGGGACAGCTGTGCGCGGAAAATGGAGTGCTACTCATTTGCCCTCCGGTTTCTTCTGAATAATCGGCCACCCCCACCCCACAAGGTGGCTGCAGTGAGCCCGACCTAGAAGTCGGGGTGTGGGAGACGCCCTGGCCCTCCCCTCCAGGAAGAGTACCTGTAGTCCGCCGAAGATGTACCTCTCAGATTGGGCTTGAGACTGTCCAGGCTCCAGTGCCCTGCAGCACGGGTGAGATGGACACCCAGGCCTCCCCGCACCCGCAGCTGGAGGGCCGCAAGGGTTTCGGTGCTGGACCCTAGACCCTAGCCATGCAAGCTCCCTCCGCGCCTGGACGCTTCAGGGTCCAAGACCGACTTTCCCTAAGCTTGGGCGGTCGCTCATCGCACCAAGCAGTGTCCAGAGTCTTCAGAAACCATCCGATGACATCGGAAGGGTCCGATGGCCACCCAACCGGCGAAGCCGAGTCCCGCACTGGCACTGACCGTGGAGAAACCGGCAAAAACAAAAACAAATCCTGCGTGGTACAAGGCTCCCCCAGGGAACGTGGTCTGGTGGCAGCGCCGCTTGCCTCGCCAAAGCCGCTCTTCTTGGGGTGGACCGTGGGAGCCCGCTGTCCCTGGGCATTGACCCCCTTTTCTCTTTCAGTGGCCCGCTGGGCAGCGGCGCTCGAGCGCGGATCAGGCTCCTCCTTCCGCAGGGTGCCCCCGGCTCTGTTCCCTTCCTTCCTACCATTGCTATGGTGACTCAGGCTGTGACCTGAGGTCCTCTCAGTTTGAGTTAGTTTCTGTGGGTGCTTCAGCTCACTCCTCATAGCCACAGACCGGTAAGCACTACTGTCTCCCGGATGTGCACATTCGGATCTGGGCAGACCCCAGGAACCCACAAGGAACTCTCAGACCAACTGCAGATTCTTCTATCTGGGGATATCAGAGCCCCTTCCCCAAATGTAGGTTTTGGGTCTCCCTAAGGAGTCAGTGAACCTGGATTCCCTGTCCTTGAGCTAGGCGGGAGCCAGGATCTGGGGGCTTGCAAAGAGCCCAGTGGCAGGTTACTGGCAGGTAGACTCCAGACCCAACTTTCCCTTCTACCAGGACAAAATAAGAGCTGTCCAGGAAACCAGCAAAATGCAGACCGCAAAGCGCTGGTGAGGGGACCAGCGCGTCTCTAGCATCTTCTCTGTATTTCCAGCTTCTGATGACAGTCCCAGATTCCTGAGGGCACCCTTCACCAAGTTCTAGGAGGTGTGTTCTCTCGTCCCCCAAATTCCATACTTAGCTCTAATTCCTGGAAGTCCAGGCCTTTCTGCCCTCTCCACACCCACTGCAAGCCTCTCCTGAGAACCTATGCAGGGCAAACAGCTTGAGCTTGAATTCACTTGTTTGAAAAACAGCTCCAGCCAAATCCTGCGGGAGGTGTGCCTGCCCTCAGGCACTACAGGCTCCTGTGTGCCTCTGAATTCCTTTGGGCACCCACCCCAAATCTATGGAGCTTGCCCAAGGCCTGGGTCTCTCTGTCTCTGTCTGATTTGCCTCTTTTTCACCTTTCCATGGCATGGTCAGAACTTGGTCTTCAGATCCGAAAATCCACCCCAAGGGGTGTCTCACACCCCTGCCTTTTACTAATACAAAAAGACACACAGATATGGGGGGAAACAAAACAAAACAAAGCCATCAAGAAGAGGCTTAGAACACCTCAAAAACCAATGACAAATTCCAGGACATGTGTTATGTACACAGGGAACCCCAAACACAGAAAATATACCCCAGCATACACAGATACAAATCACAAACACACTCGCATCAACACACACACACACACACACACACACACACACACACACACACACACACCAAGAAACAATGCTGGCCGGAAGAAGAACACACAGTCTGCACAGAACCCTGAGCCCAGAGACACAGACACCCAGAAGACAACAGGCCTGACCCAGAACGCACAGCCCAACGCAGTTTCTCCAATTCTAAATGATTTAGGGAGCTTCAACTCAAAGAAACCCGCCCCTGCCCTGGGAGGTGGGGAGGATGCAAGGCCCTGAAGTTCTGCTGGGAAGAAAGGAGGAGAAAGCAATTGCCAGGCTCCCAAGTGTTAAAGCTCAATAAAGTGGAAATCATTGAACAAAATCTGTGGGAACAGCACTCCCATTCCCATTTCTTAGGAAACAAGGAAGTGGTTTAACTCGTTCTGCAAATCAGCTCCAGCTCCACAAGAACTCCCTCACCCTCCCTTCCGAGAGCGAGAGGGGAGGCAGGGCAGTTGTAGCTTAGAGAATGCAGCCCACCTCAGGCGACAAACTTCGGAGCAAAATCATCCAGCTAACCCCATTGCCCTTCTCCTGGGGAGAAGGATGTTCCTTGGCCACTGAGCCTGGCGACGCACAGGAAACAACGGCCAGAGAGAAGAAAATGTGTCTGTGCGCCCGGGGCCTGCACCATCACGCCTGGCTCTGCCCTGGAAGTTGCACACCATTTCTTACCTTTCTTGATCACGGATTGGTCCAGGAGGCTCATTCCGGGGTCATCTATCCCCTGCAAATAGAAGAGGATGAGCATACTTGGACCTCGTTGGCTGTTGCTTCCCATGCCCGCCAGGCTTGCCCCTTAGTCCATGTCTGCTCTGCCCTATGCTCACCACCGGCTGCCCGAGGCGGCTACCAGGAGGACGGGCGTGACTAGGAATCGCCTGGGCTCGGCACCATCTGCGCCCAAGCCACAGTCCTTCCTGCCTGGGAGATCTCCTTGCCTTAGATAGACAACTACTGAGCCTCTCTAAACCCCAGCCCAGGCTGCTACGGAGAACTGGGGCTGGTCATGGATGCCCACCGTGGCTCAGTCCCACAGTGAGGAGAGAAAGAAATGATTCCACGAGGGTTGCTGCCACCCAGGCACCTCGCACCTACTCAGTTTTGAGGCTGTCTTTTTGGCCAGATCGTATCTAACCGAGGACTCCCTGTCAGAGGCATAAATGGAAAGTTGCGGGCTGGGAGAAGAGTCGGGCTCCTGATTTCGTCATTTTTTATTTTTTATTTTTTGTTTCCAGCCAGGATGCTAAATCGCTACCCATCCCGGCCCATCCCGGTCCCTTCTGGTCTCACCTGCAGTTCCTCCAGGCTGGGGGGCGCCGCTAGCCCCGGAAGACCAAGGGGAGCATCTGCCAGGCCGTGCGCGCCGTCGGCCAGGCTGTGCAGGAGCCGGGGCACCGCGGCAGCGTAGTCCCGGCGCGGGTCGAGGCCCAGAGCGCGGGCGGGTGGCGCCAGCAAGCTGGGCGGCTCATCGTGGGCGCGGGTGGCAGGGCGGGGCGCGGCCCAGGCGGCCTGCGGGGGCTGCGGCTGTGCCAGGGGCGCTAGGCCGCCGTAAGGGTCCGCAGCCAGGTGCGGAAAGGCGGCGCTGGCGTCGGGGCCCTGGCCGTAGGGCAGCGGCGGCTGCGGGTAAGGCGGCGGGAAGTAGGGAGGCTGAAAGTCCGCGGCGGCAGAGGCGGCAGGCGTGTGGCACAGTGGCGGCGCGGGTCCGTAGGCTGCCTGGGGCAGAGAGGACAGGCGGGTTCCGCCAGCCGCTGCGCCCAGCCCGTCGGGGCGCTCCTGCAGAAGGGGAGGCGTGTGTTAGGCGAGCCATTAGAAGCTGAAAAGACACCACCAGCCAAGCGCGAGGTCTCCCTCAGCTCGGGAGGGTCCTGCTGCTGTCCACAAGCGAATGCCCTGCGGGCGCAGGAGTCCCAGGCTGGGGATCTCGAGCTCCTGACACCACTTTCTCCGCCTGGCAGAGGCCCTATGTCACCCTTCCCTCGCGATTTCGTTGGCGCAGAGGCCGGAGGTGTGGATTGTTCAGCACCCAGGCTCCTCGATTCCCCTATCTCCCTGCTCAGTGTGCCCCGGGACCCGAGACTACTCACCATGGCGGAGTAAGTGTGCACCAGCATGGGGCGGGTGGTGTGGGGCGCGAGGCGTGGCGGCGACACAGCCCTCGTCCGACGGCAGTGCAAAAACTCAAGCCTGGAGCCCTCACAGCCCGAGGGGATCACCTTCTGGTTGCTGGGTGTAACCCAGCCGGAAGACCAGCGGGTGTAGGGTCCTCAGTGCTGGGCGCCCGAGGGTGGGTCCATGGAGGTGGAATGGACGGGAGCTGATCGTACTTGAAAAAAGTCGGTCAGCGGGTGCCCAGCGCCCGCCCTTCTCCCTCTGAGCTCAGCCCGCTCCATGCACTCTAGTTATAGTGGCGGGGGCGCGCTGGGCCTCTGGGGGCGCGCATTAAAGGGACAAGCTATGGCCTATCTCATCCTTTTCCCCAGCGGCCGCCGAAAGGGAGGCGTGGCTCTGGTGGGAACCCGTGGGGCTAAGGAGTGAATGAATTCGGGCCCTTCTGATGAAAGCTCCTTCTAGGCTCCAAGCTTGCAGCTGTGATCAAAGGCTGGAATGCAATGCAGGGGCCTACGTTCGCTCCGGTCTGTGCAATTTTTATTTACATTTGCTTACTATATTTATTTAGTGTGTATGTGTGTCACGGTGCACTTGTGGAGCTCAGAGGACACCTTGCAGGAGTCGGTTCTTTTCTTCCACCCTGTGGGTCCAAAGGTTGGAACTCATGGCCTGAAGCTTGATGGCCAGTGCCTTAACCCAATAAACTATCTCGCCACCCGCTTCCAAATCTTTTTAAATGAATGCATAAATAAATGCATGTGTTCGACTTTGACTTTGAGCAAAGCGCTCCTCCTTTCTGGCATCAGCTTCCTCCCCTGTTAAATGGTATCAGTCTTTACGGCAACCATCCAATGCTGAATGTGAAAGACACCGGTGAGTGGTGGCAAACTCAAGCCCATCAGTTCATGTGCACACTTGTGTCAGCATGCATGTGTGTAGGAGGTTATGTTACAGTCTCTCCTTCATGGCTTTGGATCAAAAACACTCTGAAGATGCCTGCTCCTTTCAGACTTCCTGAGATGGTAACCCCCAATACCAAGCCAGGATCCTTGGCTATTGGAGATATGACCTGGCCAGAAAGAGTCGGAGTATGGCTTGAGCTCCACTTCAGAAGGGGCCAAAATGTTTCTGAAGTCATAGGAGCCTGGGCTGGCTGTGAATCTGTGACATGGAATGGTTGAGTGTGTAGCTGACGCTGGATGGAAGGGGTTCGGTATTATACTTGTGACCGTCTGTGTGTTAGTGTGTTACCATGGTAGGCGCTGTCTGTCTGTCCAGCATGTCCTAATCTCTCCCTCCAATCCCTCTCCTCTTCTCCCCATATCCAACCCTTCTGTCCTGAGAGGCGGGGATCAGATTAGAGACAGGCAAGTAGGGGAAATGCTAAGGACAATGAGAATTTAAAAAGCAGTGTTAAAAACAGGGGTGTTGGTGGGAGAAATAACCCTCTGCACGCTCACCACACAACGTGAACATTGAGTGACCTAACACACCAGGTCCCTTGTCACCCCCATTTTCAGGTGAGGGACAAGGCACAGAGAGCCTAGATGTCAAACAGCCAGCTCAGTGGCAATGCTGAGGTGACCCTTCTCCAGCCTCCGCGGGGCTCAGGATCATTATTCTTTGCTGTCTTGGACTCACTCTTGAGTGGCTGTGTAATTCTGGGCAAGTCTGGCTTCTCCAAACTCTTGTTTCTGCAACTGTAAGGAAAAGGAAGGGAGGGTGGAGAGGAGCTGTCCTTTTCTTCTGTCCCTTTCTAGGGAAGGAAAAGATCCATGGAGAGGGCAGAGTGTTGACCTGCCTGATGTATGTTCCACGTGGGTATCCCAGACTAGTACAGAGCTCAGACTGGGTTTCTTCCAGCCTGGCAGGGGAGGAGTGGGGAGCTGTGAGGGAAGGCTGAAGCCTACCTGGCAGCCAAGGATTCACCCCTAAGAGCTTCCCAGAGGCCAGGGCCAGAAGCTAGGACAGGCAGGGATGAAGGGGCCCGCTGCGCAGACCCTCCTCAGGGCAGAGCCAAGATCTGGTGTGAGCTTGTGTGTGTATTATCATGTCTGTGACTCTATGGTAACTTCCCTCATCCTCTACCCTCCACCTCACTCACGAGACATGGGAAATTAGTCTCTGAGGTAGATGTCAGTACATAGTTCACAAATTGGTGGAGTTTTTCTGTGGGAAAAGCCCAGAAACCATGATGAGGATGATGCCTGGACCCAGCTTGGGGAATCCCTCTGCTCTTCCAACAGGCTTGGGACTGTCTCTGGCTTGCTCAGATTCCCTCACTCTTTCTTGCTAGGACCTCCTCGTCCTCTGACCATTTTCCCCTCCTCCTCCTCTCCTCCTCCTCCTCTTCCTCCTCCTCTCCTCCTCCTCTTCCTCCTCCTCCTCCTCCTCCTCCTCCTCCTCCTCCTCCTTTTGGCTTTTTTGAAGCCAGTCCTGGAACTCACTGTGTAGACCAGGCTGGCCTTGAACTTATAGAGATCCACCCACCTCTGCCTCTCAAGTGCTGGGATTACAGGAGTGCGCCAGTGATCATTCCTACTCTTAATGTTGGTTTTCAATGTTCAGGGCAGTTTCTATCTCTTCCTGGCTACATTAATTTAAATGTGTGTTTGTGTGCGCTTTTGTGTGTGTGTGTGTGTGTGTGTGTGTGTGTGTGTGTGTGTGTGTACACATGTGTATAAGTAGAGGTCAGAGGACAACTTGAAGAATTTAGTTCTCTCTTTTTATCATGTAGGTTCTGGGAATTGAACTCAGGTCATCAGGCTTGGTATCAAGTGCCTTTACCTGCTGAGCCATCTCATCAGCCCCCTATCTACGTTCTTCAGGAGCACGTTCATCTCCCCCCCAAGTCTAATGACCGTTTGTCTTCCTGTTACCCCCAAATGTGCCCCCCCAGTCTGCCAATCTGATTAGAAATCCAAAACCATACATGCGGGTGCCAACAGGATGAGCCCTTAGGACAGTGGTTCTCAACCTGTGGGTCTTGACCCTTTGGGGGTGGTTGGACCCTTTTACAGGGGTCTCCTAAGATTGCCAGCACTATAATCCCATTAACAATTAATAATAGTAGCAAAAATTACAATTATGAAGTAGCAACAAAAATCATTTTATGGTTGGAGGTCACCATACTTGAAGAACTGTATTAAAGGGTTGCAGCATTAGGAAGGTTGAGAACCACTGGTCTTAGGACATCTTCAGCTATCCAAGTATCCAAGTTGAAGCTGAGCTCACATCCCTTCCACCATCCCAGCCCTCACCTGCTTGTCCTCCTGGAGTCTGTAGCACCATAAAAAATATCACATACTTCAACTTTAAAACTCACCAATTTTCTTATTTGTTTTGTTTTGTTTTTGCTTATGAAACGGGGTGTCACTATGTAGCTCAGGCTAGCCTAGAACTCATGAACTTTCTGCCTTGGCTTCACAAGTGCTGGGATTACAGGCATGAAACACTACACCAAAGCCTGAGTGTTTCTACTTACAATCCGTAAATGCCCACCATCATCACCAATGGATTTGAGGACATGTTTGAAATGCCAGTTTGGGACTCTACTTCAGATCCACTGAATCAACAACTCTGTAGTAGACGCTAGCAGTTTCTTTTAATAATCCCTAATGTGGCCAGGTGGTGGCGGCACATGCCTTTAATCCCAGCACTCAGGAGGCAGAGGCAGGTGGATTTCTGAGTCTAAGATCAGCCTGGTCTACAGAGTGAGTTCCAGGACAGTCAGGATTACACAGAGACACCCTGTCTCAAACAAACAAACAAACAAACAAACAAAACCCCTAAAGTGACCCGGGTTGCACTGTGTAGACCTTGGCAACAAACTTCTAACATGTGACCTGAATTCCTCACTGTTTGTTTGTTTTGTTTTTTGTGACAGGGTTTCTCTGTGTAGCTTTGTGCCTTTCCTGGAACTCACTCTGTAGACCAGGCTGGCCTCCAACTCACAGAGATCTGCCTGCCTCTGCTTCCTGAATGTTAGGATTAAGGCATGTGCCACCACTGCCTGGCTTCTCCTCTTTTTTAAAGAGAAAACTTTTTGGCCTCCATTGTCGACAGAGCCACATTCCTCTAACAGGTCAGTCTGGGAATGGTCCCTGGGAAGGGAAATCCGGCACAAGATGCTGAGGCTCCATCTGGTGGTTCAAGCTTACCACTGCAGCTCAACACTCTTGAACCTCTCAGCCAGAGCACCAGGAGCAAGCACTGTTCTGCAAGTTTCAGCCTAGCCCCCTGCCTACTCTGGAGCCCAGAAACCTCTCTCTCACCATGCCCCATGGACAGAACTCAGTCTGCCTGGTGTTTTCAAGCTTTGCTGGATTTGGTGTCCAGGAGAGGAACTCGGCAAGGACCATGGGCCCTTCCCTTCTCACTTCCCCCAGCAGTCACTCCCACAATTCTAAAGAACCTCTATAGTGACAACTCTCAGGTCTGTTATCCCCTCAGACTTCTTTCCACGCTCTGGGCTAGGGGAGGGAACTACTCCTTGGATGTTCCCTGAGCAACACAAACCATTTACCAAACAGGTTTCTTCACAAGCCTGTTGCTCTCCTAATGTTTTCCATGATAGAGTAGTCCCACAATTAACACACTGGTCATATCTAAGAGCCTCTGGCTTCCTGTTCTTTATTCCTCTTCACTCACGATTAATTCCTAAATCTTATTTCCTAACTCCCAACTATTCCATTCCTATTCTCATTCCCACTGGCTTAGTTCAGATCAGACCTCCTGCCCAAGCTCCCCCTGCCTCAGTAGGCCATCTTCGCTCCGCTCCCCACCCACTCTTCCTGCACTTGCTATATACCCCAAGTTGGCTCCCAAATCTCCTTCCCGTTTCAGCCTCCAGAGTGCTGGGGTCATAGACAGGCATCACATCCCACCTACTCCAGAAGCTCCTTTTGCAACCAGCCATCTTTCTAAAATACAAACTGGATTCCATTTAATCTGCTCCAAAACCTGTCCCCTCCGCATGATTTCGTATTTAAAATGCTGTGTTATCACCTGGCAGTGGCGGCGCACGCCTTTAATCCCAGCACTCAGGAGGCAGAGGCAGGCGATCTCTGAGTTCGAGGCCAGCCTGGGCTACAGAGCCAGTATTTAGCTTTCCGGACTTGCTCGAGCAAAGCTGAGGAGCCCGAGATTCCAGGTACGCTGTTTTGACCTCCATAGACGTGATTGTGAATACCTTTGTGTTACATATCTGTCTCCTGGATAGTGAGCCACTGTGTGCAGATTACTTTGTCCTCTATTTACCTGAGAACCCAGTTTTCAAATGAGTATTCTTGCCTTGTGCAGCCAACCACAGGTAAGTAACAGGATGTACTCAGTGCATAGGTGTAGGTGTGAGAGGCTAGATGGAGCCAGACCACAGGACAGACCTGGGGCTGCTCTGGCTCCAACCTGACAGCTTTGCTCCAGGTAGGAATAGCAAAGGGTACCTGGCCCTCCCTCCTGCCCTTTCAGGCCCTTCCTCTTCTCATTTGGCATGGAACAGGTCAACCGTTGGTAGCTGCTTCCATGTTTTGTTAGGCCAATAGTGACTTAATTGAAAGTTTTTAATGTTTGGGTTGGATTCCAAATAAAAATTAGGATTTCTGATTTCTTTAGAAGCTGGAACATGGCCTGTGAGATGGCTCAGTGGGTAAAGGTACTTGCCACATAAGCTTGGTGACTCCAGGTCTATCTTCAGAACCCACACAAGGTGGAGAACTCCAAAGTTGTCCTTTGACCTCCATGAGTGCTATGGCACATGCACCCCACCTTAACCACATACCCTAATAACTTTTTTTGGGAGGGGGGGGGCAAGGTTTTTCTGTGTAGCTTTGTGCCTTTCCTGGAACTCACTTTGTAGACAAGGTTGGCCTCGAACTCAGAGATCCACCTGCCTCTGCCTCTTGAGTGTTGGGATTAAAGGCATGCGCCACCACCGCCCGACTTAACATATATATATTTTAAATTGGAGGATTTGACAATGTCCCTGGAACTAAGCTGCTGCAAAGAGACAGTTCTTCTGAGTGCCCACCAGGCCCAGCCCCGTCAACAGCTGGATTGATGAACCTGTTGTACTAGGGCAGGGTGTGTCTACGACTTCCCTGCAGGTAAAACCGGAGCTATGGTGCTTCTCTTCCCAGCTCCTGGCGGAGATGAATACGGACACCTGCTAAGTATTTAGAAGGACACACACTTAGCGGGAGAGCGGTGGGCATGTTAAGTCTGAAAGGCAGAGTAGGTACAGACCACAAAGGCAGCTTCTCATCACCAATGAACATTTATTGAGTGTCCACATGTGCACAGCTTTGAACTTGGCGATCACAGAACGCACTGGGGGGAGGGGGGAAGCAGGGGTCAGGTGTATGCGGGTCTCCAAGGGTTCAGAAAGGTAGTTCCTGCTGGAGCCGCCAGGCGCGTCTCCCTGCAGAGAGGAGTCTTAGCAGGGCTGGGGTGGAGGAGTTGAAGCCAGGCACCACGGTGGCAGTGCAATCACTGGGAAAACATGCGGATTCTAGGGCGGTGTTACCTCCTGTTCCTGGCTCCAGCCAGGCCAGATGGCACCAGGGGCACAGGGATCTGATGCTCAGGTGTCCAAGCAGGATAAGGACAAGCAAAATAAATAACCCCCACCCATCTTCACTCTGCCGCAACGTGACACAAAAGCTCAAGAGACCTGGGACCGAGGGGTCTTGGGTCTCCTCAAGGAAGGGCAGGTGGAAGGAGGTTCCCTACCCCCCACTGCCTGCTCCAAATTGCCCTGGAAGGATAGGGGCAACTCGGACCCTGGGTCACTAACGTTGAAAGGAAGAACTGCGATGTCAATGGCCTGAGCCTGCTCTCTGTCCAAGAGGACCAAAGGCAAGAACCAAATGGCCAATTTAAAGGGCGCGAACCTTGGGGAGCCAGAAGGGCACCACAGCCTTGGGGAGGCCACGCCCTGGCCGGCAGGGCACACAGGCTGAGGCAGTCAGCGCCTGCCAGCCCGCTCCTACCCTGGAACCTCCCTCCTGTCAGGGAGCCAGACACTGGGTATAATGACACTTAGATGCCCTTTTTCTGGGGGCTGCTCCAACCTTCCCCGGCCTGGCGGGGCCAACCTCTGTTCCAAGCCAATCCCTGCCCCAAGGGGGCTGGGGGCAGGATGCAGTTCCTTATACTTGAGAGGTGGGCATCATGCCCTAGCCCTCAGAAAAGCCAGAAAGCTGGGGTGTTTGTAGGGGAAGTCTGAAGAAGGGGTCCAGTTTGGGGGCTTCAGGGAAGATGCCTCCTCCCTCCTTCCCTCGCTGCCCGCCCTGGTCTGTCCCTACTGGATGCCCCTCAGGGCTCTGACAGGCATTGCTCCAAGGCAGCCATGCGGTAATGGCTGGCTGTTTCTTCACCTGCTTGCAGCCTCATGGCCTCCCGGCACAGCCGGTTGGCCCGCGCCAATTCTACCAGCACACCTTGGTAGGCAGCCACCATCTCGGGCTTGACAGAGTTGGGGCTTACACTACCTAGCAGCTGTAGCAATTCCTGTGGCCAGCGGGAACGCAGGGCGGCAGGGGCCAGCCAGGGCAGCAGTGGCACGCAACCTGTGAAGGCTTGCATGCCCAGGAACCAGAGCTCTTGCAAGTCAGCCCAGATGCCCTCATAGTCTGGGGACAGAGCCAACACCGCCTGGTCAGAGCCAGGAGTGGCCCGTGCCACATGGGACTGTGACAGAAAGAGGATGGCCGCCGCGAAGAAACCTCGGGAGGCTGGGGTTCCCTGGAGAGCTGAAAGAATGGAGAAGAGAGCGGCATGAACCAGATGGGCCAAACGCCGGCCCAGGCCTCCCACTCCCTCCCAGGTGGACATGCTCAGAGAACAGAAGCATCATCTGGACTCAGATGGTCTAGGTTCAAAGGTGTTTAAACTTTTCTGGGTCTCAGTCTCTTCATTTTAAGATGGGGCCAGCAGCATGCCAATCCTAGCAATTTGTTATGGGAATTAAATAATCTAGGTACACTGCATCACTAAGACCTCTAAATGCACAAGAGGTGAGAGTAAGCTTCATGTCAGTTGTAAGGAAAAAACCTTCCTCGGGGTTTCCGCAGCAGAGACCCAAGCAGCTGGTGGAGGCCCAGAGCCCTTCACCAGCTGAGAATGAACTAATTTGACTTCTAGCCAGAAGAGGGCGCCAGAGAGGATGGCGAGCAGAGACCCAGCTCTGGCCCACCTGCCTGCCTTTCAGGGGTTTAGGAGCCCCCTCTTCACACCATCAGGAAGCTGTTCAACTAATGTGGTAGCATTTGTGGGTGAGCCAGCATTGGATCCATGGCATGGTGACTCTCCTTGAGGGCTAAAAGCAAGGGGTTCCTAGTTTAGAGATATGTTACCCTTCCACGGTAGGGTACCCTGCTGGGATCCCCACACAGAAAACAGGCAGCTGAGGGTATGGGCACATTACACCCTGTTCCCAGGCATCTGCTCTGTTCCTCCAACCTGACAGATGGGGCACAGGGAACAGGCAGGGACAGAGGGACCCAAGCAGACACCCACGGTCAAAGTGGGAGACACTGAGGGCTGTCAGGGGCTGGAGGGGACACCCTTCCCCCTGCACACAGCCAGAGGGAGGTAGGCAGGGAGAAGCTGTGCACAGAGGGTAGCGCTGCTGATGGGTGTCACTGAGTGCGGTGGGATGCTCAGTGGTAAAAATCTCAATGCAGCAAACTGGGTCTGTGACTCAGGGCTTGGGTAGGGGCAGCTCCACCTTGAAAACGCGGGATTCAGAGTTCCCAGGCTGCCAGGGATTCCAGGTACCTATGCTTGTGCCTCTGAACAGGTCTGTACCGAACACCCACCAGACTCTGCCTTAAAAGTCTTTAAAAGGAAGAGACTGTTATCATTCAGGGAAGGGTGGGGGTGGAGGATGGAGCGATACTGTAGAAATTGCTTCTCAATGAGAAAATTCTGCTAAACCACGTTCTCCAATGAGGGCTTAGGTTCTGAACACAGCAAGTCCACTCATGTGTTCTGTCCCCAAGGCTTACCTGGAGAGGTGCTGAGGAGCCGGGCCATCAGGAGGCCCAAGGTGGCCACGTTGGCAGCCAGAAGCAGCCTCCCCTGTTGCTGCACTAGGGAGGGCAGTGACGTCATCAGGGTGTTCATGAGAGATGTGAAGCAGGCATCACGCCTAGGGAGAAAAGGAGCGGAGGGGGGCAGGCAGCGTCAGGAGACTCGGTGGAGACTTTGGAAAACCTGGCGTCTAAGGTTTCCAGCTTCGCGGGGCCAGGGCTGGCCAGGACTTCATGCAGCACGGTGAAGTGCTAACTCTGGACTTTCAATCCTGCCTTCTGGGTTAGTCAGACGCCAACTAGCTGAGCTGAGGGACGGCTGGAGCAGAGAGACATGCCTGGGCTACCTGGGGCTCTGAACACAACAAATCTTCCAGTGGCAGCCAGGTGGTGGTGGTGCACGCCTTTAATCCCAGCACTCGGGAGACAGAGGCAGGCGGATCTCTGTGAGTTCGAGGCCAACCTGGGCTACCAAGTGAGTTCCAGGAAAGGTGCAAAGCTACACAGAGAAACCCTGTCTCGAAAAACCAAAGGGGAAAAACAAAACAAAACAAAACCAAATCCTCCAGTGGTACCAGCTTTGTCTATGCTGAAACCTGCTTATACTAACACTAAGAGAAACCCACAGATAGAGGGAAACTAAGTAGAAGGTTGACAGGGGTCATGGGTGGTCATCCCCCCGCCCTCCCTGCCCCCACCACTTCCTGGCTCTCCCCAGCTTCCCCCAAGCCCCTCACTTGATCAGCCCCGGAGCAGTGACCACCAGGTTGAGGAAGATGTGACAGCATGTCTGCAGGCCGATCTCCACGCTGTCTGGTAGCACTGAGGTATCATGGCCGGGGGATGTGAGTTCCCACTGCTGTAGGAAGTACTTGCACAGGAGGGACGGGGCCCCTTCCTTGATCAGGATCTCCCGGGGCCCATCTTCAACAGTCAGGTGGCACCAGCCGGGCAGGAGGAGCCTGAGCATGTGCAGACAGACGAACGTGAGATTGGGAGAGATAAGAGCATCCTGACTGCCTATGTAGTTCTCAACCTCTGAGGCTCATTCCCATCATTTTCTCCTTTATAAGTTTTGAGGCAGGGTCTTATTCTGAGGCACAGGCTGATCTCAGACTCAGAGCAATCCTGCCTCAGCCTCCCGAGTGCTGATATTAAAGGCGAGAGCCACCAAGCTTGGCCGTTTTTACTTTTTCAATGTGGGTGAGATTTCTGTCAGATTTGCTCTGTGGACCAAATGAAACTGTTCTAGGAAAGTATACAGCCAAACATCTGGCTTTGAAGCAGATGCTCAGAAAACCGAGGTTCTGTTTCCAATAAAAATCTGAGGATCAGCTGGGAATGGTGGTGCATATCTCAGGAGGCAGAGGTAGGGGAGTCTCTGTGAGGCTAAACCCAGCCTGGTCTATAGAGTGAGTTCCAGGCTAGCCAGAGCTATATAACGAGACCCTGCTTAAAAAAAAAAAAAAAAGAAAAGAAAAGGAAAGGGAAGGAAGGAAAGAAGAAATCTGGGATTGGCAAGAGACACTTGATAGTTCAGGAGTTCTGTGGGAAGACGCCCCCAAAACAAATAGAACTAAGAAATAATCCTAAGGGAATGTTCATGACCTGTCAGGGAGCCCAGTTTAGGGGAAACAGGGTGTCCCTGGGTGACCCATGTCTTTTTCTTTTCTTTTCTTCATTTTTTTCCTCTTTTTTGGGGGATAGGGTCTTGCTATGTCTACATAGCCTTGGAAGGACTGGTACTTTCTATGTAGTCCAACTGGGCCTTGAACTCTCAGATATTCCCGTCTCAGCCTCTTAAGTGCTAGGATTACAGGCATGTGCCGCCACACCTGGAAACCCTTTCTTTGGAATGGTCTGACTGGACAACACATAACTATAAACTCACCGGAGAGCATCCCCTGGCCAGGAGGGCCCTGGAGTAGTGGGGGAGATGGCCAAGTTAGCCACCTGCTGCGAAATGTCATTGGCCTCCTCAGCCTCCTCATAGAGAGTCTTGGCATAGCGGACGAGGAAGGGCAGCAGCTGGCACACCTCCTTACGCAGGGACGAGGTCTCCTCAGCCAGCCAGGCACCCAGGATCCGCACCGAGGCAAACACGAAAGGCTCTTTCTGCTTCTCTGGCCCCACCTGTCATCACAAGACCCCACTGAAATGAAGCAAACCAGGAACCCTCCTCTGCCTGCCTTGCCTGCCAATAACACAACAGAGGGGAATCCTGGCCTGAATGCCTACTGAAGATGGGCACTGCAGGCCAGTAAGACGGCTCAGTGGGTAAAGGTACTTTACAACCTCAGTGTGGTTCACACAGTGAAAGGAGAGCTGACTTGTCTTCCAGCCTCTACATGTGTGCTGTGGCATGAACACACTGCCCCTCCACCCTGCCTAAGAAATAGATAAATACTCGTAACTTTAAAAAAGAGAGCCTGTCAGTGGTAGCGTATGCCTTTAATCCCAGCACTTGGAAGCCACGGATCTCTGTGAGTTTGAGGTCAGCCTGGTCTATATAGAGTTAGTTCCAGGATGGCCAGGGCTACACAGAAAAACCAACACCAACCAACCAACCAAAAAAAACCCCAACAAAACAACCCCCCCCACAAAGGCACCAAGTCTACTTCTACCCGAAATCCAGAACATGGGAGGGACTCATCCCCACAGGGAATAGTCACCTAGCGGGACCTCAGTGTGGACAACTGAATTAAGCGGGTCTCAGACAACATGCCTGACTCAGGTCACATACCCCTAACTCTCTCCCCTAAGGTAGCTAGGGGACCAGGGGAACCTCAGGGCTCCACAGCTAAATAGCATTCCTTTAGAGAGGCTCTGAATTGGGGGTGTGTGGGGGGAGACTTGTCATTAAGTAGTCAGGAGTCACCTCCATTTGGGTTAAATCAGAAAAGGAGACCAGAGCTTAGCATAAGGCTGGTGGGTCCAGAGGCTGAAGCAGACCACTAAAGAGGCCAGTCATGCCTGAATCCTAACGAAGCAGAATAGGTGGCCTCTCAAATGCAGAGAGTGGATGGGATGGTGGGGGAAACTTTACAGAGGCAGGAGCTAGGCCACTCCCGGCCCCTCTCCCCACCACTCCTCCTGCATTCTACAAGTTTACATGTAAGACACATAAATATGTAGGCATGTTTATATGTAAGACAACGGTGTAGAGTGAGCAGAAGAGACTGCTTCGATTTTGTGTGTGATGTGTAGTGTGTGTACTGGGGAGTATATGTGAGTGGGAGGTTACTGTGTTGTGTGTGTGTGCTGTGATCAGAGTGCACATATGGTGTGTGGTATGGTGCTTGTGTGGAGGCCCACGGCAGGGAGGGAGAGGAAGGAGGCTCGGCCACACACTACTCCTAGAGTGCTTGCTACAGTATCAGCCAGCATGGGCGTGAAGGCATGCCATCTCCGCATTATACTCCTGGCTCCTCGGGAGGCCAGTGGGTCCTTACCTGCAGCAGGTAGTGAATGACAGCCCCAATGGCTTCTTTCATAATGCTCACAAGCTGCACCTTCTGTGGCTCCTTCAGCAGGGACTGCTCACAGCGGGTACACTCCTGGATCCCCAATTCCATGAGGGCATAGCAGGCGGTTACCACATCTTCTTTCACCTCTGTGCCTGTCTCCTCCAGAGCCAGACGCACCTCCACGCATGCCAGATTCACCAGAAGGGCCAGAAACTTGCTCCCAGAGCTACCCACCGGGATCCAGTCGGAGCCGCAGGCATGAGCCAGGCGGGCTGCCAGCTTGAGTGCAGGGTTGCGCTGCCAGGAGCTCAACTTGCTCCCTAGGATGCGTGCCAGCCCGGCCTGCAGATCCCGGTGGCATTCAGGGGGCACAGTTGTTGGGGGCAGGAAAAGGGGCAGCAGTTGGCAGAGCTCAAACTTGCTGGCATCCTCAGCTCTCTGGAAATCCTCACTGAGGCCTCGCAGCACAGCCAGCAGGTCAGGCTCCGCCTCCTTCCAGCACTGTGTCTCTGCAGCAGCCAGCAGCCCCACCAGGAGTGCCAGGGCCTGGTCAAAGCCATAGCCATGGCCCAGGTATGCCTGGCACAGGGCAGACACCGTGCCACCAGCAATGAGGTGCCGGGGCCCTCGGGGTGTGCCTGCAACAGCTGTCAGGCACTGGTAGGTGTCATCGATCATGGAGCGGCGGGCAGCATCATCAGGGTCCCCCCGGGCTGTGAGGAACGTGCTAAGGATGGGGATCTTGTTCAGGACCTGGGGATGGCTGGCTAGTTCAGGGTCACTGCAGAAACAGGCCAACAGGGCCACGCCCAAGGCCCGGAGAACGTGGTCAGGGCAGCCGTCAGGTGCCTCCTTAGAAGTCAGGAGTCGATTGGGAAAGGTGAAGCCAACGGCATCAAAGATCCGCCGTCGAGTTTTGGCATCAATATCACCTGCTTTGACTGCCTTGGTCACCTGGGGGTGGGGGGGTGCACTATCAGCAGCATGAAAGGAAACACAGCACAGACTCTCCCCTTCCCTGTTCCCCGGGCACTGAGGGCTAGCAGCAATGGGTTATGCAATGGGACCCATTCTGGGGTCATTTCATCCAGCTCCTCCTTTCTCCTTGGAGACAGCCAGGTATGACCTCTGGGATCCCTGTCATCTACGATTATCTCATGGAAAGGAGGTCCAGTGCCCCTTAACCAGTCGTTTGGGCAAATGGTCACCCAGTGTCTAATTCATTACTCCATATGCCCACACCTGGGATGCAGGGGGCATTAGAACCCAGTGTCTAAAATCCTCTACGGATTCAGGGTCCTTCCTTAACTACATGTCTCCAGAGAAGTCTCTGATCCATTTCCGCCACCTTCTCACGGGAAATGGCTCCTGCGTCTCGCTGCTCCGCATGTCAAAACATTTCCCCTTACATTTCCCCTAAACACCTCCTCTGCTGCAGTGTGAGCCCTTGACTCCAGAGCCTTCTCCCTGTTGCCATGGCAAACAAGCAACTGCTGCACTCCCTCCTCCTTTCACCCCCCACACACCAACTCACCCCCCCCCAAGCACTGCAGCTCCTGCTCTTGCGTCCCCAGCTCGGCGGGGTCCTCTACCAGCCCAAGACCCAAACCACTCCTTTACGTTTAACAGACCTATGGCCACTCTGGCCATCTTCTAGAACCTGTCACTAGTTACTTCTAATCCTGCTACTCTTTCAGGTCCAAGAAAAGCCACCCCAGCCCTCAAGTACTCTGCACTAGTTACAACCTGCTGCTGTTACTCTGTGAGTCAGCTCCCATCTGCTCTGGGACGCCCCAGAAAGCAAATCCAGGCAGCCTCCTCCATGGACCCAGTGCCACAGCCTTATTCACCTCTACTCCCCCCACTCCCCATTCCCAAGGGAGAAGAGTACAAAGGTAGAGAGATCTTGGTCCTTTTTGGTGCCTCCAGGTTGCTAACACCACTTAGATATCCCTGGGGACTTGCTGACCCCATTCTTGGGGGGGGCCCTCCTGTCCAGCCCTCCCACCTTCCAATTATTAGGCAGGTCCTTACGAGCAGCAGGGCTGCAAACTGCTCGCTGTCACTCTTGGCCTCACGGAGGGCTCCCAGGTAGCGCTCCAGGGTGGGGTTCCGGCTCTCTGCCTGGTTCAGAGCTGGCTCGCAATCCGAGGCCATGATGCCCGCCTTGCCCAACTGTGAACACAAGAGGGACTGAGCATCCCTCTGCAGAGGAGGGGCGGGGGCGGGGGTGGAAGTGGAGGATGTAGGGAGGGATTGGCACAGAGGGAGGGAGGGTGGATTTGGAAGGGTGGCTTCCTCATGACTGACCTCCCTTAGGGGAGCCCCTTTAAGAGGCTGGACCTGCAAATTCTTTAGGATGAAGAAGGGACCCTGGTCCAAGGTCACCTCCAGAAAAGTGGGAAATGAGGATCATGCATGCTGCTGCTCAGTTGGACAGCTCTCCTCACCAGTCTAGAAGTGGGAAGGAGCTGGCCCCACTGTACAGCAGCCCCTGGCGCCTGATACCGGGTTTTATCTCTCTCCAGGAGGCACATGGGGAGCGAGTGGTGAGGACAGACAGGGAGGAATGAAGACGTACACGGGTGAAGTTCGATTATCCGGACTCACGCTGACAAGGAAGAAAAGGACATTATAGGGTTCCTTTCCCCTCCCTTCTTCAGAGAAAGTAGTTTGGCTTCAGCAGAAGTAAGAAGGCAAGCTCCCCAGAGAAGGAGAGGACTCCCCTGAGGACCCACCTCTCCAGCCAGGGCTCATAATCGCCCCCGCAGCCTCCTTGCCTTCTCTCTTTTCCCTCCCTCGAGCAGGGGCTGCACAGGCTGCAGAAGCAGAGCTGCAGCTGCAGTTGCAGCAGCATTAACCCCCTGTGCTCCCTGTACTCTCCCTGCTCATCCCGCTACCAGCCTGTGGGTGCCGGTACTGGCTGGAGAAGGAAGGAGGGGGTCAGGTAGCTCTCAGGACAACAGACTCCAAAAGCCGGATAATCGAAGCGGGGCTGCTGTGATGGAGAGATGAGGAGGGGAGAAGGGATCCTGGCGGTCACCACCTGTCCCGCCGCAGCCAGGTCACAACACGACATTGATGAAGTCGAACGACAGGGCAGCGATGAGATCACACTTCACGATGGCGCGGTGATGTCACGGAGAGATCACAGCGAAACCACGACATGAAGGGGGGACAGCCCCCAAATATGATAGGGCAAATTTTTAAAGAATAGATAGATAAATACTGAAAGGGGCTGTGACAAAAATGGAGTCTCGACAGGGCACGATGATGTCGCGATATGGCGCGATGGAGTCGCGATAGGGTCCCCGGGGAGTCTCGGCATCGACCAGCGCCGGCTCGGAGAGGCTCCGGCTGAGATGCAGGGGAGGGCTTGAAGGGGGCTGAGCTCACCAGGCTGCGGCCCCGAGCGGCGAAGTCTTTCTCCGGGCGCGATGCTCCGGGAGCCTGGGGCCGCTGCTCACGCCGCGTTGCCCACTCTTGGCTCCAGGCTGCTACAGCTCCACCCCCACCCCCGCATCTCTCTCGACCAATCCGCGCTGTCCTCACTCCGCACTCTGGCCAATGGCGCGGCAGGGCGCTAAGCAGTAGGGGGGTGCCTCCGGTGCGGCCATCTTGCTTGTGGGCATTGCCCGAGTCTGGGGCCTCGGTGCTCGTGCAAAGAAGGCGAGGTGCAGGCCGCCCCGCGAGGGCTCGAGGCGAAAGGCTGAGGGCCCGGACGTCCTCGCTTGTGCGTAGTTCTCTCCTCAGCACTGCCCCTCCTCCCACCCCGGGCTCGCGGCTGGAATTGCGCTTCCGGAGGTCGGGGGCGGGAGGGCTGGATCCGCAGGAAGAGTGTGTTTCCGGGTTGAGCCCCGGGAGGTGGGAGGAGGCGGCGTTTCCGGCCGCGGTCGCTGTCCAGGGAGGCTGAGGCAAGAGGGAGCTGTCCGGGTGGGGAGCCAGCACTTCCTTCTTTCTCTTTCTCCTCCTCTGCGTGAGGGGAGAGAAGGTTTGGGGCCCCCGAGCCCATGGACCGGGAGGAGGCGGAGGCCGCCGAGAGCCGGCACCCCTCTGTGTGGCCCTGAGCCCCGGTAGGTGGCCGGGGCGGCTGGCTGCCAGGCCGAGGACCATGAGCTCGGGAGGGGCAGAGGCGGGACGGGCGATGCCTAGGGGTACCCTGGCCCGGTGTTGGGACCCGGAGGTGGCGCTCAGGGCAAGTCAGCTGCTTCTGGCCTTGCAGGTAGCAGAGTCCCAAGCTGAACACCCGCTTTGGGGCTCAGGCCTGGTCAGGCAGCTCCCTCCGTTCCCGGACAGAGTGGCAGACCAGGCTCCAGGCGCTGCGGTCCCGACACCCTCGACCTCTGCAGCCTCGCCCCAGTTGCTGTCTCTGATGTTTGATTGTCTCCCCATCGAGATTAAAAGAAAAAAAAAAAGCTGATACAGAATAAAGGGGGCGGGGTTGGGCACGTTGGCGAAACCTGCCTCCTTGGGAATTTTGACAATTATGCCCTCTAAGAGAGGGTCCTGTAGCGGCTGCAGGGAGCACAAGGCGAAGTGGAGGAAATCAAAATAGGAAATCTCAGGCGGGGTTCCAGGAGGGCTTTGCCTGCCTGCTCTCACCTCATGGTGGTTGTGCCCAACCGACCATGGATGCTGTTGAGGCGCATTAGCCGACACGCCTTGTGCTTTCTTGTGATTAACAGACTGGAAACTAGGAACAAATTGGAAAGACGACCTCCTGGAACAATCTGTTCATTTTTTCAGCTATTTGGAAAACAGTGTCTGCAAATATAAGCAAAGCTATTCATGGCAGTCTGTTCTGTAACTTTCTCAAATATGTAAGACTTTTTTCCCCCTTAAAGCTTTATTCTTGATTACTCACACCCGCTGAATAGACGTGCTCTGTCGTTATTCAAACATATCTTATCGCTGTGTACATAAATGGAGTTCCACGTATGTGGCTGACAGACTGAACTATGATACATTCCCCCATCAACCTGAAGTATTAAGTAAACATTACCCCCTGCTCTCTCAGAACAGCTGCTGCAGCAGAGTGCTTTTATTTCGGGTGTACTTGTAACGCCCTAAATGCCAGAACTGCTGGGAGCTTTTCTAGATTTTCATTTGTCAAGTGTTGTGGGGGTGTGTGTTCTCTCTCTGGGCTGTCACGCTTTGATTTGATAACAAACACTTTGGATCTTAGTGGTGTTTTGTTGTTCCTGACTCTGGTCAGCAAGCCTTTAACTGGACCCTAGCAGTGATTTGTGCCCAGAGGCAATTGTAGGTTTCAGCTGAATAAATGGCTGGGTGTGCAAATGAAATTAGCTCTGCCTCTCTCCTGCACTTCTAATGAGTTTGCTAGTCCCATGGTGTTTAGTACTCCTGTTTTCAAAACCTATTCATTTCTTTTTTGCTTTTCCCACCCACCTGCCAGGATATTGATGACAGGTGTTGAGTCACCTTTAGTTTCAAATCCTTTTGTGGTAGGCAGAAACGTGTTGGGTAAGAACCACATAATCACACACTCACACATATACTCCACGCTCCATCCTGGGAGGCAGGAAAAGTTCCTGGGTGTACTTTCTTAGGCTCCATTTCATAATCATTTGAATGTGTTTGTGGCCATACACCTCTGCTCTGCTCCTTGCTCCCTAATGTACAAGTACAGGAAAACTAGAAATAGGAATTAGGTAGGGGAGGAAGAGCCTGTGGCTCAGTGAAAGACATTGTCTCAATTTGAAGTGGTGTGTTTGTGTCTCTCCATTTCCTGACATTGGCATTGAAATCCATCTAGGCAATTCTGGTCTTCCTGTATGCTGGCTGGAGGTGAGGGTTAGGGTTGTCAACCTGTGCCATTTGTTAGATGTGAATAACAGGTTCATATGTAGAAAGAAGATTTTTAATTTTTTTATTTTCCGAGACAAGTGTGGCCTTGGCTGTCCTGGAACTCACTCTGTAAACCGGGCTGGCCTTTGAACTCACAAAGATCCACCTGCCTCTGCCTCCCAAGTGCTGAGATTATAGACATGCACCACTACTGCCAACACAAGATTTTTAATTTTTTTAGACAGTGTCTCAATATATTATCTAGGCTGGCCTTGAAGTCCTAGATTTAGGTAACTCGTCCTTAGCCTTCCAAGTAGCTAGGACTTCAGGTATAAGATACCACGATTAGCCAACAGATTTTTTAAATTGCTTTTTAAACCCTGTCAACTCCTACGTTGTCAAGATTTATACAAGAGGGAAGAAACTTCTGGAAAAATCAGCATCATTCTCCTCTCCCCCACCCGCTCCGTCCTGCAGCCACTAGATTACAGAGTAGACGGCAGAGTGCCAGAATTAAACGAGGAGAGTGGACAAGAATTTAAGACAGGAATTGCAAATGATTTGGATCGGGCAGATAATGGAAGAGTGTAAGATAATGATGGTGAGGATAGCAGCAAACTGGACAGTAATTGCTGTGCCTGAAGAGAACCAACTAAAAACTGTAGCAAGGCTGGACCGAATAATCATGATTAGTTAGAGGAAGTCCAACCTCTTCGTAGATAACCAGTACTTTGGTCAAAGTCACAGAGTAGTTAGTAGACGTGGGGAATCAAAGCAGCTTTCTCAGGTTGGTGCTCCTCCCATGCTGTCACATAGAGTTGCTGTTAGATTAGACGATAATGGAATAGAAAATGTTTCACTTTAACAGCAGATTCACTTTATATCTCTCGTTCTCTTGTTACACTGATAATTATAGGCTATGCCAAAGCTTGGGCTGAAAATTGACTGGCAGGGATGAACATTGAAAGACACACTTGAAATCTCTCTTTCTCCTGATCTGTAAAATTTTTAGCATTCCACATTTCCAGGAATCAGTTATTAATTACTTGGCGTATAATTTCTTCTCTTTCTGTCTTTCTAGTGTACTGGTTCTGCCTCTCTGGAAGGCCATGGAGAAGTGGCTGGGAGTCAAGCCAAGTCCTGCTTCCTGGATTTTGCCAGGATATTGTTGGCAGACATCAGTGAAGCCGCTGAGAAGCCTGTACCTGTTTTACACTTTCTTCTGTCTCAGCGCTCTGTGGTTGTCAACAGGTATTACTTTTGAGAGTTAAGATTGAACCTCTTCTGCCCTGCCCCCCTTGAAAACAGTCCGCGTCCTGAGTTCCTGGGTTGGTTTTAAGGCCCTACCAGAAGGCAGAAAAGCCACCAGCTGACAGGGATGTCATCATTTTGGTGGGTGTTTGCTTGTTGGGTTTGTTTTGTTTTGGAATCAAGATCTGAATTGGATTTTTTCTCATAAGGGAGAATGGGCATTCATTTTGTCATTTTATGAAGGTAGAATGGCCAAAACAGACAAAACCTTTCAGAGTTAGGTAGGTTGGGGTCCTGGAGCTGGACATTGTCATATAATGACTGAGGCCCCGGGGCACATTACCTAATGGTTTCTTATTTTTTAAGTGGCTCTCACTATGTAGCCCAGGCTGGCTTTGACCTCATGATCCTCTTATCTCACTTGACTTACCTTGATGAAATATAAGATCTGCCTCATAGTTTGACTTGAGAGAGTATCTAGTGAAAGCATGTAATGCTATGTGAACATACCTGCTTAGAAAATGATGCTTTGCTTCCTTTCCTAGAGGAATCCACACTTTGCTTTGTTTTTGTTTTTGAGACAAGGTGTCACTGCATAGCCCTGGCTGGCCTGGAACTGGATATGTAGACCAGGCTGGCTACAAACTCACCAGATCCGTCTGCCTCTGTCTCCTGAGTATTAGTAGTAATGGTTTGAGCCACCATGCCTGGTGGAATCTCATGTGACAAGTTGGTTTTTTTATTCTTGTTTGGGAGGTGCTGTATGTACATGCCATGATGGTGGGTGTGGAGGTTAGAGGACAGCTTTGTGGAGCCACTTCTCTGCTTCTGCCTCTGTGTGGGTTCTGAGGATCACTCAGGCTTGCTAGGCTGAGCCGTCTCACTGGCTCTGCATGTTTTGTTGGTGTTTTGCATAGGAAGGAACCCTGTTGATAGACTTCATGGAGTATACTTCAAGACTACTTCACCTAAGAGCCTCTTGTCAGGAGTTAGTGCCAAGAGGACTAAATGTCAAAAGACAAATTTCAAAATACTCTTTCTTGCCCGGCAGCGGTGGCGCACACCTTTGATGCCAGCACTCAGGAGGCAGAGGCAGTTGGATCTCTGTGAGTTTGAGGCCAGCCTGGTCTAAAGAGTGAGTTCCAGGTTAGCCAGGGCTACACAGAGAAACCCTATCTTGAAAAACCAAACCAAACCAAACCGCTTTCTGTCTTAACCCTTTGAGTTCTTTTGTTGACATGGTTCCTTTCAAGTATGGACTGTGAGAAAACAGCAATATGAGAAAGACTTTGAATCTGCCCTTCCTCTGGGCAACGGCCAGCCTTCTGCTGTAGAGACTGCTGTTTGGCTAACTGTTCAGCTGTGTTCTGATGGCTGTGAAGATTCCTATTGTCATGATCTTGAGGATCAAGTAATCACTATACTTAGCAGTTCTAGCATCACTGACTGTGGTTTGTTATCTTGCTGTTGTACCTGATGATTTCATGATTATACTGGTGGAGACTGAGTTGACAGAATGCTGACCCAGGTATTTTTTATGGAAGATGATAGCTTTGTTGACTAATTCTGGGCATCATTTTATGTAAGATAATTTGAATTAAGTAATTAATTTAGTACCATCACATTAGGAAAATCACTTCTTTGGAAGTATACCAACCCCCTACCAGGTTTCTAGAAATATTACATACCTTCTCATTTAATTTTTATGATAAACCTGGAATAGATAATTTATGCTCATTGTATTAATAAGGAAATTGAGCCAGGTGGTGGTGGTGCACGCCTGTGATCCCAGCACTTGGGAGGCAGAGCTAGGCGGATCTCTGTGAGTTCGAGGCCAGACTGGGCTACCAAGTGAGTTCCAGGAAAGGCACAAAGCTACACAGAGAAACCCTGTCTCGAAAAAACAAAACAAAACAAAACAAAAACAAAACAAAGGAAATTGAGACCCAGAGAGGCAGAATGGCTTACTAGAGTCACGAAGCAAGAAGTCACGTGGCAGGGCAGGACCCTAACCGAGCTTGTTTGTTGTGGTTGGTTTCCCTTTGCTCTTCTGCCAATGCCTTCTGACCTTAGGTGGTTCTTGGAGGACCAAAGTTGTTGTTTTTCCCAGAACTGTGACAAGAAGCCGGTCATTTGAAAGATTCAGAGGGGAGGGAAAGGTGATTCCGAGTCTCTGTGGTTTTCACGTATACTTGGTTAAGAGTGATTGTGGGAGAATTTCAGATTTAGATAAGACGTTGTTTTTAATCTAGCCTGATGAAGATGAAAGTGAAAATATCTAAGGGCTTTGGTGATAGAACACTTGACTAGTATATGAAAGGCACTGGGTTCAACTCCACACTGCAAAGCAAAGGAAAAAACAGTACAGCTAAGCCCCCAAATAGTGCTGAAATTTTGAACAGAAAACATTTTGGCATAAATATCAGGAGATCTAAAATGTTCATAGCCCTTGACTTCTTACCCTTTCAAGAGTTTTGGGGTTGGAGAGATGGCTCGGTGGTCCTCTTCCAAGGACCCAGGTTTGTTTGCTAGAACCCATATGGTGGCTCACAACCATCTGTAATTCCAGTTCCAGGGGATCTGATGCCCTCTTTTGACCTCTGTGGGTACCAGGCATACAAGTGGTACACATATGTACATGCAGACAAAACACTGGAACACATAAAATTTTTAAAAAAAAAAAAAAAAAAAAAGAGTTGTTTTTGGTAGGGGAATTAGGAGGAACTGGAGAGATGGCTTAGTGGTTAAAGGTATTTGTTGTGCATTGGCCATGGTGGTGCATGCTTTTAACTCCAGCATTTGGGAGACAGAGGCATGTGGATCTCTGTGAGTTCGAGGCCAGCCTGGTCTACAGAGTGAGTTCCAGGACAGCCATGGCTACACAGTGAAACCCTATCTTGAAAACAACAACAAAAAGCATTTGTTGCTCTTCCAGAGGATCTGAGTTTGAATCCCAGCATCTATATCAGGTGGTCAATAACTTCTGGTTCTCTGAGGGCACCTGTATGTATGTATGTATTTGGACATAAATCACACACACGTATATAAATAAAACTGAGTTTGCCACAGCTACAGAGTGAGAACTTTGCTTTAATGTGTGTGTGTGTGTGTGTGTGTGTGTGTGTGTGTGTATGTATGCATGTATGTATGTATGTATGTATGTGTATATCAAGAGCTAGGCATGGTGACTCATGACTGTAGTGCAGTCCTTTGTTTTTGTTTTCTGGGGTTTTTTTTGGTGTGTGTGTGTGTGTGTGTGTGTGTGTGTGTGTGTGTGTGTGTGTCTATGTAGCTTTGGTTGTCCTGGAATTCACTCTGTAGACCAAGCTGGCCTTGAACTCACAGAGATCTGCTGGCTCTGCCTCCCGAGTGCTGGGATTAAAAGTGTGCACCGCCACCACCTCCTGGCTCTTTAATGTAATCTTAATGGAAGAATCACTGTGAGTTCCAGGCCAGACTGAAGCCTTGTCTCAGCAAAACAGATGACTGGGCTAGAGAGACAGACACTTGCTACAAATCCCAACAGCACTGAACCAGCATGGTAGGTGTAGAGAATGGACTTACTGTGTTCTTTAACCTTCGCACACACACTGTGGCACATGTGCCCCTACACATATGCACAAGCAAAATAAATGCAAAAAAAAATTATATATATATGTGTGTGTGTGTGTGTGTTTGTGTATATACATATATATAAAGTTTATCTTAAGTATATCTCTAGATAGTTGTTGTGAGTAAGTGCATTCATTAATACTTGTTAATCCTGTACTATGAAGCATTGCTACAGCCTGCCCAATAACAGTAATGTTTTGCATATTTATGTGATGGATATTGTATTAGTCACTTTGAGTGATCAGTTTGACACAAAACTAGAATCACCTAGGAAGACAGACCCTCAACTAAAGAATTACCTTGGCCTGTGGCCAGTAAGTGAGGGATTTTTTTAAACTGCTAATTGATGTAGGAGGGTCCTGCCCACTCAGGGTGGTGCAATCCCTAGGGAGGTGGGCCTGGGTCGTTTAAGAAAGGTAGCTGAGCAAGCTAGAGGAAGCAAGCAAGCCAACAGCTCTCCTACTTGGTTTCTGCTTTGGGCTACCTAGGTTTCCCTCACTGATGGACTGTAACATGTGAGCTGAAAGAAACCATCTCCTCCCCAAGTTGCTTTTGGTCATGGTGTTTATCACAGCAGCAGCAGAGTAACTAGTGTAGATACTATCCAATGTTCCTGCTTTAGAAGAATGAGATGTGAAGAGACATCCTAAACTAAATGGTAAAAGCAAGATAAACAACTGCATGTTTACTATAGGACCAATGGTATGAGATGGGGGGGGAATCACATAATAGAAATCTAAAATAAAATATATAACTGAATGTTTATATACTATGATCTCTTTTTATTCTTCTATATTTTCCAGTGCTTTTGGATAACAACTTCAACTTCTTCATCTTCTTTCTCCTCCTCTTTCTCTCTTTTGCTTCTTTTTAATAAAGATGGAAGTCTACCAGACAATGCAACAACAGAATGAAAACGCATTTGGGTAGCCTGAGTTGATAATTATCTAATTGTGCTTATTCAACTTCTACCTTAGCATTTAAGTTTTCTCCCTGATGAAAGATGTTTTGTTGTTGTTGTTGTTGTTGTTGTTTTTCTGTTGTCATTTAGCTTGTGGATTATATGAATTCTTCCTGAAAAAAAAAAAAATCAAAAATAAGGGAACTCCATATTTCCCACCCATTCCTGGGTACCACTTAGGAGTGACTTTCCTCTGGTAGAGCTCTAGGTGCCCATTGACTTAATTTAGTTGGCTCCTTTTCATTTCTGCATTGGGCTCAGTAGTGAAGTCCACTGTGGGTAGTTATGATTTGTCTGATAAGATGCCCTGCTTTCCCTGTGGGCCACTGAGTTAGAGTTTTTCTGTATAATTTTACTGCTATATAGTTTGAGAATGGCATGTTAGACCTGGTGACTGTCATTTGGAAATAAATGTGAGATGACCTAAGAGCCTGGAAGTTCCTCAGAAGTCACTCAATTTTTGGAAAGTTTTGTTTTGTTTTGTTTTTCAGACAGAGTTTCTCTGTGTAGCTTTGGAGCCTGTCCTGGAACTTGCTCTGTAGACCAGGCTGACCTCGAACTTACAGAGATCCATCTGCCTCTGCCTCCCGAGTGCTGGGATTAAAGGTGTTCGCCACTGCCACCGGGCTAGTCATCTTCTTAAGAGCAGGAATCTGGCCTTTTTGCATATCAATTTGGCATATCAATGTAGCATAAAATTATTTGTTGACTGAATAACACATTAGCAATAAGGGGATTAATTATCCTTTGAGAATTAAACTAAAACCAACAAAAGGTAGAGGTCTACAAGACAACGTAAGGAGACATAATGCCCTTGAAACCAACAGATGGGATTGAAATCTGAACTATATTAACGTATCCAAATAAGATTGGTAGATCTGAGAAGTTATGTGTACATGGGGCACAGACCTAATTGGCCTTGGAATTCTAAAACATGGAGTCCAGTATAGGCCTAAAGGTAGCCATTGACTCTGGAAACTTCCTGACCTGCCTCTGAGAAGGAGATTACATACCTGGTGAAGTATCAGAGAATGTAGTAGGACTCTGACTCTGGATGAGGCAGGAGGATACCAAGGAGTGCAGCACAGCCTCATCCTGGAACAGTGTCCAGTTGATGAGAGAATCAGACAAACACATTTGTGTGCTAAGGGAAAGGATGGAGGGTTTCCTGCACCATGCTGCCGGAACCAGAGAAGAAGCATTTTACTTAGAGGCCCTCTTCGTTAGGGTAGGGATTCTATTGCTGTGAAGAGGCACCATGACCAGAGAAACTCTATAGAGAAAACATTTCATTGAGGTGACTTGCTTACAGTTTCAGAGGTTCAGTCCATTATCATCATGACGGGCAGCATGCAGGCAGATGTGGTGCTGGACCTGAGAGTGTTACATCTTGCAAGCAACAGGAAGTCAATTGATTCACAGTGAGGGAAGCTTGAGCAAAAGAGACCTCAAAGCCCACCCTCACAGTGACACACTTCCTCCAACAAGGTTACACCTTCTAATAGTGCCATTCCCTTTGTGGGCCCTTTTCTTTCAAACTACCACAGAGGTGAAGGGAAGAACTAAGGAGTCCTTTCCAAGAAGCTGACACCTCAGCAGTTTTTAAAGTTGAACTTGAGTGACTCAGAAGGTATTCCTAGGCAATGGGCACTGCAGAGCAAAGGTGGAGAGGATGAGATGAACCATGGCCTGCTACTGGAAGGGAAGTTCCTGAAGGGGCTGGGAGTGGCCAGGTGTCAAGGAGTCTTGTTTGCCATGCCCAGAAGCCTCACTTTTAATCTTTTTCAGAGAGGCTGTCTACATATATCTCCTCTGTAGCCCAAGCAGTCCTTGAACTTCTGATCCTTGTGACTCAGCAGCAGCTTCTCAGTATCCCAGGACTACAAGCCCATGTCACAAGGCCTGGCTCCAATTCTCTCTTCCCGTCTCTCCCTTCCCCATTCTTTCCACAGTGCTTGTGCGTGTTAGGTGAGTGCTCTGTTAATGAGCCATGTATCCAGCTCTCCTGTGGGGCTTCTTTGAAACAGGGTCTAGCTTTTGTAGCCCAGGCTAGCCTGGAACTGACTGAATAACCCAGACTGGTCTTAACCTTGAAGCACTTGATGTCCCAGCCTCCAAGCACTGGGATTATAATTATGAGCCACCACACTTGACTTAAATTTCCTTTTTTTGTTTTTGGTGGGTTTTTTTTTGTTTGTTTGTTTGTTTGTTTTGTTTTGTTTTGTTTTGTTTTGAGACAGGGTTTCTCTGTAGCTTTGTGCCTTTCCTGTAACTCGCTTTGGAGACCAGGCTGGCCTTGAACTCACAGAGATCCTCCTGGCTCTGCCTCCCAAGTGCTGGGATTAAAGGCATGCACCACCACTGCCCGGCTAAATTTCCTTTTTTTTTTTTTTTTTTTAAATAATTTAATTATTTTTATTTTATTGCATTGGTGTTTTGCCTGCATGTATGTCTGTGTGAAGGTATCAGATCTTAGGGTTAGAGATAGTTGTGAGCTGCCATGTGGGTGCTGGGAATTGAACCCAGGTTTCCTGGAGGAGCAATCAGTGTTCTTAACTACTGAGCCATTTCTCCAGTCCTGTTTTAAATTTTCTTGATTATGTTCTATAATCTAGAAAAAAGTTGAAGTTGTGCCCAATATGTACTTATATATACATTATATCAACTAATATTATGTGAATGTCTATGTATGCATAAGAGAAACCCCAAACAAAATTTTGAAAGGATTAGTAAAAAGCAAATATGAAGTAATATTAAAAATCACTTTTAGTGTGTGTTTATGATATGTACATATGGACACATCCATACGATGACATACATGTGGAGGTCAGAGGACAACTCTGTGGAGTTGGTTCTCTGATAACCACCTTTACATGGCTTCTGGGGATCAAAGGCAGGTTGTCAGGCTTGCATGGCAAGTACTTTACCCTACCAACCATCTCACCAGTTCAGAATTCTAACTTTCTTTATTAAATGTTTTAATGTACAGAATAGTGAGTTTTAATACCCTTTTTTTTTTTTTTTTTTTTTTTTTTTTCCTCGAGACAGTTTCTCTGTAGCTTTGGAGGCTGTCCTGGAACTCACTTTGTAGACCAGGCTGGCCTCGAACTCACAGAGATCCACCTGCCTCTGCCTCCCGAGTGCTGGGATTACAGGCGTGTGCCACCACCGCCCAGCTTTAATACCCTTTTTGAACACATATATTATTATATCTTGTTTCTATTCACTCCCTACTACTTCTGCTATCTCTCCTTCCCCCAGGTAATTCCCCTTACACACACACACACACACACATACACACACACACACACACACACACACATGAAATAAAAATGTCTTACATATATATGTAATATATAGCATATATAATACATATAGTATATATAAAACCTAGATTCTGCATAAGAAAACAGGTGATACTTGCTTTTCTGAATCTGGTGACATGATGCTCTCCAATTCTGTCCACTCCTGGAAATCATGTAATTTCATTCCTTATGGCTGAACAAAGCTTTATTGTGTATATGTGCCTCATTATCTTTGTCCATTTATCCCTTGATAGGCATCTGGCTGGTTCTCTGTGTTCTGCCTTGACCTTTATTATTTACTTCTCTCTATTACTTTTGGATTTAGATTGTTCTTGTTTTCCTAAGAACTTAAATAATTTATTTGAGATGTCTCTGCTTTTTCACATAAGCACTCATAGCTATAAACTGTCCTTTTAGAACTGCTTTGCTGTATCCCAAAAGTTCTGTAAGTTTTATTTCATTTGGTTCCAGAAACTTCTAAATTTCCTTTCTCACTTCTTTAGTTATCCACTGGTTATCCAAGAGTCTATTGTTCAGTCTTTAAATGTTTATATACTACCTGTGGTTTTCTTGTTAATTATTTGAAGTTTTATTCCACTGTGTTGTGTTACAATAGAAGAAGTTATTTCATAAGATTTGCTTTATGGCCTGTTTTAGAGAAAGTTCTCTTGGTTGGCCGAGAAAAATTTTTTCTTTGCTCTTGGATGGAACATTCTGTAAATGTCTCTTAGGTCCACTTGATCTTTTATGCAGATTAACTCAGAAGTTTCTTTTCTTTTTTTTTTTAAAGATTTACTTATTTATTATGTATTCAGTGTTCTGTTTGCATGTATCCCTGCAGGGCAGAAGAGGGCACCAGATCTCATTACAGATGGTTGTGAACTACCATGTGGGTGCTGGGAATTGAACTCAGGACCTCTGGAAGAACAGCCAGTGTTCTTAACCTCTGAGCCATCTCTCCAGGCCCCAGAAGTTTCTTTTGTTTTGTTTTATATTTTACATTGAGCTGTTTATAAAAAAAAAAAAAAAAGTACTTGAACACAAATAGATTTTGAATAAGAAAAATGACAATTTGTTTGTTGACAGGTTATCATGTATCCCAGACTGGTGTCTAACTCACTATGTAGCTGAGGATGACCTTGAACTTAAGATCCTCTTGCTTCCATCTCCTGAGTGCTAGGATTGCAAAAGTGTGTCACCATGCCTGGTTTATGCACTTCTGGGGATCTAAGCCAGGGCCTTGTGTTAAGCAAGCACTCTACCATCTATGCTGTAACTCAAGCCTTGAAGTTTATTTTTATTTATTTTATTTTAAGACAGGGTTTCTTTGTGTAGCCCTGGTTGTCCTGGAACTCACCCTGCAGACCAGCCTGGCCTCAAACTCACAGAGATCTGCTTGCCTCTGCCTCCAAGTGCTAGGATTAAATGTGTGCGCCACCACTGCTGACTTCTTAACGTTTCTTTACTGATTTTTAGTCTGTATGATCTATTTTTGTTTGCTTGTTACATGTATTTATTTATTTGTGTGTTATGTTTGTGTATGCACATGGATGCCAGTGTTTATGTAGAAGTTAGAGGGCTTCTTTTACCACATGGGTCCCAGAAATCAAACTGTGGTTGACAGGCTTGGTGGCAAGCTCCTTTATCCATTGAGCCTTCTTGCTGGCCCTTGATGTCCTATTTTTTTTATGAGAGTGAGGTATTGAAACCACCTGCTATTACTGTGTCGAGATCTTTCTTGTCCGTTAGTGTTTTGTGTTTAAACTAGGAGCCCCAACACTTGCTGTATATATATTTATGATTTTTATGTCTTCTTAATTTTTTTCTTTATTAATGTATAGTGACATTTTAAAAATCTTTTCTAGTTGGGCATGGTGGTGCACACCTTTAATCCCAGTACTCAGCAGAGGCAGATGGATCTTCATGAGTTTGAGGCCAGGGCTACATAGTGAGACCCCCATCTCAGAAAAACAAAACAAAAAGCCAAAATCTTTTCTAGTTTTGGTTTAGAGTCTGTTTTACCAGGTATAAAACAACTATGCCAGCTTGGTTTTGGCTTTTATTTGCTTGATAAATTGACTTCCATCCTTTCATACTTAGTCTGTAGATATCTTTGCTAGGGAGATGTGTTTCTTAGAGACTTTGGTGGTTGGATCTTGTTTTTTTAATCCAGTAGGCTAGTGTGCCTCTTTTAATTGGAAAGTTAAGACTGTGTACATTTAGGTTACTATTGGAGACGTCTGCCACTCACTGTGGATATGTCAGCTGTTCCCTTGGCTACACAGATGTATTAGTTACTTTTCTTGTTTCTATGACCAAACACTGACAAGAAGCACTCTGAAGAAGGAGGGTTCAGTTTGGCCTACAGTGTAAGGGCACATTATCCATCATGGTGTCCGAGAAGGAACCTGGACAGAGCATGTAGGCAGCCAGGAATTGGAGAGTAATGGTGCTCATTCAGTCTGGGATCACATAGGTGGTACTGCCCACCTCAGTTAAACCTCATCTAGATCATTTCTCGCCGGTGTGCCCAGAGGCTTGTCTCCTGGGTGCTTCTGGATCCTGTCCAGTTCATGTTGAATGAACAATCACAATAGGTTGTTGTTCACCCTCGTTTGTATTGGTGCTTGCTAGTTACGGTGTTGAACATGATGGATCGATTCCTAGTTCTCCTTTGTTCTGCTTTTCTTGTGAAATTGTTTTTAAAAAGATTTTCATGTGTGCAGCGTTGGCCTCTGTGTCTATTTTCTTGAGACCCAGTCTTCGCTTGCCTTCAAGTACACCGTCTTCCTGGTTCCCTAGTCGATATTCAGCACTTTTCACCACTTCCCTTCTCATTCCCTCCTCAGCTTGTCTCTTCAACTTTTTGCTGTGCAGGGTTTTGTTTCAAACTCCCCCCACTCTGTCACACACTTTGGCAGTCTCTCTCACTCCCTCAGTTGATAATTCTGTGATTACCACTCCCAGATCTGTCACTGCTGCCGAGTACCAAACTGACTAGCCACCTGGATGTCACACATCTCCAACTAGATGTCTCATAACTACCATTAGCTTAATATGTCAAAACGGAAGCCAGGTCTTTTCTTCTTTCTTCTCTTTTATTCCCTATAAACATAAAAAGAGCATCTCCACCCAGATTCTGAGGTAGAAATCTCTGAGTCACTCTCTGTTTCTTCCTCCTCCATATCAGAAGATCATCATTCATCTCATGCTTTTATGCTCCATTCTGCTGCGTGTGTCATTATCATTCTGCCTCATGTTTTCTGAATCACATAAACAAGCTTCTCTGGAACTCCCTGAGACTTCTGGTCTGCACTCCGTGGTGAAGTTCTCGTGATGACCATGTAGCTCTCTGTGCACCCTCCATTGTATGCTGTGGTGTTAGGCTTTGTGAAGAGAACTGCAGCGTAGGTCTTACCCATTTTTTTTTTTCTCCACTAGCAGATGATGCTAATAGAAATGCTTAACACTAACAGGGCTGAGTTCCAGCATCCTCCTGCCTCCTACCGGAAGCACTGCTTGACCCCTCTTTGCTTCTCAATCCTGTATCATTCTTCGTCTAAAAAACACCTGGTAATCTTACTTTATATGTTGTTTGCAGTCCAGTGCTTAGCCACAGACTGGTTCTCACTGGATTGCTGCCCCCACTCCATCTTTTTACAACAACTTCCTCAAATTTTAGCCAGATGACGATCTCGGTTTTCCAACATCAGGGAGATTCCCCTGTCCTGCTTAGGTTCCAGCTTTCTGTGCTACGGTGGGCAAACCACCCTTTAATCGAGAACTGGGCATTTGTGGGGTCATTTCAAGCATTCCTTCTATTAGGGATGCAGCCTTATTATTGATTGTTGCAAATATTCTGCATGGTAGATGGCAGTTATGGTGTACTCTGTATAGTAGATATCAGTTGTGGTGTATCATGTATAGTAGATGGCAGTTATGGTTTATTTGGGATGGTAGATAGTAGTTATAGTGGGGTGTTGAGTTCTCCATCCTGATTAGGAACAGGAGTCTACTATGATGATTTAACTGTGTATCTGCTCCATGAAACTGTCTTGCTTAGAGTTACCTCTCCAGCATGTAGCATAGAGTAGACATCTAGTTCTGATGTTAAAGTAACCATAGCACCTCTTTGAGCATTTGTGTTGTGTTTTCTTTTCTGCTCTATTTTTTCAAACAGGCTATTATGTGGGCTCTTCATGTCCAAGGAGGAAAATGTACTTACCTTTTCTCTATCTGATTCATTTCACAAGAAGCAGGGATTTTTCTTTCTGGTGCATGAAATTAGAAATGAATCCTATTGTGTGGAGTGGCCAGTCTTGAGGACTTCTTGCCCTACCATGCTAAGCCGGTCTACTTCTCCCAGGACATCCTGCATTTGCACAGTTGAGTACAATTAATTTCATATGGAAAACAGAAGAAAGGTTGTGGCTTCACATCCCCACTATGCTCTCCAGCTATTGTTATCACTTGTACTATAAAGGTGAAATTTTTATCTCTGTGTTCCCTATCTGCATATCTTGTATTCTAATCAGTCCAAGATTCTGCATGGAGAGATTAATAACCTCAGAACCCACAAAGACTGCAGATGGGACACAAGGATGGCTCCAGGCTCAGCAAGAGGTCTCTTTCTTCTAGTTGACATTCTGTTCTTTTGTGCTTGTGTTCCTGAGTCTAGGTAAGTGTCCCTAATGCCAGGAGTGTTCCTGGTACCTGGCACAATAGCCATAGCAGCTGTTGGTCTTGACCCCACTGTCTTGCTTATTCCTTTTTTGTTATACTTTGTGATCTGTAGCCCTCTTATGCCAGTAAGAGCAAATCATATCTTTTTTTCTTTTTAAAGAATGTGATATGTTTTGAACATGCATTGGTCTTATTTTCAGGGAAAAGCATTTTTGGGAGCCCTTTTAGGTACTTTATCTTCTATGTGCTGGGTACCTGATTTAAGGTGGATGACTAATGGAATATCTCTTCCAGCAATGAGCCTTCAGCAGGAATTTTCTCCTGCCAAACTGTCCTATATTCTTAACTATATTGCAGTACAGGAAGGTAATGAATTATTAATTCTCAATCTGTCTCCTTGGATTGTAGGATAATGACTTGAGTGCATGGCGGCCTGGAGAAAGGAGAATTTTCTGGCTGTTGACACAAACTGTGAAGCCTTTTGATTCTAGAGTTCAGCTAACTTGGCATGAGCAAGTCTAAGGAATCTTGTTATATCACACTTATTGATGCAAGTTTGTAAGATTGATTAGAGTTCCCACAGTTAGCCTCTCTCCTGATGACATGAAATTGTCATCTATGGCTTAACCATTCTGAAGGGACAGATAATCATCTTTGGTTCTTCCATCTTGGAAAACAGTATTTTGGTGGGGTTTATTATTATTATTATTATTATTATTATTATTATTATTATTGTTATTATTTTTTGCCCTTTAGAAACTCTATGCAAACATAACAAACTTATTAACTTGTGCAAGGAAGTGAAGAGAGGTGAGGAAATGGAATGATTGGCAGTAAACCTGGCATGATTTAAAAGCAATTTTAAATAGAATCTTCTTGGGGACATTTTAGGGGAAAAAATTAAAAGGCAGCAGAGGGGTTTAAAAAAATAAAAATGAAAGCCAGGTGATGGTGGTGCACACCTTTAATCCCAGCACTCAGGAGGCAGAGCCAGGCAGATCTCTCTGACTTCAGGGCTAGCCTGGGCTACAGAGTGAGTTCTAGGAAAGGCTCCAAAGCTACACAGAGAAACCCTGTATCAAAACAAAACAAAACAAGAGCAACAACAACAACAACAAAAACACAAAAATTTAAACGATTACAGGTCAAAGCATAGCCTTTGGCTTGTTTTGTAGATTTTATAGAAATCTCAGTATTTGGATTAGCTGCTAGTTTAAAGCATTGTGTCAGAAACTGCCAGGAATGTGTTCAGTGCATGTGGCCAGTGCCCAGATACTTGTCTCCAGCCAAGCAGTGCCAAGAAGTCTGAGTTAAAACTAATGGCTCTTGATTTATTTTTGTTTGTTTAGTGTGTGTGTGTGTGTGTGTGTGTGTGTGTGTGTGTGTGTGTGTGTGTGTTGGGCCCAGGGTCATACTTACGATAAGCATAGTTCTACTACTCTTTCACTGAGCTACAGCCCTCAGACCCTAGGATGTGCTTGTTTTGTGTACATGGTGTGTGTGTGTGTGTGTGTGTGTGTGTGTGTGTGTGTGTGTGTGTGAGAGAGAGAGAGAGAGAGAGAGAGAGAGAGAGAGAGAGAGAGAGAGAGAGCGCTCCAGCGGGCCTTGAACTTGAGTATTGGGATTATAGGTATGCACCACTACACCTATACATCTCCTTTTTAAGCTGTCTTTCTGATCCTCCATCCAGAGGCTTCCATAATAAGAGTCAGCCCAGCTGGGGGGGGGGGGGGCGGCGGCGGCAGCGCATGCCTTTAATCTCAGCACTCGGGAGGCAGAGCCAGGTGGATCTCTGTGAGTTTGAGGCCAGCCTCGTCTACAGAGCAAGATCCACGATAGGCGCAAAGCTACACAGAGAAACCCTGTCTCAAAAAATCAAAAAAAAAAAAAAAAAAAGGAGTCAGCCCATGTGGCTAAGCTCTCAGAGCTACTGTTGACTGCAGACAGTACTGGATATGTTTCAGAGAGGAGATGTAACAATTAGTCTTGCTGGGCATAGTGGCACACACTTTTAGTCAACACTTGGAAAGCAGAGGCAGATGGAGCTTTGTAATCTCAAGGCCAGGCTGGGCTACATAGCAAGTTCCAGGCTGGCCATGGCTACATAGTGAGACCCTGTCCGGAAAAAAAAATGGTCTTGACTACTTGCCTGTTCATAAGCTAGCAAGAGGTAGACCTCAGCCAAGAGCATGGGCTCAAGAGTCAGACAAGCCTGACTATGTCCTGGGCTTTTTATGGACTGGTATGGCTAAACTCCATCAGGTTCTTCATCTATAAAGTGGGGATGAAAGGACCTCTTGTAGGGTTGTTGTAGGGATTACATGAAATATTTATGCAAAGGGCTCACTCTACTTTTAGATTCAGTCAATAAATGTTAGTAGTATTTATTTTCATATGGAATTCAATTTGATGAAAATCTTGTTTAATTTCAGAGTGACCCAGCAATAAGTTTGAGTTCTGTGCCTGGCTTAAATCTCTGTCTGGTGGGATCTCAGCCTCCATTTCTAAGTATAATGTAGGCAGTGGCCTCTCTGCATTGTCAGAGAAAGTAGACTCCCATTCATTTCGGCACCAGCCTAACACAGGTTCAAGTCTGTGAGTGAATGAACTCTATTAGGGCCTCTCCACAGTTGTGGTATGTTTCTGAGGAGCAGCATAGGTTGACTCTTCCTCCTCCTCTATTGGAGGACTATGTTCTGCTGCCATACCACCTCCGTGGCCTCCACCCTGCTCCACTTCCCTCAGCGTGATGATGTGTTCATGCTTGGCAAAATCTTGTGTCAGACCATGCTGGCTCTGTCTTCTAGTCAGGATAGTAGTTCTTAGTTTTTGAGACAGAGTGTTGCTATACTGCTCATACTGGCCTCAAACTTGCCACCATCTTGCCTCTACCTACCTCAGCACTGCAATTACAGACGTATGCCACCACACCTGGCTCAGCATAGTTTTTTGACTTGAGTTCATTCTGTATTAGTTTGGGATTTTGTGTTGGAAGTAGATAGCAGAGTTAGTCCCTTCCTCTGTTCAAAGGGTAGTTTTTGTGTGCTAGCTATCATAAGCATTAGAAATAGAGTAGTGAGCTAGATTGGTTTCTGCCTTCATTGATCTTCTTTCTATTGCTACCTTTCACATTCCTGGGAAATGGAAATTGTCTTTCCAAGGAATACTTGGAGTTTAGGTTTGGAGAAATGGCTCATCAATCAAGAGCTGTGCCTGCATTTCCAGAGGATCAGGGTTTGTTTCCCAGCAACCTACATAGTGGCTTTGTAACTGCAGGGGATCTAACACCCTCTTCTGGCTTCCTGGGATACTGCATGCCTAGGCATACATGCAGGCAAAGTACCCACACACACTAAAAATGGTGGTTTGAAGTCTCCGTTTGGTCTCGAGGTAATATAATGACAATGGCAACACCATATACCTTGTAGAATTCGAGCAATGTAAGAAAGTAGGCTGTTGCTATTATTATTATTATTATTATTATTATTATTATTATTATTATTATTATATCTCACTTGTAGCCCTGGTTGGAACTTGCCATATAGACTAGGTTGGCCTCTAACTCACAGAGATCCACCTGCCTCTGCATTCCCAGTGCTAGATCAAAGGTGTGTACTGCCATGCCTGGCCTGAGACTGAGCAATTTGATGCCTCAAAGTTAGTTTTAGTAGAGTAATACTCCGCTAAGAATTATGTGGATAGAGGCTTGACATGGTAATATTTGCATGTAATTCCCTCAGAAGGCTGAGGGGGTAATGGGAAGTTGGGGTTGGTGGGGAGTTCTAGGCCATCCTGAACCATGTGATGCATCAAAAAAGCAAACAGGTTGGAGATACATCTCAGTGGTGGAGCACTTGCCTAGCATGCAGGAGACCCTGGGTTCAACCAATTTGTTTGTACCACAAGTCAGAATTATGCAGGCATATGTCTCCAATACTCTTTCAACCCACATCCCTTAATCAGCAGTGAGAATACTTATCTGGAGATAGGACAGGTACTATAGGTATAGTCTTTGCTCCACATTTAGATGTAGCCATTTATGGGCACTGGATAGACCTAGCCAGTCAATACCAGAAGATCTTACCTGTATCAGGATCTTTTTGGTTTCAAGGTTGTTACTTAGGTGAAGATCTCCAGCATTCTGAATTCCCCTGTCAATCATAAAGGGAAGCTAGACAATACTATAAGATGAGAAGGAATTACCCTGAGAATGGGGAGTTAAGTATCACTGACATTGTCGAAGGAGTAAGAAGCAGAGGAACCCTGGCCAAGGCCCATTGTAAGCTCTGGAGACTTTGTCCCTAAAGATGATGCTCAGAGTATCTTGCCCCAGTTCTCCTTTGAAAACTCACTCAGCAGATGGGTTTTTAGGAATGATCTTCCAAATGGCTTGTCATTATGCTTTGATTCTAATCCAGTAACACATTTGAGTTTGAGATAAATGCGTGCTCCTGAATTCTCTCACTTGAGGGTAATGAAGGGATGACTGGACTGTTCACAGGCTTGGTGAAGAGGGGTGGTATTTACATTGACTTGGTTTACTTTTGTAGTCTTCATTTCTGATTCAGGTTTTACAGTTTTTTTTAATTTATTTTTTTATTTTTTGGTTTTTCAAGACAGGGTTTCTCTGTTTAGCTTTGCGCCTGGATCTTGCTCTGTAGGCCAGGCTGGCCTCGAACTCACAAAGATCTGCCTGCCTCTGCCTCCCAAGTGCTGGGATTAAAGGCTTCCGCCACCTCCGCCACCACCGCCCGGCTCCAGGTTTTACAATTTTAAGAGAACTGCCATCTACCTGTTAAAAATGTCAACACCCACTCCCCCACCCCACCCCCAAAAAAACTTCTGTGTTTAGTGACCGAAAGCATACTGAGTCAACTGGAGGCTATGAAAATGGGCCTGCCAGTGTGAATGAGTCTTAATCAGAATAAATGAAGCTGCCTTGTAGATAGGCACTCAGAGCCATATTCCATTTCAGAAAATCGAGTAACCTGTACCCTGCGGGGCTAGTCTGCACAGCAGCATCAAGCTCCCCTCTCCTTGTGTGCTCCCTCTACCAGCTTGTGCTGCTTGGCTTTCAGAGTTGCCCTCCACTGTGCTCCCCAGGGTGTGCTCAGAAGCTGACATTTCTCACAAGGTACTTTTCAAATAACAAGGTGGATTTTAATGTTGTTCTTTACGTGAAAGGTTAAAGGGTGGGGATGCTTGGCCTTTCAGCACAGAAAAGCTGACCTGGAATGGGGTTATTTACCCAGGATGGCCAAGGCACTGAGCTAAATCCCCAACCCCTTGCAAACTGTTTTGATTGAGCTGTTTCGCCCCGCCTCCCCCCTCCCCCCCCTTTCTGGTACATCTGTGGGAAGGACTTGGCAGCATGGCTGCCTCCATCATTGGGGAAGAGATGGTGGGGAGTGAAAGCCCAGGTACCACAGACTTCCAGAGCTTTTCATGTGTTTCTGTGGGGTGGAGGGCCAAAGACAAGACACATGACACATTCTGGTGCCCTGACTAGACTTTATCTTGCAATTAATCTCTTTTAACTCGACATACAGATGATGCCATTTCATAGACACAGACAGCTTTCTCTGTGTTTAGAGAGAGTTCATATTAGATAATTAGTGATCAGGAGCCTTGACCAATTTATTCAGACTTTTACTTTTGTCAGTAGAATGCATAAAGGTATAGGATAAAGAACAAAGTATCAAAATATATGTCATAAAAGTAAAGCCAATTGAAAGCTGCATATCTGTACTAGATAAAGGGACATAAATATCAACATTGCATTGAGTAACACTTTTCTGATATTTGTAATCCTTGGCTCTTATGAGTGTTTGTTATACTTGGAAGCTTGAAATACACTAATTTTTTTTAAGTACTGGGGATTGGATTTAGGGTCTCTAGCATACTAGGCAAATACTCTATCATAGGCATTTGATCCTATGTCCTTATTTATTTATTTATTTATTTATTTATTTATTTATTTATTTAATTTATTTTTGAGACAGGGTTTCTCTGTGTAGCTTTGGAGCCTGTCCTGGAACTCACTTTGTAGCCCAGGCTGGCCTCAAACTCACAGAGATCCTCCTGCCTCTGCCTCCCAAGTGCTGGGATTAAAGGCATGTGCCACCACTGCCCAGCCCCTATCTTCATTTTTAATAAGTTCTCTAAGATATTTATTATTTTCAATTTTATTTTTTGGTGTGAGGTGTGTATATATGTCTTTGTGGGTGCATATGCATGTGTGATTATGCAGGTAGAGGCCATAGGTTGATGCCCGGTCTTTTTTAGATCTGTCTCTAAGTATTTATTTGTTTGTTTATTTGTTCATTCATTCATTCATTTATTTATTTATAGATAGGGTCATCACTATGTAGCCCTGGCTGGCCTGAAAATCACTATGTGGACCAGGCTGGCCTCAAACTCACAGAGATCTGCTGCCTCTGCCTCCTGAGTGCTGGTTTAAAGGCACATGCTACCATGCCTGACCTTTCCTATATTTTTTGAAAGAAAGCCTCTCACTGAACTGGGGCATCAATTGATTTGACTATAGACTGGCTGGCAAGTGAGCTCAGGGGTCTGCCTGATTCCCCACCAGCACCCTTCCAGAGCTGGGTTACAGGTCTCTGATACTGCCCCTGGCTTTTTACTGTGGGTTCTGGGGTCTGAGTTCAGGTCTTCATGCTTGCACGGTAGGCATCTTACCAATGGAAGCGTCTGCTCTCCAGACCTTCTCTAAGACATGCCATTCAAATGATTAGTGAGAACCAAAAGTTAGTGTTGTTGCACACTGTCGGTACTTTCTAGGTCAACAGATACTGTGCTGAGCTGAAATAGAACCCAGTTCCTGCCATTAGAGTTCATGGTACAGAGGCGGGGGACAAGGAGAAAGGACAGATGCATGACAAGTTCCAAGAGCATGAAGAACAGGGCAGAGAGGAGCCAAACCCTGCTCTGTAGCAGGTGGCTGCTGAGCCATGGGCTATTTTGATTCCTTTGAACCTCCCTCTCCTGGGTCCATCTAAAGTGGTTGCAGTCTGCCCAGCTCTTTTCACTTCTCTGTCTCAGAGGGGGATGGAGGAGAATACTGCAGCTCTGTAGCGTCTAGAGAGTCAGAGCCCTGAGAAAGTTATTTTTGTACAGATACAGATTGGCTTTGATTTAATTTAAATAAACTGGCTCTCAGAAGTTCTAAGAATACTAACTACTCCACGGCTCCGCTTTCATTTACACACAGATGAGAAGGCATCTGCAGCTCTGCACTTTATTTGCTATAAGCAAAAAGTGGTTCGAGATATTTAAGTTTGGAAGCTCAGTTGTATCGAGTCCTCATATGTCCCAGTTCAGCCTGCTGCAGATGTTTTATTTTTTTAATTTTTTATGACGCTTACATAATGCTGCAAAGAGAGGCTTTCAATGGATAAACTGACAAACTTTTTCTGTATTCGCCATATCTGCTGAAATAACACTTTATAGCTAGCTGTATTTTTCCTTGTTTCCTTTCATGCTTATTGCTAATTTATTTGTATGTCTCTGCTGCAGCCTTCTAAATGACCTTTTCTCTAAAAGTAAGAAAACAAACCAGGGGTGGGAAACAAAATCTTCTCCAAAACAAAGCAGGGCTCTGATTCAAGGTTCTTTGTGTGGGTTTCAGAAGGAGGTTGGTGTGATTGTAGTTGAATGCAAATAATTTATCAGCTCATAATAACTGCAGTCGGAGACGGCAATCAACTACAGTGTCTTAACACTGTCCTTGTCACGGGGACCTCATGGGAATGGCTGGATCCTCATATCTAGGGGATTTTGGGTTTTTGCCTTTTCATCCTTAATAGAGCCTGTGCTTTTATATACAAGCCAGAACGTTTCTGCTGTCACTTGACACCTGTGCTTTTTTGAAGTACAAAGACAGCATTTCTTGGAGAGGTGTGGGCTTCCTTCACGCTGTGGCTTGGAGGCGTGCTCTCCTGGCTGACAGCGTTCTCTAGAGTCTTTAGTCATAAGGTGGTGGGAGAAGAAGCAAGGCAGGATTCTGAGTACATCAGATGCAGCAGTGTAAGCCCCCAGTTACAGTTTGTTGTTTTTTTAAGTACATGTTTTAATCATTTGCCTTCAATCTGCCTGTAAGTATTATAAAGTGCCTGATGACTGGATTGTTTCAGAGCAGGTGATTTTATGGTAAGAGAGCTATTTTCAGCTATACCAATGATTTGATTAACACTTGGTTGTGAAAAAATGGCTCTGGGCTAAACCTTGACAGATGGGCCTTTTGAAATGTAATGACAACTATATTCAATTAATGCAAACTTTTCATTTATTAGTAAGTAGCAGGCAGAAGCTGAATTAAAATTGAGCTAGGATGGCCCCACGTTTTTGCTTAGGTAGCCAGAACTTTGAGTTGTTTTAAAATCTTCTTTGTCGTCCTTCCTCAGGCAAAGGACAGGGGAGTGGTCCAGGTGTCAACAGTGATGGATGGCTCTCTGCAGAGGTGAACTAGGAAGCTATTCTCCACTGTTGACTGGGTTCAGATGTTTCCATGGTGAAAACCTCTCCTGCCTTGAAGTTAAGTAGCGCACTCTGAAATAGATGGCTCAAGGAACTGGAATTTGGTTGGTCCTTTCACAAAGAAAGAATTACATTGATTTGAAAGGGCTTTCCAGATTAGGGTTTTGACAAGAAAGCCTATTTCCCAGCTGACTCATCACTCAGTGATCACTTCAGCCACTCAGCATTTCTTCAGGTTTGTTCTGCACAACTAACTCATCATGCTCCTGCATCCCTCAGTTTCCCCTCCCCTCCCTCCTTCTCTTTTTTCTGAGACAGGGTCTTGCTCAGGTCCTCCTGCCTCGCAGGCATCATTGCCATGCCTAACTTCAAAACTGATTTCCAAGGAAATTCATCAGCATTAAAACCAGACTCAAATGACTAAAACCCAAGTGATCCACACTGGAGGTGACATCTTTTGCTCAGTTTTACCACTTAAAATAACAGATTTGCTGGGCAGTGGTGGCGCACGCCTTTAATCCCAGCACTCGGGAGGCAGAGGCAGGCGAGTTCAAGGCCAGCCTGGACTACAGAGTGATTCCAGGTCAGCCAGGACTGAGGACTGTTTCACAGAGAATCCCTGTCTCAAAACAAAACAAAACAAAACAAAAACCCCACCAATTTATTTAAACATTGGCTGAATTTGAAAAGCTAAGGAAACTCTATTACTGTCTCATCAAGCCTGTGAACCCACAGCTCCAAAGTACAACTCCAGCACTTACAGAAGGAGACTTCAGGAATAGATAAACAGAGACCATCTAGGAAAGAAATGCAGGGGTTACAAGCAGCGTGGGCTGCAAGTGGGTGCTGGCAATTAAACCTAGGTCTCCTGGAAGAACAGCTAATGCTTTTTGTTTTTTCTTTTTCTTTTCTTTTTTTTTTTTTCATTTCTATAGATAAGGATGGCCTGGAACTCAGACATTCACCTGTCTCTGCCTCCCAAGTGCTGGGATTAAAGGTGTGTGACACCACCGCCCAGCTGCAGCCTGTGCTCTTAACCACTGAGCCATCTCTCCAATTTGAAAACCTTTTTTCATTTTATAGATCATCAAGAGTTAATGTAAAGCCAGGCGGTGGTGGTGCATGCCTTTAATCCCAGCACTCGGGAGGCAGAGCCAGGCAGATCTCTGTGAGTTCAAGGCCAGCCTGGTCTCCAAAGTGAGTTCTAGGAAAGGCACAAAGCTACACAGAGAAACCCTGTCTTGAAAAACAAAACAAAACAAAACAAAAAAAAGAGTTAATGTAAATAGCAGCAGAGACATATGTGTTGGCAGCCATGTCCTAGGGAATTTGTCATAATGGGCCATGGGAACATGAAAACACTGCAGTCAAGGAAAGGAATCAAAGCCTAATCACTCTTGTTTAGCAGAGAGTTTAGTTTCAGCAAGTTACTTACACCATAACATTTAACAAACTGTGCGCTTAACAATCTAGGCACACGGCGAAGGCAGCACAGAGTAATTATTTTCTTTTCAAAGGACTGCTTTGTGAGGCAGCTGCACCTTCAGTCTGACGACGTGTGCAGTTGAGGAAATAAAAGTGCTGGCCCTTTTGAGAAAGAGGCCAGGGGGCAATGGCTATTACTATGGCCTTTTCCAAACTTCATAATACCTAATTGCACCCTGTTGAAGGACTTTGTTACCCCCTGCCTGGCCTTCCAAGTGTGCTCTACAGAAGAAAACCGGGTGGGGAGGGCTGTGCGCCATCTTTGTATTGGTTTGTCCATGGGGGTGCAGGTGACAGACATCCTGACAGCCGAAGAAAGGTGGGCGTGCCCTCAGTGGGTTTCTGAGCAGGTCTAACACAGGTGTGCCTGTGTTTCCCAGTTTTCTGTGGTGGCCATCTTGGCTGACATGCAGCATACCTTAGAGGATGGCTGCTGGAAGGGAGATGGTATCGAGCCAAAGTTCACAGGTTCAGCACCAAATCTAAGGCTTCTGCTTTACTGCTTAATACTTGTTCTGTAATAGGTCCAGGGGAAAACATTCGATGAATTCTAAGCACTGTTACACAATCATGAGACTTCATAAAAACAATTTTAACCTCTGATAAATTCAAACAGTCACTGAAATGTGCAGATTTTACCTATACAGTCAGTCCTCTCATTGTGCTGTTTTCTGCAGAAGCCCCACCCCAGGGAAGAACTTAACAGTTGTTCTAGGTTTTCTCTTTTCTGAAGCAACACTGGTCCCTGCTCCTATTTCCACCCCCATAGCCCTTCCCTTTGGATGCAATATGATGGATTTGGTTCAATTTCCCAGGTACTTTATCAGTGTGGTAGTGGGTGTTCTGTCTCTACTCCTGTGTGGTTTCCAGCCAGTGATCTCCAAGTTCCTCCTGAAATCAGGCTTGTTACCTGCCTGAGTTTTAAGAATGCCAGAGGCAACCGTAGAGTGTGGAAATAATTCTAGAGTTGTTCCCAACTGACTAAAAGTATTTAGTGAATTTCCTCCTGGCAATAATTCATTTATTCTGCAGTTTCCACTCTGCTACTTGGAATTATGGAACCTGGTCTAGATTTTGTGCCAGATATATTAGAATTCTGCCTTCTGATTAGTAATGAGGATGAGCATTGCTAGTTCCAGGGCCTCTTGTTTTTGGGATCATCCAGGTAACACATATGGGAGTTCTGTCTTCTTTGCTTTGCCGACGTTATAGACAGTGATCAGCTTTGCTTATTGCTCCTACCCTTGCTGACCTTTCTACGTGTTCCTACCCACAGTCATCTCCAGCCGTTCTCAAAGGGTTTTCACTCTTGGGCTTTACCAACTGTAAGCCCTTTTCTGTAAGCGTTTAATACTGCTTTTGCCTAAGCCCTGGGAGCAGAGGCAGCCTATGGAGGCGTGGGCAGGAAGAGGAACTGATCTAAAATTGGAGTTTATTTTCATCTCACCTTTTATCCATATTACTTCTGGAATCCAATATTGACTCCCCCAGTGCCCCTGATCTCTCCTCTCATAGACTGTTTTCCAAGAGCAGCAGAATTGAATCTTGGAGAGGTTAAGTTGTCCTTCAAAGGTTAAGCTTCTAGTAACTGGTGTTCAGAGCTGAAGTTAGAACTAGTGTCTGAGATGGTTAATTATCTTTTCGTCATCCAAGAAGAGGAATTATTCTCATCCGGTGACTGGCTGGAGAAGAACTGTTTTCCTGTGTTTCTAATTATTGACCACCCATGTGATAGCTTATTTCTGTGGTCAACTTGATTGGATTAATAACCACTTAGCACTTTAATAAGGCAGACATTTGAGTATATCTGTGAAGGCATTTCAGAGGGGTTGAACTGAAGACCTACTCTGAATGTGGATAGCACTGTTCCATAGGCTCTGGTCCCAGACTTTGTAAAAAAAAAAAAAAAAGGTGCGGGGGGGGGGGGGGGGGGGGGGGGGAGACTGCTGAGTCCTGGCATTCCCTCTTCTCTGCTTGCTGGTCAGCACCACAGACCATACCTTTCCGTGGTGGATGGCACTCTGCTGAACAGGAGGCATATACAGACCTTTCCTTCCGTGGGTTACTTTTTCTCAGGTATTTGGTAAAAATAATGAAAAAAGTAACTAAGCAATATTAAGTAGCATTTAATAATGACAAATACTGTTTTTGTTTTGTGTTGGTGTTTTATGTAAAGAATGGCTAAACTTTTATTTATTTATTTATTTGCTTTTTAAAGGTAGGATCTTGCTCTGTAGCTCAGGTTGGCTTGGAGCTCACAGTGGTCCCCTTCCTTAACCTCCCAAGTGATGAGCTTAGAAATGTGCACTACTACTTTGTGGTGGTGGTGCACACGTTTAATCCCTAGTGCTAAGGAGGCAGAGGCAGGCGGATCTCTGCAAGTTTGAGGTCAGTCTAGTCTATAGAGCAAATTCCAGGACAGCCAAGCTTACACAGAGAAACCCTGTCTTGAAAAACAAACAAACAAACAAACAAAAAAATTGGAAAAGAATAATACATTAAGAGCAATTAATGAAACAAAAAGCAAGCAAACAAATGACAATAGAGAAATAAAACAATGAAAACAAAATGTGGTTTGAAAAATCAATAAACCAGGGCTGGAGAGATGGCTCAACAGTTAAGAGCACTGGCTGTTCTTCCAGAGGTCCTGACTTCAATTGCCAGCAACCACATGGTGGCTCACAACCATCTGTAAAGAGATCTGGTGCCCTCTTCTGGCCTGCAGTCATACATGCTGTATACATGATAAATAAATAAATCTAAAAAAAAAAAATCACTAAAAAAGAGAAAAAGAAAAAGAAAAATCAATAAACCTAATAAACTAAAACCAACCACAAGAAAAGAGAACACTGCTACAAAATACCAAGAATGCAAAAGAGTAGGACCAGAGAGCTGGCTCAGAGGTTAAGAGCACTTGCTTGGGCTCCAGCATCCATGTCAGGTGGTTCACAGCTGCCTGTAACTTGATTTCAGGGACCTACACACTGTATGCTCACATTCTCAAAATTAAAAATAATAAAATAAGCATTTAAAAAATAAAAAGAGGAGGGGCTGGAGAGATGGCTCAGCGGTTAAGAGCACTGGCTGCTCTTCCAGAGGTCCTGAGTTCAATTCCCAGCAACCACATGGTGGCTCACGACCATCTGTAATGAGATCTGGTGCCCTCTTCTGGCCTGCAGGCATACATGCTGTGTACATAATAAATAAATCTTTAAAAAAATGTTTATAAAAATAAAAAGAGGAACTGATTATGTTGTCTCATTCTTATAACCCTAGTTTTCAGAGGCTGAGATAGGAAGACTGTTGTGATTTCAAGGCTGGCCTAGACTACGGAGTGAGACCATTTCTTTTTCTTTTCTTTTTTTAAAGTAACTTATTTATTCTTATTTTATGTACATTGGTGTTTTGCCTGTGTGAGGGTGTCAGATCTTGGAGTTACAGACAGTTGTGAGCTGCCATGTGGGTGCTTGGGATTGAACCCGGGTCCTCGGGAAGAGCAGTCAGTGCTCTTAACCACTGAGCCATCTCTCCAGCCCCAAGAGACCATTTCTCAAAAGACAAAACAAAACAAAAGAAAAAAACAGAGAGTATACTATCATAGATTCAGTAAACCAGGGTCTACACACTGCCCAGGAGCCTACATTGGCTGCTCCCTGTTTTGTTTGTTTTTAACATATTCTAGGATATTTTTAATAATATAGAAGAATGGTTTTATTATGTGTTTTCATACATGTATATAACATACTTTGATGTATTCATCCCTTAACTTTCCTGACTTATCCCTGTTACCTGGTTTTGTGCATAAAAGTTTTATTAGAACAGCCATATTTACTTGTTTTCTTTTTTTGTTGTTTTTTGTTTGTTTGTTTTGTTTTTGGAGCCAGAGTTTCTCTGTGTAACAGCTCTGACTATCTTGGAACTCACTCTGTAGCCCAGGCTGGCCTCAAACTCACAGAGCCCTCCTGCCTCCTGAGCCCTGGGATTACAGGCTTGTGCCGTCACTGTCTGACTATTGCTTACGTTTTCTTTTTGGTTGCTTTTTTTCTACAATGGCAATTAAGAAGTTGCAGTAGAGATGCTAAAGTTCACAAAGCCTAAAATACTATCTGACCCTTTAAGAAAAGCTTTTCGGGGCTGGAGAGATGGCTCAGAGGTTAAAAGTGCTGGCTGTTCTTCTAGAGGACCCAGGTTCAGTTCCCAGCACCCACATGGCAGCTCACAACTGTAACTCCAGTTCTAGGGGACCTGACACCCTCACACAGACAAATATGTGGGCAAAACACCAAAGCACATAAAAATAAGTAAATAAAATATATATTTTTTAAAAAGGAAGAAAGAAGAGCTTTGCTTAGATAGCAAGATTGCTCAGTGGGTAGAGATGCCTGCCAACAGGCTAGACAACCTGAGTTTGTTCCTCAGGATCCACGTGGTAGAAGGAAAGAACCAACTTCTGCAAGCAGTCCTAAATTTGTTGTTACATTTCTGTATTTGTTTGTGTGTGTGTGTGCGTGTGCGCACACACACGCGCACACATGGGCACACCCATGCATGTATGAGGTGCCTGGGCATTCGTGTTAGGCATGCATGTGGAGGTCAGAGGATAACTTTGTGGATGGAGTTCAGTCTCATCGTCCACCTTTATGTAGGTTCGACTCAAGTTACCCTGCCTTTACCTGTTGAGCCATATTGCTTGTACTAAATACTTCCTTTTTGATAGTCAAAAGGAATAAACTACTTTTGCATGATTTACTACATCTAAATACATTTGATGATATGTTTTCTTTCTGGCTCTTTCTCACAAGAGCCCACAGAGCTCTTATATATATGATCCAGTCTCCTCACCCCAAGAGAGAGCATGACTCCCCTCTCTCTCCTCGTAAATGATCATGCATACACAGACAAGACCACGCCCATAGAGTCAGATACCTTAAAAGCCATCAGTTGAATGGAATGAATTCTCACAACAACTTTTGGGTTATCTACTACATCTAACTACATTTCTCTTTCTGGCTCTCTCTTAACCTTTCAACACCAAGTCTCGTGTATCACAGGCTGGGTTTAAACTGTGTACCTGAAAGTGAACCTGAACTTCTGATCCTCCTGTGTCTACCTCCTGTCACCATGCCTGCTTTTATGTGGTGCTGGGGCTTTGTGCATGCTGGGCAAGCACACTTATCAATTATGTTACCCTTTGTCATGAATTTTCTTACATTGTTTAAGGACTGAACTTTGGGGGGAAACTTTCCAAATTCATTATATTCATAATGTATGGATTCTCTGAAGTCCAACAAGATGTATGCTGTGCCTTAAGGCTTCCCCAAATTTTGCAGGTGGTAGTGTTTTTTTCAGAATGAGTTCCCTCCTGTTCACTAAGGACTGAGTTCTTCATTAACAGTTTCCCATGGCTGTCACATTGACAGGAATGTTTCAATTAAGGTTTTTGACATTCAGCAAAGGATAGACTACCCACAAGGAGTTTCCACATTTACATGGTGATAAGGTTTCTTACCTATATGTATTATTTGATGACTAATAAAAGTTGAGGTCTTCCTAAAGATTTTCCCTTAAGTATAATAAAGCACAAGAGATGTTTTAATTTAGAAAAAGATGCACTAAAACTTTGAGTGTCACAGTATCTTCCCATTCAATAATAATAATAATAATAATAATAATAATAATAATAAACCCTACAAAATAGAAAAAAAAAGAGAATAGTGTGGTTTTGGCTTCTTTCGTCTGAGAAGGGCTTCCTGAGACATGGAACTTAAACACACACAGGCAGGTTCTTGACTTACCCTATTTGCGTTTGGCCAGTCACAGGAAAATGCAAGGAACCTTCAGGGTATCTATATAGAAGGGAACTTTTGACCATATTAAAAAAGACTGCTGCTTGGACTGTCAAGATGGCTCAGTAGGTAAAGGTGTGTGCTGCCAATCCTGATGACTTGAGTTCCATTCCTGTGAACGACATTGTGGAAGAAGAGAACTGACCCCATCAAGTTATCTTCTGATCTCCACAAACACTCTGTGAGCAGACACACACGTGCATACACTCACTCACACACAATTGAAAAAAACAAACTTCCTCAAAACTCCCACTGCAATCCTTAAATAAAAAAACACACCAGCATGATGGGTGGTGTTAATCTTGGCACTCCAGAGGTAAAGACAGGTAGATCTCTGAGTTTGAGGCCAGCCTGGTCTACAAGTGAGTTCCAGGACAGCCAGGGCTGTTCCATAGAGAAACCCTGTCTCAAAAACAAAACAAAACCCAATCAATCAATCAATCAATAAAATAAAAAAACGAAATGAAAAAATACATATTTTTATTTTTAATTATTATATGTATATGTGTGTGTCTGACTATGGGTTGGTACACTTGAGTGCAGCGCCTGAGGAGATCAGAAAGGGGTATTCAACCTCCTAGAACTTGAGTTACAGGCAGTTATTAGTCACCATGTTGGTGCCAGGAACCAAGCTCTCATCCTTTGTAAGAGCAATACTTGATCTTAACCACTGAGCCATCTCTTCAGCCCCAGAGCTTTTTTTTCCCCCAAGCAGGGTTTTACTGTGTAGTCCTAGCTACCTCAGAACTCACTCTGTAGACCAGGCTGGCCTTGAATGTACAGAGATCTACCTTCCTCTGCTTCCAGAGTGCTGAGATCAACGGTGTGCACCACCACTGCCCAGCCTGAGACTTCTTTGTATTGATGCATCACCAGAGAAGTGGTCATAAGTAAGCGATCATCCCTCATGCACGAAAGAAGAAATGTCTTCTCAGATTCAGACATTATCTCAATATTTCTTATCCAGGAATCCTCACAGACCCCTAGATCCCAGTCCCCCTACACCTGACAACAGCCTGAGCTTGTGATTGACTACTTCATAATTGAAGGGATTTTCTTCTTGGAAATGGTTGATCTGTCTGGCCATCCAGTGAGGAGTCTCACCACAAACTCTGGCTTCACAGCCCTCGGCTTGTGCTTTTGAAAGGACCTACTCCACATCAATGGGTCTTCCTCCAGTTTATGGCACGTTTTCCTGAGTTCCTCCTAGATCTCTTCTCGCTGGTTCTCATTTTGTTGACCCATTTGACCTCGAGTGGCGTTAGGGTGTGCCAGACTTCCTTTTTCCCTCCCTTCCAAATGTTAGTGTTCTTCACTTTTGAGATCTGGATGTTCTTTTATCTCCAGTTCAGTGACTGAACTTGACTCTGCTGCTGTTTCAGCTATTAACTGTGGCTGCACAGTTACTGGCTTGATTCTCTGCATTGCCTGGTGGATCCACCTTCTACCGCCACCAAATGTAGTTTTAACCAAATCTCTATCATTCTATTTCCCAATAAATACTCAGGAATCAGAGGCTGGGGTGAAAACCTGCTAACTCAGGGAGGTTGAGGAGCCACTAGCTGACCTTCCCTCCTTGCCACCTCAAAAAGAAAACATCTCTTTTGTCACGCTAAACCCTCTTACTTCCTGTGCATCTCTGTCCATTTTCCTGATTCCCTCTGACTCTCTATGATTACTTTCTGTCAACTCATTTTTAGCTCCTCCTCCTGACCCAAGGTTGATTTTATTATTATTACTATTTTTTATTTTTATTTATTTATTTTTATTTTGGCTTTTCAAGACAGGGTTTCTTTGTGTAGCTTTGGAGCCTGTCCTGGAACTCACTCTATAGACCAGACTGACCTCAAACTCACAGAGATCCACCTGCCTCTGCTTCTTGAGTACTGAGATTAAAGGCGAGCCCCACCACTGCCCAGTTAAGGTTGATTTTATTTAACCAACACAAAGGCAAACTTGGGGTTCATAATGTTATCGTATATCCTGCAACAGTTGGATGCCACTTGCTCTACTTAATCCTAACCATCTTTTCCTGTTGACAGACTCATTCAGATACCTCTTGTTTTCTTGGACCGCTTTCTGTACAGATCCAGCCCTGGTAGCTTTCCCCTCTGTTTCTCAGCAGCTCCTTCAACAGGAGAGTGTCTGTGAGCCCTGTGTTTCTAAAGGTTAGGCAGAGAGGACAGAAAGTGGTCCTATCCCTTCCCCTTCCTTATGTGTTGTTCATACCTGTTCTTCTGAGCACAGGGATTGCCTGAGACTGGTTTGTCTGGAAATGGATGCCAGATTCTTTACATGAATGTGAGTTATTATGTCTCTGTGCTAGGATGATTCCCTGAACAGACAGGAACTTGAACCTGATCCCAGAGATGCTTGCTGCAGAGGTGACACTCAGTGACTTTAGGGAGCAGGACCTCACAGTGCAGAACTGGTGGCTTCCAAAGTCTCCAAGGCCAGGAGAGTTTAGAATTCATGCTTCTGTTGTGGAGATACTAAAGGGTTTATTACATATGTTATTCTTGTATGTTTTTTTTTTTTTTTTTCCTGGTTTTTGGAGACAGGGTTTCTCTGTGTAGCTTTGTGTCTTTTCCTGGAACTCACTTGGTAGTCCTGGCTGGCCTCGAACTCACAGAGATCTGCCTGGCTCTGCCTCCCCAGTGCTGGGATTAAAGGTGTGCACCACCACCGCCTGGCCTTCTTGTCTGTTTTTATTACGATTGGATTTCTAATAGCTCAATACAGTTATGTCTAAAAGCTTTCCCATATTTTATACATCTAAAAGATGTCTTTCTAAAATGTAGCCTCCTGATGAGTAAGGACTGCTTTCAGAACAAAGGATCACCAAGCTATGACATTTCTAGGGTTTCTGACTTGTGAGTTCTCTGAAGATGTTGAAAGGACAGAGTTTTTTCCAAGATCCCTTCAACAGTCATCGGATTTATGAGGTTTTTCTCTAATGTGGATTTTCTGATGGCTAGTGGCTGTTGAATACTTGGGACATTTCTTTTTCTTTTTTTTTTTTTCCAAAGATTTATTTATTATGTATACAGAAGAGGGCGCCAGATCTCATTGCAGATGGTTGTGAGCCACCATGTGGTTGCTGGGAATTGAACTCAGGACCTCTGGAAGAGCAGTCGGTGCTCTTAACCTCTGAGCTATCTCTCCAGCCCTTTGGACATTTCTTATGTCCACTGCATTTCTTCTATGCAGTTGCTTGCCTGTGAATGTTAGAGTGCTTTTAAAGAGATGATAGTGGGATGACTTGTTCATAATCACAACACAGTCGTTACCTTTCATGACTCTGTTACCACTGTGATGTCGCTCGTGGTTAGTAAAGGAACAGCTGTATCTGAAGACTTTCTATATCCTTGCTGTCTCAGAACATGTATTTCAGAGGTGTTTTGATGATACAAAAGTAGCTAGCAATATTTACTGATTTATTTATTTAGTGAGAGAGCATCTCACTGTGTAGCCCTGGCTATCCTAGAACTTACTGTATAGACCAAGCTGGCCTCAAACTCTCAGAGATCCACCTGCCTCTGCCTCCCAAGTACTGGGATTAAAGGTGTGTTCCATCATGCTCAGCTTTTACCAAAGTTTATAAGTCACTAAGCCACAGTTTATTGATCATAGCAATGACTGTAAGACACGGCTATTACCAGGACTCCTGCTGTGGATGACTGTGGGAAGGTGGATAAGGACACAGAATATTTTGGTAGCTTCATCCTTATTTCAGAATTGTTATTTATTCATCTTTTCTCGAGGAAGTTCTATTTTCTCTGAGTTTCTAAATCGCCTTGTCTGGTGTTAGGTGCCAATGTAGCTCTCATTTTTCAGCGAACAATGGCAGGCTGGCTTCCATACATAGAACTTCTGACTCAGTAGTCTAGAAGCCTCCTTTATCTTCTTATTTCCCAGTTGATTAGTGTCCATATTTAGTCTGTTGGATATTTAGTGAAAATCTCGTGGGAGTCAGGTTGGTTTTGGCCAATTAACAGGCTGTTGCTTTAGTTAGTGTGTTTTCAGTTATGTGTATAGGCAGATATATTTATTCATCAGTGCTTTGATTCTATTGCATGTTTTCTATCTGTATTTCAAATATACACACATGCACACACATATACATGTTATATATTTACATTTTCTCTTTTCCATTTTTATATGTTGGCATGTGTTTCTGCAGAAGTATATGTGGAGGTCTGAGGTTGTCAGGAATCATCCTCTATTACTCTTCCAATGTATTCATTGTGAGGCAGCTCATAGATAAAGCTAGCTGGCTTGTTCTGGGCACCTCATGTCTCTATCTTCTGAGGCACACCCATCTGGCAGTTACATGAGTTCTTAGGGTCCAAAATCTGGTCCTCCCTTTGTGTGGTAAGTGCTTAACTACTAAGTCATCTCCCAGCTCTCAAGTATATTTTCTGTGTTATAACTTCAGGGACAGGGCTATGCTGATAAAAGAGAGAGAGCAGGCTGGAGAGATGGCTCAGAGGTTAAGAGCACTGTTTGCTCTTCCAAAGGTCCTGAGTTCAATTCCCAGCAGCCACATGGTGGTTCACAACCATCTGTAATGAGAGCTGGTGCCCTCTTCTGCCCTGCAGAACACTGTATACGTAATAAATAAATAAATCTTTTTTTTTTTTTTTTTTTCAAAAAAGAGAGAGAGAGAGCGCGAGCGTCTATTGTGGGTCAACAGGAAGTTTCAAGAGGTGTTCATTCCCATTTGGGCATCGTTGTGACCTCAACCCTAGCACTTCAGAGGAGGAGGCAGGAGAAACAGGAACTCAAGGCTATCCTGGGATCCATAGGAAGTTTGAGGAAAAACAGGAAGGTCTGTAATCCAGCCGTTAGGGAGACTGAGAGGATTCAAGTTCAATGTCTGCCTGGTGCAGTGAGTTCAGAGCCATCCTGAACCTCCAAGTAAAAGATTAAAAGTGGATGAAGAGCCGGGTGGTTGTGGCACACGGCTTTAATCCCAGCACTCAGGAGGCAGAGCCAGGTGGATCTCTCTGAGTTTGAGGCCAGCCTGGTCTACAGAGTGAGGTCCAGGACACAGACACTAAAACTACACAGAGAAACCCTGTCTTGAAAAACAAAACAAACAAACAAAAAAAACAAAAAAAAACAAAAAAAAAAAACCAACAAAAAAAAAAATGGATGAAGAGATAGCCCAGTGGTAGAGTACTTACATACATGTGTGAGGCCGTGTTTAATCTCTAGTCCTGGGGGGGGGGGGGGAGTGAGGACTTTGTCATCTGAGAGAAGGGAAACCTAATTGAGAAAATGCCTCCGTGAGATTGGCTGTGGACAGGCAGACCTGTGGGACATTTTCTTAATGAGTGATTGATGGGGGAGGGCCCAGCCTATTGTAGGTGGAGATACTTCTGAGCTGGTGGTCCTGGGTTCTATAAGAAAGCAGGCTGAACAAGCCATGGGGAGCAAGCCAGTAAGCAGCACCCCTCCATGGCTTCTGCGTCAGCTCCTGCCTCCAGGTTCCTGCTCTGCTAGAGTTCCTTCCCTACCTGCTTTTGATGATGAACTGTTACTTGGAAGGGTAAGTGGAAAAACAAAACCACATCCTTTCCTCTCAAGTTGCTTTTTGTCACAGTGTTTCATCATAACAATAGAAACCCTAACTAAGACAGAGTTCAAACAACTTTCATTTAAAACTGATTTTGTCAGAGGTAACAATCAAGAAGATCAGTTTCATGCTTGAAATAGTTCAACTGAGAATCTGGGATCATGTTATTATCTATATTTCCTACAATAGAACACTACTGCATGTTTTCCTTTATTTATTTGGCCTGGTAAGGGTTGTCATTCAGGTAATCCAGCTAGGATATTTCTCTCTTGATGAAAATTTTGGAAAATTTCACCACTACGTTGGCTGATGTCATGTGACTGGCAAATGACTGAGTAGAAAATACTTGTGTGTGTTACTTGTGTGTGGTCAGGCATGCTCAGCTTGTGCTGCTGTTGGTTCAGTAGGGAAAGGTCGCAGCTTATTAGTCTACCTACACTCTGGTCCCTTAATGTATTGTCCCTGACGTTCTCCTTGGAGGCAAGCAGAACTCTGCCCATGTGCTTTCATCAGGGCACTCTTAAAATTTTGCCTTATATTTTGTTTCTTAAGTTAGGACTCTCAGTAAAGGCTTTACACGGCAGAAACTCATTAAGAATGGAACTTCCTCCATGAATGTAGAATAAGCTATAAGAATGTGTCTTATAAGCTAAAGTATCCTGAGCCATGAAATGTTTTTCTTCCCTCTGTTCTACTCAATAGACAGTTTTCTTAGCCTCTTAAAAACCTGTCTTCAGCCAAGCATGGCAGTTCACGCTTTCCCAGCACTTGGGAGGCAAGATCTCTGTGAGTTCAAGGCCAGCATGGTCTATGTAGTGAATTCCAGCTAGGGTATGTAGTGAGGTTCTGTCTCAATAAAACAACAAATCCGTCTTCAAAACAGCCTCAAATGTTGGTGTTCTGGCTCTTTATGGAGCAGTAATTCCTGTCTGGTTTCATCCTAAAGTGTTTTCATTCTTTGTTTTTAGATGCTAATGAGAGCAGATGCCATCAGGGGAAGACACTTTATGGAGTTGGCTTGAGAGCTGGGGGAGAAAATCACCTTTGGCTTCTTAAAGGAAGCCTGTCTTTCCAAGCCTGTTGGGCTGCCTGCTGCCAGGACTCTGCCTGTCATGCTCTTTGGTGGCTGGAAGGGATGTGCTTTCAGGCCGACTGCAGCAAGCCCCAGAGCTGCCAGCTTTTTAGGACAGACTCTTCCAATTCCATGCTGATATTTTTTCAAAAATCCCAAACTGCAAATGACTTGGACCTTCTGCCTGAAGATGATGAGCCACATCTTCTGAGGCTAGGCTGGGGCAGGACATCTTGGAGGAGGCAGGGCCTCGCCAGGGCTCCTCTCACCCTTGCTGTGTCCTCTGATGAACATCAGAGCCTAACCAGGGCTCGGCAGAAGAGAGACCAGCTCAGTGAGGCAGCTCCACTTGGAGCGGAGCAGCATTCTAAACTGAATCGCTCGGAGGAAGGTGCTGTGAGTCCCAGCGCCTCTGTGGAGGTAAGCAGGTTTCCAGGGAGCAGAACTTAAATCTGCTTTTCCTCTTCCTTGTGTGAGCGATGGAGCCAATGCTGTGGCCTGTGCTCACAGGCCCTGTGTATGTGTAAAGCTGGGTGGCGTTTCTTCATAGGCCCTAGGAATGTTCATTTTATGCAGGCCTGACAACTGGTCGGTTAAAGCAGAAAGCTGCTCATACTCTGTTCTAAGCTGGTTCTTGGCTTCAGGTAAGTGCAGCTGTGTGGGTGTGGGTCTCTGCCAGTGGCTTTGCAGTGCTCTGCCAGGTTGCAGAACAGTCACTTTTCCTCCTCCGTCCCCTGCCTGTAAGCACACTCCTTATGGTACTGCAGGCCAAGCTCTGACCTGCTGCGCTGGGACGCAGGAAGTCTGTCAACCAAGAGGCACCTGGGGGGGTTCTCAGCAAGCTTATGTGCTAAGGGACATGCTACCAGTAGAGCTTATTCTGCAGTTTATTATGTTTCTTCGTTGTTGATCTTCCTGCACAAATGATTAAAAGGAATGACTCATTCTTGCTCAGTCTGCCTTGATCACTGTGACTTATTTTTGTATTTGTTTTGTCCTAGTTGCCTCTGTCAAGTTGAGACCAGAGTGGGGAGGCTACTACTTGCCAGGCACTGTGTGTACTCATTACTGTACTGTGTCATTTTGTTTAATTTTCATGGCAATATTTCCAAGTAGGTATTATTAACTTTGTTTTACTAGTGAGGAAACTAAGGACCAAAGAGGTTGAGCAGCTTGCCTGTGATCATGCAGCCAATGGGATTGGAATCCAGCTTTACTGTTTAGGAAACCCTTTCACTGAAGCATTAGAGAATACTGACTGCTCTTGGTTTACTGTGTCCACAACCATTTATGGGGACCTACCATCAATGAGAGGTACTTCTCTAAGTACTAGAAGTGTGAAGATGTAGAAGACGTGGTCTGTGTCCTTGGAGGACACTGAAACATGAGGCTAAGTCTTTCCAGTAGTGTGTGATTATGGCATTAACAGAACCTAGTCCTGTACATGTTAGGCATATGCTCTACCATTGAACAGGGGGAAGTCCTTAAGGAGTTTAAGCAGGGAAGGACAGCAGTTTCCCCTCATCCAAGGGAAGTATGTTCTGAGGACCTCAGTAGACCCTTGAAATTAATACTGGTTCTCTGTAAAGACTGCTGCATGCCAGAACATGATGATGATGATGATGATGATGATGGTTTTAAAGACTCATTTAGTTGTGTGAGTTTCTGCCTGCATGTATGTGTGTACAACACATTTGTGCCTGGTGTCTACAGACTCAGAGCAGGAAATCAGATCTCCTGGAACAGGAGTTCTGGACAGTTGTGAGCCACCTTGTGGGTGCTGGGAATAAAACCCTGGTCCGCAGCAAGAACAAATACTCTTAACTGCTAAGTCATCTCTCCAGCTCCTGCCCTTCTATTATTTTTGTTTGTTTGTTTAGTGTGTGTGTGTGTGTGTGTGTGTGTGTGTGTGTGTGTGTGTGTGTTTTGAGACAGGGTTTCTCTGTGTAGCTTTGGAGCCTTTCCTGGATCTCACTTGGTAGCCCAGGCTGGCCTCCAACTCAGAGATCTGCCTGCCTCTGCCTCCCAAGTGCTGGGATTAAAGGCGTGCGCCACCACCGCCCAGCATGTGTGTAGTTTTTTTAATGGCAGGGTTTCTCTCTGTAATAGCTCTGGCTATCCTGGAACTCCATTTGTAGACCAGGCTAGCCTTAAACTGACAGAGACCTTCTGCTTCTGCCTCCTGAGTGCTGGGGTCAGAGTCTTGTGCCACTACAACCAGCTTGCCATTTTATTCTTAATGTAGATTTTGTCATAGCACCTTCAGTTTAGATTTTTTTTTTCTTATTAAATTGAGAACTTTCACATTTCACTTAGAAGGAAGGACTTGGCTTTTCTTTGGCATATCTGGATTCTCAGCATCACTATTTTGCTTTTGGGCAGCTACTTAGATCTGCCTGCCTCTGCCTCCCGTGTTGGGATCAAAGGTGTGAGCCACCACCTCCTGGCTATTTTTAAACTTATCCTTTGAGGATTTCATGCTATTTGTTGTGATCATATCCACTCTTCCTCCAACTGCCCCCAGACCCACCCCCACTTTCCTACTTGCTCAACTTTGTGCCCTTAAAAACAAAACAAAAGGCCGGGCAGTGGTGGCGCATGCCTTTGATCCCAGCACTAGGGAGGCAGAGCCAGGAGGATCTCTGTGAGTTCAAGGCCAGCCTGGACTACCAAGTGAGTTCCAGGAAAGGTGAAAAGCTACACAGAGAAACCCTGTCTTAAAAAACCTAAACAAACAAACAAACAAACAAATAAAAACTACCTATTAAATCCAGCTTGTGTTGCCCAAATATTCTTGATGTGTGGCCTTCCACTGGGCATGGGTGACTTCTCAGGAGTTATACTATTAGAGAAAATTGACCTTTTCTCTCCCAGTGGCTAATAATTGCCAATAGTTCTTGGCTAGGGGTGATTCTCCTTTCCATGCTGTGAGTTCAGAGGTACAGCTGCCCTGCTGTGTCCAAAAGACACTATTTCCTTATGGTTACCCACTACATCTGGTTCATATTCTTTGTTCCTCCTTTTCTCTGAACCTTTGGAGGACAGGTAGTATGAATGTTACATTTAAGGCTGAACATTCTGCAGTTTATTATCTGAACCTAGTTGTGGGTCTGAGTGTCAATCATCATCTACTACAAATAGAGGCTGCTCCAATGAGAGGTGAGAGACGCACAGACCGAGCAGTCAGTTTAGTGCTGTGTCCATATCTGTGTTTACCAAGAAAATTCATCTGAAGTGACAGAGCTGAGCAGGAAAAGGAAGTGATGTAGCTGGACGGAGAGAGCAAATGATAGACCAGAACAGAAAGGCACATAGGCGTGGATATACAGGGAGTAGGTCTCTTTGGAGACTGAGGTGTCAGTGAGGTGAGGTTACCTTGTGGCTTTTCCTATTCCTCTGATCTCTCAGGTTTTCACTCCTATATCTGGCTCTGAGTTTGTATTTAATAAGACTGTTTAGCAATTCATCTACAGCAGAAAAACAGTAGGTTTCTCCTCTAGGGCCTATGACCTGCCTAGCTACAGGTTCTTGGACCAACAATGGTGGTTTCATCTTGTGGAATTTTCCACTTAATCTTTTTTGGCTTGCAGTGACCAGAGGTCACTTAAACCATGGAAAGTGAAACCACAGATAAGAACAGCTCTAGTCAGATGTCCCTGTGCAATGAGTAGATTGGAAAAGGACCATATGTATATATATATATATATATATATATATATATATATATATATATACATAATCTTAGTAAAGTAGGCTCCAGACAAGAGAAATGCTTTAGTATCAAAGTAAGAGAAAGATACAAAAAGAGGGTAAGCAAGAATTCCCGGGACTGGAGAGATGGCTCAGGGCTTAGGAGCACTGGCTGCTCTTCCAGAGGACCTGGGTTCAATTCCTAGCACCCACATGGCAGCTCACAACTATCTGTAACTCCAGTTCCAGGGCATCTAACACCTTTACATCAATTCACATAAAATAAAGTTAAATAAATTATAGTTAAAAAAAAAAAAAAAAGAATTCCCTTAGACATGTGCCCCTGCACCCTGAGACTTTATCATCATCAATTTCACTTGAAGGCTGTGTTCAAAACTGGGCCCCAACTTCAGAATTTCAGAATCCATAGATTTAGAGTGGGGCCTAAAAATTTGATTTTCTAAGTTTCTGGAGAAGACTAGTGCTTTGATCCAGGAACCATACCTTAGAGCCTCTGCATTACAGGATTGGGGATGAGGGGTATAGGATATAGAGCATGGGATATACAGAGCATGGGATTAGCCTTAAGGATGGGATTAGCCATAAGTAGGATACCTTTTTCATTGTGATATGAAGGAAGGATTTCATGGATATCGCTAGAGTGGGTATTTATAGGTTTGCTAAAAGGAATTCTTAAGTCATTTCTTGGTTCTTCTGAAGTGTGGTAGATTGGAAGCAGAAACAGGTAAGGTGGGCTTTGGGAAGAGTGGCAAGGGTCTGAACTGGCCTTCATGACAGCTAGAAGATGCCAAACTAGGTAAGGAAATAGGAAGCCTTGTAGGTAGTCTTGTGGATGGAGACCCTGTACTTAGAGTAGTGTGCTGATCTTCCCAGTTGGGTGAGTCTTCTCAGGGAAAGGCTGATAGTTCCAAGTTAGGAAATTTGCTAGGTGGTTTGTGCAAAAGGAAATTGGGGCGTGGAAATTAAGGTTTTCAAAGGAATGGATGACAGAGAATAAAAGAGATAAGAAAAGAGACAAAGGCAGGGCAGGCTCACTGATAGAACGCAGAAGCCTGTCGCTTAGGTTTCCACAGTCAAAGCAGACAGATACCAAGGGAGCAGTGATTATGGGAAAGGCAGGAGGCCATCTGCAGTGTCAGGTATTTGAAGTTAGGATTTGGTAGTGTAAAAGTTCTGACAGGACCTGAGGTGCAGCTGTGGAAGACACTGCTGAAGCATGATGGAGAGAGAGGTTTGTTGGAGACGAGGAGCTTAAAGAACTCAGGGAGCCTCACAGAGCATGGTAATGAGTTCTTTGTTGCAAGATATATGACCACACTGTGAACCCCAAGAGTGCATTATCTACTGGAAAAACCTGCTTCTAGCTGTGGTGTGCCTCAGCCCTAGCACACACCTTTAATCTAAGAGCTTTCTGCTTGAATAATGTACACAGAATTAGGTAAAGTCAGCCATAGGTCAAGAGGTGGAGCAAGCAAGCAGTTGACAGGAAGTGAACAAAAGATTATTAAGAAAAAAACAGGAGAAGGAGAGCTGGGGAGACGGCTCAGTGGTTAAGAGCACTGGCTACTCTTCCAGAGGACCCGGGTTCAATTCCCAGCACCCACATGGCAGCTCACAACTGTCTGTAACTCCACTTCCAGGGGATCTAACACCTTCATACCAATGCACATAAAATAAAGTTAAATAAATTTTAAAAAGAGAAAAAGAAAAAAAAACATAGAGAGGGAGTCAGGACGATAGATGGAGGGATTCACAGGAAGAAGACTTTTTTGAGACAAAGAAAAGAGGAGGATGGTTAGCTGGGTGCTTTCTGTGCCTCTGAGCTAGCAGGGTCCCACTCCAATATCTGGCTCCTCAGTCTTTATTGATTAAGATTTTGTTAAAAACAATGGTTGTCCTTGTGGGAACTGAGATGGTCATTAACATGATGGTGTTAACAGCAACAGCTAGTGTTCACCACACTTCCTGTGTGCCAGGTGCCATTCTGAGCCCTTGACATACTGTTGTTCTCAATCCACATAACACGTCTGTGCAGCACTGTTACTATCCCTGTTAGAGAAGAAACTCAAGGGAAAACAAGACCCAGCTAACTAGTCTATGACCCGGGCAGTGTGGGTCCTTCCAGAGCCTGTTCTTGGGACCCTCTTACTCCTCAGGCAGGAGCTGAGGTAAGGAGAGGGTCTGACAGCCAGGTGTCAGCACCATGTAGAAAGTAATGAGTAAGCTGGGTGACAGCTTCAAGAGGAACTGCAGTGAGTCCAGCGAGTTGGTAGGAGATGTGCTTGCAGAAAGGCCAAAGTGGTGGTTCACAAAGGCCATGGAGAGGCAAGCAGCACAAGCCAACTATGACCAATGCCATTGGCAACGGATCAGTAAAACTGGAGATACAGTAGACTTCTACCAGGCAGTCCTTTGGGAGGTACTGAAAACACAGCTCGGGCTTTATTGAATTCAGTTGCATGCTGGGAGGAAGACCCTGCGCTTGTCTTGGCTAGAGACTTCTTTTGCTTGTTCCCTTGTGGTGGGCAGTGGCTACAAACTCCTGTTACCGAACAGAATTTCAAAGTTCTATGTCTGATAGAGTGGGTGGACATGGAGGAGAACTTCTGCAAATGAGCTGGGGAGGAGGAATGGGTCTTTGCTGCAGGAAGTGCTGCAGAGACATTGCAGAGTTTGATGTCACTTGAGGACTGCAAGCATTGCTAGAAAATGGGGCAGTCTTCAGAGCCATACAACTCGGTTAGACTTCTGTGATATGTTTAGGAGCTTAGTGCTTTACCCTCAAGGCCATGGAAAGCTCTGGAAAGTAGTAAGGGTACCTGTGCATTCCAGGTACTTAAATGGCTGGCATTTCCTTGAGGAGACGCTTGAGAGTTCAAGCTTCTGTTTAAGCAGTAGGGAAAAGTAGAAGAATATATTTGCCCTATGGCTCTTATCCTAGTCAGTGATGACTGGCCAGTGCTAGTGGTTTCTAGTTTATTCTGTTTTCATAGAGGTATGGCAAGTAGCTGGGTATCCAAAGTTGGGAGAAACTGGTATGCATTGTTCTGGGTTTTTCTGAAACACCTGCAGTAATCTTGATTAAGATTTTGTTAAAAACAACTGTAAATGGATACCCACATGCTCTAGAATAGAATTTGACATCACTGCTGCCATTGTTGCTGTTATAACATTGATGACCACCGCTACTACTGTTTCTGGGATTGCCATTTCATAACTGGTTACTACAGCTAGCACAGTGGAGACCCTGGCAGCAAAAGTAGCTACCACAGTTAATTAATCTTTCATTCTATTGGGCATGACAAATTTAAATCAATGGTTATATACATTTCAATTTGTAGTTGGAGAGCTTCTCTCCAGGTGCCACCAAGCCCTGTTAGTCCAACAACCCACTTGTAAGATAAACACACAGACATTTATATTATTTAAACTGCTTGGCCATTAGCTCAGGCCTACCATTGTCTAGCTCTTACTCTTATATTCAGCCCATTTCTATTAATCTATACTTTGCCACGTGGCTTGTGGCTTACCGGTACCTTACTTCTTTCTTGTTATGGTGGCGGCTGGCAGTATCTCCCCGCCCCAGCCTTCCACTTCCCAGAATTCTCTTCTCTCTTGTCCCGCCTATACTTCCTGCTGGCCAAACAGCATTTTATTTATACAGAGTGATATCCACAGCATCCATTGGCCCTGAAAGCTATAAATTTACAAACTCAAGTTCCATTTGATACCATCTTAGGATACCATCTTACAAGGTTTCCAGTTTGCAGTAAGACTTGTTAAGGAAGGGAATGGCTCAGTTACCTTTAACCTACTGGCTATGGGTGAATTAAGACTTCTGTTGGTCTTTTCTGTGCCAAACACACAGATTGCAAGCCCAGCACCACTTAGAGATCTTTGGCAACAGTTAACTTTGCAGCTCTCATACAATTGTGCCTGTATGATAATGAGTATTCAGAGATGGGTAATGCCTGGGGGGTGCTCACCAACCTAAGACAGAATGCCTGTGTGGCCTGGACAGGTGTCTCCATGACAGGTAAGGTGACCTGCTGACGTCCCATGCAACCTAAGTCAGAAGCTCATTTTTTAGTAAAAGTGGGGGACCTGTAGGTCCCTGGCCCCCATTTTGGGTAACTGTTGCAATGCTTGCTCACCTTGACCTTGATATCCTCCCTATGCTAATTCCCTGCGAGATTCCACCCTCCTGAATGCTTAAGGGAAGCTCCTTGTCTGAGTATCCAGATATTGGGTGTTAACAGCTTAGATGCAAGATTGTAAAACATTAGGAGCGGGGGGGGGGGGGGGGGGGGGGGGGGGGGGGATTTAGCTCAATGGTAGAGCGCTTGCCTACAAGCGCAAGGCCCTGGGGTTCGATCCTCAGCTTAAAAAAAAAAAAAATCAGAAGCGAACTTCTGCCATCCAGGGTTCACCCATTGTGCTGTAAGCCTGTATTTAAGACCTCCTCCTTCAATAAATGGCATTCAACATTCAAAAAAAAAAAAAAAAAAGAAGAGGGGGTCAAGAACATGATGGGGAAACCCACAGAGATAGCTGACTGGTGCTAGTTGGAGCTCACTGACTCTGAACTGACAGCTCGGGAACCTGCATGGGACCAAACTAGGCTCGCTGAATGTGGGTGACAGCTATGTGGCTCAATCTGTTTGTGGGGTCCCAGGCAGCAGGACCAAGACTTATCCCAGATGCATGAACTGGCTTTTTGGAGCCCATTCCCTGCGGTGGGATACCTTGCTCAGCCTTGATACAATGGGGAGGGGCTAGGCTCTCCTTCAATTTGGTATGCCAGACTTTGTTGACTACCATGGGAGGCCTTACCCACTCTGAGGAGTGGATGGGGGCAGAGGGGGAGGGAGGTGAGGAGGTGGGAGAAGAGGAGGGAGGCGGAACTGGGTTGGTATGTAAAATGGAAAAAATTTTAATAAAATAAACATTTAATAAAAAAAACTGTAAAGGCATTGGCTTGTCAGAATGAATTGTTCATCCTTTTGGATACATGTACATTATGATGCCCACAAGCAGGGACAGTGGACACTTTGAAGTGGGTAGGAGTGCCATTTATTCCTTTGTCTCCACTTAAGAGGGAAGAGTTAGTCTGGTTCCACTTGTCACTGTACTCTTCTGTGTCAAGAGCCTCTGAACTGTGGCAGAAGGGCAGGAGGCTGGTTAAGTGGGTCTGGAATGGGCACTGTAGGTGTGGTTCAGCCCCTGGCAATTAGCTGCCACCGGTCCTGCTTTGTGAAGGAGGCCAGGAAGGAAGGTCCACATGGACAACAGTTTGTTAGGAAGACTCGGGTGTTCTCTCTGCGGTGATTGTTCCCCATTCCAGTCACTGATGGAAGCAGCTGCTTCTAAGGCCTTTCATCCGCAGCTGTCTGCTGCTTGCTCTTCCTGAGAACTCCAGGCCGACTTCTTGTATGGCCTGAGCTGGCCTCGAATGGAAGAGAAGATAAGGCAAGATAAGGCACAGGGTGTGGGCAGCCAAGAGAACAACTTACATAAGCAAGGACAGCTTCTCCAGCAGTCCTGCTTTTCTTTTGTTTTGTCATGCCCCACCCCAACTCTCCATGGCTTTCTGCTTGCTTGGTTTGGTTTGTGTTTTAAAATTTCCTCTAAATCCTTTAGGCTGTGAAATTATTGCCAAGAGTTCATTTATTCTTCCAGTTATTACTCTGACAAATTGAGGCCTAGATTTTTTTCAAATTCTAACTCTTAGTTCTGTAACAGACAAGCTAACAAACTTTGCCATTTTTTTTTTCTCTTCTAGCCCTAGGCCTCTGCTTTGGATAGTCTGTGGGTCTCTGTACCCCTCTCCACATTGTAATCTTACACAAATGGTGATCATCTTGAGAAAGACTGGGTAGTCTGTTTCCTTGCTTTGTATGTAATAGCAGAAATCCCTGCAGGCCCAGCTTCCCTTCTCAGAGCATTAGTTTCTGGACCACAGCCCCTCTCATATTTCCCTATCGTAACTGCCCAGTTTCCCATCTACTGTCCTGAGCACCTCTTTTAACATTCTGCTTTACTATGTGCAACCAGTGAAACTGTGTTAGTCACCTCCATAGTCTTAGTCCATTCGGACCTTTGTAACAGCATGCCACAGACAGTGACTTATGCACCACAGACATTTCTTTCTTCCAGCTCTAGAGGCTGCAGAAGTTCAGGATAAAGGCTTTGGCAGGTCAGGTTTTTGATGAGGAGCCTGTTCCTCAGAGGCACTTCTTCTTCTCACATGATGGGAGAGGTAAACAAACTCCATGAAGCCTGTTTTAGAAGGAAACACTCACCTCCCAAAGGCTCCTGTCCTAAATACCATCTCCTTGAAGGGTTAAGATTTCAACATACAATTTGGAGTATACAGACATTTATTCCAAAGAACACTTCTGATTATAATTTGTTCAGAATTAGGGTTTTTTTCATATTTATTTTTATTTTGTATGTATAGGTATTTTGCTTGCATGTGTGTGATGCTTATGTGGGTGTACTAGATGCATGTATGCAGTATCTGAGAAGGCCAGAAGAGAGGGCTGGATCCTCTGGCACTGGAGGTACAGACAGTTCTTAGCTGTCATAAGGGTGCTGGGATTTGAACCCTGGTCCTCTGTAAGACCAGCATGTGAGCTATCTTAACCAGTGAGCTATCTCTCCAGCCCCTCAGAATTGGGTTCTTTTTAAAAGACTCCTGCCATCCCACCTTCTATCATACACCTTCCCCCCAGTCAGTATTTCATAGTTTTTGAAGTAAAATACTTTGTTTCAAGTTCCCTTCTCTTATTTCCTTAAAAATAAATACACAAATAAATGATAAGCTGTTTCTTTAAAAATAAAATTCTATCTAACTTTAACAAGCTCAGTTTTCTACTTCTGGGACTCTAATCTTGAGCTATGATTCCTATAGAAAGAGCTTGGTGCACAATGATAGGTGCTATTTATTTTGTATTAATTCATTGTCTCTCTCAGGATAGTGTCTTGTTATGTAACCCTGTCCTAGAATTCACTATGAGCCAACTTGATTTTGAATTTCCATTGACCCTCCTGCCTCTGCCTCCCAAGTACTGCTATTTCAGGTAAAAGTCATCTTGTCCAGTGGCATTTTCAGACATATATCAATATACTTTATTCTTTTCTCACCATGTAGCCCTGTCTTGTCTGGAACTTGCTATGTAGACCAGGCTGGCCTCAAATTCACCAAGACCTACCTGTCTTGGCCTCCCGAGTGTTGGAACAGAGGGACAACCAAACGTGCTTTGTTCCTACTGGACTTCTCCCTCGTTAGCTCACACTGATCCCTCCATACCTCCAACTCATCCCCTCTTGCTTTCCTGATACACAGAACTCCCATTTTTCCTTCTTCTCTTCCTCCTTTTCTTGTTTTCCCAGCATTCATTCAGGAGGCCGAGGCAGGAGGATCTCTCTGAGTTCCAAGATAGCCGTTTCTACATAGTGAGACCCTCTTTCAAACAAGTAAACAAACAAGCAGCACCTTTTCTGGATGTTTATGTAAATAAAATAATGTGATATGTAGTCTTTAGTATTTGACTTCTTTCTCAGCATATTTTTTTAATTTTTAAAGTATTTATTTTATGATTTTGTGTGTAAGAGTGTTTTGCCTGCATGTATGAGACTTCTTTATTTTTTCTCTGCCTCTCTGCCTCCTTTCTCCTCCTTCTGCTCCTTTTTTGAAACAGAGTCTCTTTGTGTAGCTCAGCCTGGCCTTGAGCTCACTTGGGTCCCTCTGCCTCAGCTTCCTGAATGAGCTGCAAAGCCTAGCAAAGTTCTAATTCTTTGTGGTATAGTTATTGTAATTGTTGAGAAGGATGTAACGTACATCTTTACATTAAATGCTGTTATTTGCTTTACATTAAATGACTGTCCTGGAACTCACTTTGTAGACCAGGCTGGCCTTGAACTCAGAGATCCATTCACCTCTGCTTCCCAAGTGCTGGGACAAAAGGCATGTGCCACCATGCCTGACAATCAGTATGCACTCTTACACATAAGTGTAATGTCTTCTAGTTTGCATTTTGTTTCTAGAATCTTAAGTTCTGTATTCCTGATTGTATATGTGTTCTTCTTTCTCTGGTTGCTTAGATGATATTCTCTTTAGCACCCATTTAAAGTGTTTCACTAGCTAGTCACGAGTTGTTTTCTGCTTGGGGCTTATGCACATCTCATTTCTATGTTGAATGTGGGCTTGCTGCTTTCTTAAGATTGGAAAGTAGTTGACCACGTTTTGTTGCCTCCTTTCCTGGCCTGCCTTTCCTTTGATAATTCTATTACAAATGCATAGCAACTTGGGTTTGTTTTCAGTTTACTAATACTCTGGTCACTTCTTTCTAGTCTTTTTTCCTTCTTTTTGTTTCAGTTGAAACCTATTAAAACTCCTCAGATTTTCTCTACATTCTCCAAACCTGCCATGAAATCACCATAGTGAACAGCCAGGCATGGTGGCATAGACTCATAATCTCAGTTCTTGGGAAGTAGAGACAAGAGGATAAAAAGTTCAAGGTATCCTCAGCTATATCATGAGTTCAGGGCCATCCTGGGCTACAAGAGAACTTTTCTCAGAAACAAACAAAAACCACCAAGTGTATTTTTCATCTTAGACACTGTAGTAGTCATTTCCAGAAGCTCTAGACTCTATGAGTAGTTTACTGAATACAGGAGTAGTTCCCCTTGTCTGTCAGAAATACCAAACCCTGGATAAACTATATTATCTTATTATATGAACATTGTGAGGAAGTTGAATTCATAAATTAGGCACAGCCAGAGATTATATCAGCCGGTTTACTGTTACTGTATTGAAATAACTGAGCTAATCAAAGTATGAAGAGTAAAGGTTTCTTGTGGCTGGCTCATGGGTTCAGCAGTTAGAGTCTGTGGTTGGTTGACTTGTTGCTTGTGAGTCTATGGGGCACAGTCTATCATGATGGGAGTATGTGGCAGAGGAGAGGCCTGGAATCCAATTGCTTCTCCCCATTGACTTCCTCTGGCTAGGCCTTACTTCCTCCTTCTTAAAGTTTCTGTTCGTGGAACAAACCTTTAATACTTGGATATGGTGATATTTATTTGTACTGAAATGTGATTTTATTTGTATGTTAATAAATAAAGTTGCCTGGGGGACAGAGCTAATAGCAAGCCATAGCAGAAGCCGGGTGGTGGTGGCGCACACCTTCATTCCCTATCACATGACAGGCAGATCTCTGTGTGTTCAAGGATACAGCTAGCATGGAGACATGCCTTTAATCTCAATACCAACCATAGAAGACCTGGAGGTCTGTATAGACAGGCAGTGACAAGGAGGTCATGTGGTTGGGTTTATAACCAATGAGAAGGCAGAACAGAAAGTCAATAAAAAGACAGATACACAGGAAGTAGGCCTCTTTCTGAGAGGAAGGACAGCAGTGGCAGGAAGGGTAAGAAAGGGTTTTTAGTATCAGTCAGTTCTTGGCTACTGCTCTGACCTCTTGAGCTTTTAACTCTGCATTTGGCTCTGTGTTTCTTATTTAATAAGACTGTTACATCTACACTTGGATCTTTGGAGGACATGTCAAACCCAAACTATGGCAGAGACTAATATCAATAACTGATAAAGTAATAGAACAATGACTGTATTTAGGAAAATATGGGTTACTTGAACATATGCACTGTGTTACAATGACAGCTGAATTGATAACCAAGGTAGCAAATACAGTGTAGATACACTGCAAAGGGGTAATTCAGGTTCCAGGAAGGATAGATCAGGATAGCATGGGGTTTTGTCATGCTATAAAGAATAATGTGCAGTTTAGAACTTATGCATTGTTTAGTTCTGGAATTTTCCATTTAATATTTTCAGAATGTATTGACCTTTAGTAACTGAAACCACAGCAAGCAAAATTATGGCTTAGGAGGAACTACTATATATTTACCTTCTACAGCTTCTTGAATATGTGTATTGAAATAAAATGATTATTTCATTTTGTGATGCTTGATCACACCTATGGCCTGTGCACAGGAGGCAAGTGCCATATTCCTAACCCTTTGGTTCTTTTGAGACAGAGTCTTTTACATAGCTAGGTGGTCATATAACCCAAGCAGTTGTTAATCTCATGATCCTCCTGTGTTAGCCTTCTGAGTGCTGAGATTAAAGGTATACATCACCATATTTCATTTCTTTCTTTCTTAATTTTTTTCCATTAAAGGCTCAGTGCTAGGGTCAGAATCCAGGGCCTCTCTCATGCTGGATTAGATCTCTACCACTGAGCTATACCACCAGCCTGGATCAATTTTTTAAGTAATTAATTAATTAATTTAAAAATTATTGTTATTATTATTGGTGTGTGTGGTCTGCATGTGTGTGATGTGGAGCCGAGGGCATGTATGATGTGGTGGTCAGAAGACATCATGGAATTGGTTAACTCGGGTCATCAGGCTTGCACAACTGGCACTTTACTTACTTTATATCTGTCCAGGATCAAGTTTAATTGAATGAGGTTTTCCCTGTCAGGACTTAGTTTCTGCTTATATCTCCTGTCTGACTATTAATTAAGCACTTGCTTTTATAAATTTTACTTAGGAGGCTGCTGGTGACTTTGTGTCACTGTGAGTGTTCTTGACCTTGGCTCTGGAGTGTACTCAAACTATTTGAAAAATAATTTGATCTTTCGTTAGTGTTATTTTTGGTTTTTTGAGACAGAGTATCATTTGGTAGCTCTGGCTGTCCTGAAATTTACTATGTAGACCAGGGTGGCCTCTATCTCATAGAGATGCCTGTCTCTGCTTCCTGAGTGCTGGAATTAAAGGTGTGTAGCACCATGCCTAGCCCTTTATTATTAGTTCTCTAACTAGTATGAATTAGAAAGTTCCCAATCCAGTTTTGTGGAGCAGGTGCTGTTCCCAGCCTTGTGAAGTTCAGTACTGCTCTTATAACCATTTCTAGACCCTTCCTTGGCCTGGGGTGGTTTCCTCACACCCAGGAGAGTTCTGTCCTGTGCATCCCTCTCCTCTACACTCCAGGTGCATCTCTTCAGCTCAGACAGGCTGCTGGTCTTGCTTGGGTTCTTTCTTGGGCCATAGCCCAGAAACCTCTGACAGTCAGATGGGGCAATCATAGGCCAAGACTTACCTTGTGTGTTTAATCTTGTAGGAGTCACCATTTTCCACCAGTGCAGTTATTTTATACATTTTATCTGGCTTTTAAATTTTTTAGGTAGAATGATAAATCTGTCCCTTATCATTTATCCTTCTGTCTTTACTAGAAGCAGACGTCCACTCTGTGTGTGTGTGTGTGTGTGTGTGTGTGTGTGTGTGTATGTGTTTGTGTGTGTGAGTGTTGACACAGGGTCTCCTTATGTAGTTTGGACTGCTGTCAAACTCATGGTCCTCCTGCCTCTATTTCCCAAATGCTGTGACTACAGGTACGTGTAGCCAGAAGTTTTCCTGGTCTCACCTGGCTCACAGCTGCTCGGGTGCAAATAAACACACAGACGCTTATATTAATTAAAACTGTTTGGCCTAATGGCTCAGGTTTCTTGCTAGCTAGATCTTTTGTTTGTTTGTTTGTTTGTTTGTTTGGAGACAGGGTTTCTCTGTGTAGTTTTGGAGCCTGTCCTTGATCTCACTCTGGCCTTGAACTCACAGAGATCTGCCTGGATCTGCCTCCCAAGTGTTGGGATTAAAGGCATGTGCCACCACTGCCCGGCGCTAGCTACACTTAATTTAACCCATAATTCTTATTTATGTTTAGCCATGTGGTTTGGTACCTTTTCCCAGTTCTGCCTTAACATCTTGCTTCTCATGGTGGTGGCGGCATCTCCTGACTCAGCCTTCTACTTCCCAGAATTCTCCTCTCTGCTTATCCTGCCTACACTATACTTCCTGCCTGGCTACTGGCCAATCAGCATTTTATTTATCAATCAATCAGAGCAATACATTTCACAGCATACAGAAAGACATCCCCAGCAGGTACATGCCACCAAATCTGGCTTTTCTCATGCTTTTTAAAGCATTTTGATGACGTGGCATGGTGGCATGGTGGCATAGTGTCACATTCCTTTAATCTCAGCATTTGGGAGTCAGAGACAGGCAGGTCTCTGTGAGTTCAGTGCCATAGGCTCAAAAATAATTTGTTTTTGTTTTCCGTTTTGGCATTCATAGTAGCAAAACTACTCATTCTTGGAGACTCACTCCAATCTTCATGTCTCATGGTTCTGTTTTCAGGCAACTCAGTACCACCAAATATGTCCTTGGCATGTCTTCCTGAGTCTTCAGGCTACTTCCATGCTTTTCACACAAACAGGAAGTGGGATTGATAGCAGCTTACTCTTCTTGAATGACTTTTATTTAACCCCTGGTCCTATGGAATTTTCTGCTGAAGTCACTCCTGCTGGGGTCATTGGTAAATTCCCAACTGCCCATCAAGTGTGTCCCCATCAGTCTGTATCTGATAGGCCACTCTGCCTTGTCTCACACGCCTGACTATAGGTTGTGTCTTGTTAGTGTGCACTTTCCTGCTTCACAGTCCTTCTGTCTGACAAGTGTCAGAACTGGGCTCATCTCATGCATTGGAATGCCCAATTGTGCCTTGAACGTCTGTGTCCTTTGCTCATGTGCTCTTTTATTGTGGTTTGCCTTTCCTGTGGCTTCAGCTGTGGTGTGGGAACATGAATCCCAGTCTGAGTCTTAATTGACATTTCCTAGAGGTGGGTGTTGTTGGTTCGATATGTCTATAGCATGACTTGCCCATTATCTCCCTGTACTCTGTCTTAGTTTGACATTACTGTACAGTCAGCCTTTCACGCAGCCTAGAAACACTGGTCTTATCTCCGCCTCATTTTCCCCAACTCCCAGGTCTATTCTGGCTTTACACATATTAGCTCTTTAATATTTTGAAATTTATCCCACGGGAGGAATTTCAGTGATGATGGCAGACTGAAGTGGCCTCCTGGACCTTCACAGATAATAATGATAATTTTTTTTTTAAGACAAAGGACATAAGGAACTGGAAAGAACCCAGAAGAATATAGAAGCTAAAGGAAAGTTTAATTTTGAAAGATGAAGACTGGAGGTGATAAAATGTTCATTTGCACTTTAAAAAAGTGTTGCCTGTGGGCATCCAACAGGCTCCTACTAGAGGAAAGTGCTGAGAGGAAGCCTGACTGTCTCCTGGTGGCCAGACCAGGGTATGCAGTAATGCTATGTGTACATTTAGCAGCAGGACCTTTTTTCTTTTTCTTTTTTTATTTTTATTTTTCGGTTTTTCAAGACAAGGTTTCTCTGTGTAGTTTTGGTGCCTGTCCTGGATCTTGCTCTGTAAACTAGGCTGGCTTTGAACTCACAGAGATTGGCCTGGCTCTGGGATTAAAGACATGTGCCACTCCCGCTGGGCGCAGCAGGAGGACCTCTTAAGGAAAACAAACAACCAAGAAGATGAACCCCAGGTCCTGACTGTGAGCTACAACCCCTGACTGCACCCCTGTACTGTAGCGCATGGGGAGACTGCAGGAGGCCAGGTGAGGAAGCACACAGGGATGAGGAAGGTCAGGTGGGTATGTGAAGACAGTCTGTGCCAGGCTGAGCTTAAGGTTTTTGCCTCTTACACCAAGTACATCTCCTAACCACAAGGAAGCAGGTGGTCAAAGTCTGAAGTCTTAAGGCTTGAGATGTCAGAAAACGGAGTCTGTGACTGAAAAGTTAGGGAGGACTTCTCTCTAAGCAAAGAAAACAGTGATGGCTCTCAACAAGACATCTGTATCACCACCTTCAAGACTCAGGGAACGTCTCTGCAGAGGGGGTAGAGGTCAGGGAGAGTGCTGTCAAACAATTGTTCTCAGGAACTCACTGCAGCTCTGGTTCCTGAGACCTGACCAAGACTGGCCCTGTATGGAGGAGGGGCTCCCCAGTTAGTGGCTGCTGGAGGAGGGGCATCATTTCCTTTTCCTTATCCACTGGTACGCTGCCCATTCTCCAGCAAATAATAGCCGTGGTCATTCAATCAAGCATAACTAAACTCAGCGGGGGGGGGGGGGGGGGGGGAGGATGGACACGGGAGTGGGAAGAGGGCGGGCGGTGGGGGGGGGTAGTGGGAAGTGGGAGGGGACAAAATTCCTTATGTGCATGTGTAAAACTAGAAAGGAAATCAGAGTGAGACCAGGTCTCCAACCGGAGTGACTATAATCAGATAAAAGGCTGTCAACAGAAACTGACTCCATGTTGACTCAGATGATGGGATCAGCAGTCCAGGTAGCTGCTGTTTGTGTATTCAGAAACTCAAAGGAAAACTGCCCATTTGAAGTTCGAGAAAAAGAAATTCAGACCAGAAACAGAAAGCAAACTACTTTTGTCACAGGTGTAATTGTGCACAAAAGAATTGTACAGACTCTACATCAGAGATAGCAGAGTTGTAGGATATAAGGTCAATGTACAAAGATCAATTGTTTGATATATTAGAAATGTAGATAGAAACTGAAGTCTTTAAAATGCGTAATAACAATTGAAAACCATGAACTCATTAGGAATAACAGACAAAACACATCCAAAAGCTGTACTGAGAACTGTACAACATTGCTGAGAGAAACTTAAGAAGTAAACACAGAGAGAGAAGCCATTTTAATGGATTGTTTAGTGTTTCCTCCAGGACCCCTATCCCTTCTCATCCTCTGGATCCTCAGCGTCCTACCTTATTTGGGAGCAGGGCATTTGCAAATGTAATTTAAGGAGCTCCAGAAGAGATGTTTTTGGATTGACCTTAGAATCCAGTGACTGGTGGCATTACAAAAGAAAGAAATAAGCCATGCGGTGCACACTTTTAATCCCAGCACTCAGGAGTCAGAGCCAGGCGGATCTCTGTGAGTTCAAGGCCAGCCTGGTCTACAGAGCGAGCAAGTTCCAGGAAAGGCTCCAAAGCTACACAGAGAAACCGTCTCAAAACAAACAAACAAACAAACAAACAAACAAAAAGAAATTTAAAAAAAAAAGAAAGAAAAAAATAGAGATTGAGATTCTCAGAAAAGGAAGATCATGTGAAGACTGAGGCAGAGATTAGGGATGGGTTACTATAAACCAAGGGATATTGGCTTAATTATTGTCCTATTGCTGTGAAGAGACATCATGACCAAGAAAACTCTTATAAAAGAAAGCATTTAGCTGGGAACAGTTTCAGTGGGTTAGTCTATGATCATCAATCATGGTAGGAAGCAGATAGGCATGGTGCTGGACATGTAACTGAGAAACTTACATCCTGATCCACAGGCAGCAGGCAGAGAGAGACACTTGGCCTGATGTGGACTTTTGAAACCTCAAAGTCCACCCCCAGTGACTCACCTCCTCCAAGGCCACACCTACTCCAACAAGGCCACACCTCCTAATCCTTCCCAAACAGTTCCACTAATTGGGAACCAAGAATTCAAACATGTGAGCCTATGGGGGCCTTTCTCTCTCTCTCTTTATTTATTTATGTATTTATCTATCTATTTATTTATTGGTTTTTTTCGAGACAGGGTTTCTCTGTAGCTTTGGAGGCTATCCTGGAACTTGCTTTGTAGACCAGGTTGGCTTCGAACTCACAGAGATCCACCTACCTCTGTCTCCCGAGTGCTGGGATTACAGGCGTGCACCACCACCGCCCAGCGGCCTTTCTCATTCAATCCACCACAGATGTTAAAAGTCTCTGGGCACTAGACAAGACAAAGAAAGGTTGTCTAGAGCTCTGCTCCAGAAGTGCTCCTGACATCTGGCATTTAGATTTATGTCTCTGGAACCAAGACAAAGTTCTGTTGTTTTAATTGCTAAATTTATGGTAATTTTTCATGACTGTTCTAGGAAACCAATATAGCTGTCTCATCTATCAGTACTGATGAGCAAAAAATGATTTTGGATAAGGCAAAGTTAGATGACCTAAACTAACTAGAAAATTTATTATAACTAGAAATTTAGTAACCCAATTGTGCAGGTCTCCAATAAATATATAGCAGATGTTCAACACTAATCATTAGGAAATCACAAGGGAAAAACCATAGTATGCTGCCCCACCTTCAAAAAGGAATCTAAAAGTCATCCATAGCAAATGTTGGAAAGGTCACAGGATACCTGGAATGCCCATGTCAGTGGGGATGCTACCCAATTTGCTCAAAAACTATTGACGGTTTGTTCTTTTATTTATTTTGACATGGGGTCTCACTGTGTAGCCCTAGCTGGCCTGGGACTTGATATGTAGCCACAACTGGCCTTGAACTTGCAGTGGTCCTCCTGCCTCTCCATCTGTCTCTGCCTCTGCCTCCCAAGTGCTGGGATTAAAGGCGTGTTCACCGCACCCAGCTAAGCTGACATTTTTATAAAAGGTGAACTGAGCTCAGTGGCAGAACAGTGGACTGGCCAGCGTGCAGCTTGGGGTTTGAAAACTGAAAACAGAGAGGGGTCAGGGAGAGAGAAAGAGGAGGAGGAAGGGGGCAGGACAATTCCTTGAGGTAGGGTGACACTCACCTGGGAAGTTGAGGCAGGAGGATTATATATTGGAAGCCAGCCTGGGTTACATAGTGACACCCTGTTACCGAGTTGTTCTATTCATGTGACATTCTAGAAAATGACTTTTAGCGACAGTAAGTTGAGGTGCTGCTGGGGAATGTAGGTGGGGAGGGGAGCGGATTACACAGGAGCCTGGGGGATCTTCGGAAGTGAAAGTTACGCTCATTTGAATTGATGATTTCATAGGTGCTCACATCTGTTCAAATCTGACCAAGTATGAGCATCAAATATCTTTTGTGTCAATTATACCTTAAGAAAGCCTTAAAAACTTGCAAAGCTCTGAACAGACCTCACCAAAGGAAAACAAGGACGGGTCCTTGAAAATACGTCCAACTTCACTTAGTGAAGTGCACAGTAAGGGTCCCTGTCACAACTGTTAGAATAACAAAGTAAAGAACAGGAACACCAAGTGTTGTGGAGCTGTGGCCTGGAGCTGTTGTGCTCTGCTGTGGGAATGTAAACTAAACCGCAGCTGAGCTAACAGTTCAGAAAGTTAAACTTGCCAGGTGTGGTGGCACACACCTTTAATCCCAGCCTTTGGGATCTCAGCCTTTGCAAGACAGAGGCAGGTGGTTCTCTGTGAGTTCAAGGCCAGTCTGATCTACAGAATGAATTCCAGGACAGCCAGAGCTGTTACACAGAGAAACCCTCTCTCAAAAAACCAAAGAAACCTTTTGTAAAAATATATGTATCCAAACATTTGTAGCAGCTTTATTTATAAAACCTGGGGGGTTGGGGATTTAGCTCAGTGGTAGAGCGCTTGCCTAGCAAGCACAAGGCCCTGAGTTCAATCCTCAGCTAAAGAGAGAGAAAAAAACAAAACAAAACAAAACAAAACAAAAAAACTAGGGACTGAAAACAACTTAAATCTATACCAGTGAATGAATGGAAAATAAATTTTGATGTATTCCTGTAATAGAATACTATTCAGTAAAATAAAAAAGTACTACCAATACATTTAGTACCCATGGGTGAATCTCAAAACCATGTTGTGTGGACACAGCTAGAAATAAAAATAGAATACAACCGGTTCCTTTTATATAAAGTATAAGAAAACCCAAACTGGTCTTTCTGTGACAAAACAAATCAGTGCTGGCTGAGTCTGGAGGTGGAGGCAGGGACTTAGTGAGAGGACATCAGGGAACCCTGGGGCTGATAGAGATGCTCTGTCTGTAGTTGTTGTCATGTGGGTGTGTGCATTTGTCAGAAACTGACCTCGTGTTCTCATGTGCAAGTTTCTGTCCGTTATGTTTCCAGTAAGTTGATTTGTGAGATTCCCTTCCTCCACCCTGGCTTGGCTGCTCTCCATTCCTCAGTGGTTGCATGTGTGGTGGTCCTGTTGTCACTGCTTCTGCGACCCCTAGAGTGCGGTGTGACCTACAGACACCTGATTGTGTCCTTCTCTGCATGTGGTCCTCTAATCGGTCACCAGTGTGGCTCCTTAAAGTGGCCACCAGTGCCTTCCATCTGCCCATCCCTGTCTTCCAGCTCATGTCTGTAGCTTCCTGCCTCTCGATGTGTTTATGGCTTTTAGTCTCCATTACCCTAGGCTAATTGCATGTCTGTGCCTATGTTCCTTCTCTACCCTGGGCTTTTTGTGTGGTAAACAGCTGTTCACCCTTTAAAACTCAGCTTAGGAATCTTCTCACCCAGAGGGCTGCAAAGGAGAAAAGATGACGTGCTCTATCTAGTTACCCTTCGGTTCATCATGACTCATTTAGGAACACTTACTGTTTGACCTTATGCTTTTAGTTTGCTCCCCTTGTTAGCTGAGCATAATAGTTGGTGATTCTTTTTAAGTTTAAAAACTCTTATATGTGTATGGATCTTTTGCCTGAGTCTGTGTCTGTACACTGTGTGTGTGCCTGGTCCTCACAGAGGCCAGAAGACAGTTGTTGATCCTGAACTGAAATCACCACATATGATTATGAGCCGCCATATGGCTGCTGGGAATTGAACCCACGTCCTCTGGAGGAGCTGCCAGTGCTCTTGACTGCTTGGTCCTTGCTTCAGCTCCCTCATTATTTTGTTTAAAAAAGAAAAACAAACAAACAAACAAACAAACAAACAAAAAAACCCTTGAGATGGGCTTTTACTCCATAGCCCAAGCTAGCCTCAGGCTCTTGGCAATGTTTTGCCTCAGCTTCCTGAGTGCTAGAATTTTAGGTGAGAGTCACCATGCCCAGCTGATGAAACTTTTTGTATAGAAAAAAAAAAAAAAACCCAGAAAATTCACATTACTTTTTGTCTGTAATTTGTGGTTCTGGGGATCAAGCTCAGGGCTTGTAGTGTCTGGCAGGCATTCTACCAATGAGCCTGTCTCCAAATGTTAACACTGTTTGACTTTGGGTGGTAAGATAAATTTCTTCAATTTTTTTTTATAGCATTCCATGAACCCAGCCCTATGAGTCTGTAATTCTGCTCACTGCAGTTAATCTCTCGTGTTTCTTTAGGTCCACAAAGCCACCACAGTTCCCAGCCCCTTCACCACTGACCACACTACACAGACTCCTGATTGGCTGAAGAATGTGTCCGTCCATCCTGAACCATCAGAGCATTCCAGTCCTATGTCCAGTACTCAGCAAGCAAAAAGCACTGAGCACAGTTCACCTGACTCCCCTCTTCCAGTGGCCCCCTCCTACAGCTATGCTACCCCTACGCCCCAGGCCTCTTCCCAAAGCACCTCAGCACCACAACCAGGTGAGGCTCACTGCTCCTGGCCTTGGAGATGAGAAGAGAAAGTGGAGTGTTTGATTAAAGTCTTCCCATTTAGAGAGAGCAGGGGAGGCACACCTGACTGCTGTACATCACCCTGTCAGTGCCCCTGATCCCTACTTCAGCAGCTGCCCAACCTGGGGCATGTTATGGAGCTCATTTTCTCAGAGCCAGATTCTACTGTGACCTAAAGGCACAAGACTTTCTGGGTATGGTGGTGCACACCTGTCTTTTGGGGGTGGAGGCAGGAGAACCATGAATTCAAAATCATCCTTGGCTGAGTTTTAAGACAAGCCTGGGCTACATGAAACTATCTAAAACAAACAAGCAAAAATCTAAATAAATAAGTAATAGAGATGATATGACGAGTGATGTTCAGAGAATGAAGAAATATATGTGCAGGGAGACAGTGTTGATGTACCCATCTGCTTCCCAGCAGCCTGGCTGTGGGTCAGGAATTTGCCACCTGACTCTCAGAACACTTTTATTTCCAAACCAACCACGGGAAGGGGCTTAGACCTAGGCCTTCGCCTTATCAAGTCTGCCTGATGGTGCAGGGTTGAGGGACCAGGTAGAGATAGTCCATCAGTAGCTAATGGGAAGACCCAAAAAGTCAGAGTGAACACTTTTTTTTTTTTTTTTTTTTGGTGCCAATTTTGGTTTCCTAGGGTCTCCTTTGCTGGTAATGGAACATGCTATTGTTCCAGCCCTGAAGCTGTATGTGATTTCTGTGTTCAGGTGAATGCCTGCCGAGTTTCTATTGAAACTGAAGGCTTTGGCTTCTGCTGTATTGACTAGCCAGTTCTGGTCAGTTAAACTGACTATAATGGCTTTTTTTTTCCTCACTAAAAGTCATACCAGAGAGCTCTTATTCCATCTCCTGGGGCAGCTGCAGGCTGCAGCTTCCATAAAAGATGGCTTCATCTCTCTCTAAGTACCATGTTCCCAAGCAAAGGCAGATAAAACTCAAGTTTCTTATTTGTTCAGGAATCCCTTTTCACCCCCAGCCTTGGAATCTAAGCTGACTAGTCTGTTGTTTGCTGGAAGGTCTCTAGAATTGAGGCCTCGCGTATCCAGTAAGCAATTATTGCCAGAGGACTAAGACTGAGTCAGTGGTCTTCAGTAGATCTAAACCATCTGCTCTCTCTAGCCCTCAACAATTATTTAGTACAAAATATCAATAATGCCAAAGTTGAGAAACACAGACACATAGGAGGTAGGTAGCAAATAGTGGAAGAGCAATGCATAGCTATGTGCTTATTTGGGAGTTCCAGAAATGCAAGAGTGACTAAGAAGTGGGTCAGACATGCAGTGGTCTGGAAAGAGCTCTTGCAGAGCAGTTTAAACTAGGAACACAACATAGAATACAGAAAAGGTAAACAACCCACTTTGGCCAACAGCTGCAGCAGTCTCCATGTGCTTCACAGAGGCTCTATGGCTTCTGTGATGCTAAGGGGGAAGACTAACTAGAGGCAGGCCTGGGTGGGAAAGGTGAGTCCATGTGGATGTATGCCAGGTTAGGGTTCGTGTGGGAGGCAGGAGTCTCAAGTAGGAGAGTGACACTGGGATGTTTCAGAAAGATTGACATACATGTCATAGCAAGACCAGATGGACTGGAGTAAGGTGGGCCATGAGTGGGGGAGGAAGAGGAATCTTGGAGTAATCTTAACTGTGAACAATGACTCAGTAGTTGCAGAAACTGTAACAGGTGGGCCTTCTGACTGACCTTAGCCTTTATTATTTATATGTCTTATTAAAATGGTATTGACCAGATAAAAGTGGTCATTGAGACAGAGTTTGAACTCTTGGGAAAGTGGTATATAAAAGAGACATGATGCTGGGCAGTGGTGGCTCACCCCTTTAATGCCAGGAGGCAGAGGCAGGCGGATCTCTGTGAGTTTGAGGCCAGCCTGGAGAAACCCTGTCTCGAAAAACCCCCAAAGAGAGAGAGAGAGAGAGAGAGAGAGAGAGAGAGAGAGAGAGAGAGAGAGAGATGGAGACAGACATTAGTTGCAGCACAGTGGAGAAGAAATGAGAGCCCTGAGCTCTAGTCTGAAGTCACAGTGAGTGCTTTAGGGGGAGGCAGTCAGCAGGAGGGCGTGCCACAGCCTGATAGGTGGGATTTGTGCTCTTCTAGATTTGCTAAGAAGCAGCTCACTGATGACCTTGAGAGACCCTTTGTGATGGAAAAGTGGATGCAGAATCAAACTTGAGGGATTAGAGAGTAGAAAGTAATGGATGAAGATGGTGGCTGAGGGTGACTTGGGAAGCAGTCTGATCACAAAGGAGGGACAGCTGTCCGGGTGTGCTTCTGATCAAGGTACTGTCACTTGGTTCCAGTTGTAAAGGAGCTGGTGGTGTCTGCTGGGAAGAGTGTCCAGATCACCCTGCCTAAGAATGAAGTTCAGTTAAACGCCTACGTTCTTCCAGAACCAGAAGAAGGTACGCTAGCCCTTTGGGACATTTCAGTTTGTGTTGCTATCTACAAGCCTCAGTGCACTGGCTTCTGTAGTAGCCCTGTGAAGACAGGAGGCGGCACGCGGCATACAAACCCGCAGGCAGCACAGAAGGTGGGTTCTGCACAGCTGGAGACCAGAGACTGTTCTCTTGGCAGTGCTGGGCTGCACACATGCTGCTTTGCCATAGAGCTGCCCTCCAGCTTAATCCTGTAGGCTTTGATGGCAAGCCTATGTTCAAACCCTAATTCACTCAATCATTAGTGCAATTATTTTAAGCAAGTTACTCTGAGTTTTTCTCAGCGAAGATGGGAACAATAATCCCTGTTTTACAATATTACCTGAAAGGGCAAAATGTGACAGTATATAAGTGACCTCTTCTGTGTTTTTGTTTGTTTGTTTGTTTGTTTGGTTTTTCGAGACAGGGTTTCTCTGTAGCTTTGGAGCCTGTCCTGGATCTCGCTCTGTAGACCAGGCTGGCCTCGAACTCACAGAGATCCGCCTGGTTCTGCCTCCCGAGTGCTGGGATTAAAGGCGGGCGCCACCACTGCACAGCGGCTGATGTTCTTTACTGTGTCTTTTATGTTAGATTGTGTCCATATAAAGGGGAACAGCCAGGCTGGGTATAAATCACTGATAGAACACTTGGGAGAGGCAGGAACGGGAAGGAACCAAGACTCAGGTTAATCTGTTTACTTTGGCTGAACAACTAGTAAATAACAGGTGTGGGACTCGAAATTATTCAAGACTACCGCTAATAACTGAGAAAGTCAGGGCTGGCAAGGTAGTTCAGTGTGTAAAGGCTCTTGTCACCAAGCCTGATGACCCAAGTTCGAGTCCCACAACCCACATGATGAAATAACTGACTCCTACAGATTTTCCTATGACCTACACACACACACACACACACACACACACACACACACACACACACACACGAGGTGGGGAGGTAAATTTAACAAAAAGATTTTAAAATGAAAAGTACAAGCTTCAACATGACAAATAAAAAATTTTAAGTTGTATAAGAAAGTTGGTGGCCACTAGACATGGTGGTGGCACATGCCTTTAATCTCAGCACTCAGGAGGCAGAGGTAGCTGGATCTCTGTGAGTTCGAGGCCAGCCTGGGCTACAGAGCGAGATCCAGGACAGCCAGGGCTACACAGAGAAACTCTGTCTCAAAAAACTAAAAGAAAAAGAAAAAAAAGAAAATATATAATATATGATAAAGTATTTATTAAAAAGAGTTGGTGACAAATTCACTGTTTAAAACCTTGTAGTATGAGGTTTTAAACTTCATCCATTTCATCTTTTAAGCCTGTGTTAGTATACCAGTAGTACTCAGGTGCACATACCCCCACACAGACACATACTGCACATAATTTAAAAATAATGAAAATAAAATCTTTTAAAAATGTGTTCTTTGTTGTTTTTGAGACAGAGTCTCACTGTGTAGTCCTGGTTGACCTTGAACTCATTGAGAATCACCTTCTTCTGCTTCCCAAGTACTGGAATCAAAGGTGTGAACTTGGTTGAATTCAATATTCTTAATGTAGGAGCCTAATACCAAGTGATATATTCATGCAAAATATACTTTCCCAGAGCTAGAATCCCGATCCACTCTGTATTTTTGCTCTTGAAGTAACATTTCCTTATCAGTTCATTACACTTTTTTTTTTTAAGTTTCTTTTTGTGCAATATATTTTGATCATGTTTTTCCTCTCTTCCAGTTCCTCCCAGATCTACCTCTTATTTTATATATTTATATTCTTATTTTCTTCTCTCTTTCAAGAACAAAGCCAGACCAAAAGAAAAAAAAAAACAGAAACAAACAAGAAACAAAAACAAATTTGAGGCCAGCCTTGTCTACAGAGTTAATTCCAGGACAGCCAAGACTACACAGAGAAACCCTGTTCAAAAAACAGGGCTGCAGAGATGGCTCAGAGGTTAAGAGCACTGACTGCACTTCCAGAGGTCCTGAGTTCAATTCCCAGCACCCACATGGTGGCTCACAACCATCTATAATGAGATCAGATTCCTTCTTCCGGTGTGCATGAAGACAGAGCGCTCACTCATATGCATAGAATACATGAATAAATAAATAACATCTTTAAAAAGAGAAAAGGAAAGAAGAAACAACAATAAAACAAAAATAAAAAATAAACACATAAGGGCCGGGCGGTGGTGGCACACGCCTTTGATCCCAGCACTCGGAAGGCAGAGGCAGGTGGATCTTTGTGAGTTCGAGGCCAGCCTGGTCTCCAAAGTTAGTTCCAGGAAAGCTACACAGAGAAACCCTGTCTCAAAAAAAAAAAAAAAAAAAAATTAAAAAAAATTAAAAATAAAAATTTTAAAAAAATCACATAAAAGACCAATAAGACAAAAAATGCCTGAAACAAAGTCCGTAAAAATATCCTTGAGTTTGTTTTAGCCAACTTACTCCTGGGTATAGGGCTTGCCCTAAGTGTGGTTTGTATACCATTAGACAAAACTTACTGTGCCTTAGCCAGGGCATCAATTGTGATAGCTTCTTGGTTAGGAGTGGGACTCCATGTCCCCTTCCCGCTTTCAGTGTTAGGACCCCATGCAGCTTGAACCTGTGCAGATTTTGTCTACATTGGCACATTCTCTGTGAGTTTGTATGTGCACCAATCCTGTTTTAGCTGTAGTAATGTTTCTTTTATGAATTTGAGTGCCTTTACTATGTTTGGTGTATAAATGTTTAGAATTGCAATATCCTTTTTGGTGGATTTTTCCTTTAGCGATTATGTTTTATGTTTTTTGTTGTGTTTGTTTGTTTGTTTGTTTGTTTTGTTTTGTTTTGTTTTTTGAGATAGGGTTTCTCTGTGTAGCTTTGTGCCTTTCCTGGATCTCACTCTGTAGACCAGGCTGGTCTCGAACTCACAAAGATCTGCCTGGTCCTGCCTCCTGAGTGCTGGGATTAAAGGCGTGCGCCACCACTGCCCGGCTCTGTTGATGTTTTTTGTTTGCTTTTTATTTTGTTTTTTGTTGTCATATATTAAAATGACTATACCTGCTAGCTTCTTGGGTCCATTTGCTTAGAATACCTTTTTCTGTCCTTTTACCCTGCCATGATGGCAAGGTATGTTTTCTTAGATGTAGCAGAGAGATGGATCCTGTCTTCTGATCCAGTCTGTTGGTCTTGATTCCCCAGTAATAAGACGTAGACTATTAATATTGAGAGTTTTCAATAACCAGCGTTTATTGGTTCTTGTCATTTTGTAGTTACAGTTTTGTGTGCCCCTCATCCCCATCCCCTTAATGTACTGTTCTGGGAGTATTTATTCCTTGTGTCTTCTTGGGTATGGTTAACCTCTTCAGACTAAAGTTTTTTTTCTAATGTCCTTACAGAGATGAACTGATAGATTTAGAAATTGCTTAAGTTTGGTTCTATTGTGGAATGTTTTTCTTTATTCGTTGACTGTAATCAATGGTTTTGCTGGGTATAATAGTCTAGTTGAGCCGGGCGGTGGTGGTGCATGCCTGTAATCCCAGCACTCGGGAAGCAGAGGCAGGTGGATCTCTGTGAGTTCGAGGCCAGCCTGGTCTACAGAGCTAGTCCAGGACAGGCTCCAAAGCTACAGAGAAATCCTGTCTCAAAAAAACAAAAAAAAAAAAAAAAAATAGAAAAAAAATTTTTTTTTCCTTTGGGGCCTGAATAGATGGTTGACAGTTTAAGAGCACTGGCTGCTCTTCCAGAGGTCCTGAGTTCAATTCTCAGCAACTACATGGTGGCTCACAGCCATCTGGAATGAGATCTGGCGCCCTCTTCTGGCCTGCAGGCATACATGCAGGCAGAACACTGTATACATAATGAAATCTTAAAAAAACAAAACAAAACAAAAAAAACCTTTCGCCAGATAGTGGTGGCAAAGCCTTTAATCCCAGCACTCGGGAGGCAGAGCCAGGCGGATCTCTGTGAGTTCAAGGCCAGCCTGGGCTACAAATCGAGTTCCAGGAAAGGCACAAAACTACTCAGAGAAACCCTGTCTCGGAAAAAACAAAAAACAAAAAAAAAACTTTCTGTGCATTTGGTCTGGGTCTCTTCTTCCTCTATTTCTATTATTCATAGATTTGTTCTGTTCATTTTCATAGTGTCCCAGATTTTTTTAATGTTTTCTTCCTAAGTTTTTTTCTAGAGTTAATTTTTTTGTTTTGTTTTATTTAGAATGAGCTATCCATTTATTTATTTATTTTTTTCCAAGACAGGGTTTCTCTGTGTAGCTTTGTGCCTTTCCTGGAACTCAATTTGTAGCCCAGGCTGGCCTCGAACTCACAGAGATCCACCTGGCTCTGCCTCCCGAGTGCTGGGATCAAAGGCATGCGCCACCCACCGCCCGGTGAGCTATCCATTTCTTATACATTGTCTTTAGGACCTGAAATTCTCCCTTCCATGTTCTGTTGATGAGGCTTACCTCTGAGGTTTTTTATTTATTTGTATATATTTTATTTATTTGTTTGTTTGGTTGGTTTTGGTTTTTCAAGACAGAGTTTCTGGCTGCCCTGGAACTCACTCTATACACTAGGCTGGCCTTGAACTCAGGTATCTATCTGCTTCCCTCTGCCTCTTGAGTGCTGAGATTAAAAGTGTGCGCCACCACCGCCCACCACCGCCCACCACCGCCCACCACCGCCCACCACCGCCGGGCCTTCTTGAGGTTTTTGTTTGACATCTTCGGTTCTTCATTTCCAGTTTTATTTTATTTTGGGTTTTTATTTTTATTTTTATTTTTTAGTGATACTATTTCTACTTCCATGTGTTGAACTGTTTTCTTTATTTCACTCCTATTTTTATGTATTTTTATGGTCTTCATTAAGGCACTTATTTATTTATTTATTTATTGCCAAAATAATTAACAACAGATATCAATATTTTTGTTTGTTTGTTTGTTTTCGAGACAGGGTTTCTCTGTGTAGCTTTGGAGCCTGTCCTGGATCTCGCTCTGTAGACCAGGCTGGCCTAGAACTCACAAAGATCTGCCTGCCTCTGCCTCTCAAGTGCTGGGATTAAAGGCGTGTGCCACCACCGCCCGGCTGGCATTTATTTTTTATCCCTTTTAAGGTTCTTGAATATATTCAGACTTGCAATTTTGAAGTCTTGTCCTGTGCTTCAGCTAAATTCTCAAGGCCTATTGCAATAAGATTGCTGGCTTCTGAGGAGGCATATTATCTTGACTAGTCATGTTTGTGGTTTTGTACTGGGATGTAAGCATCTGGAGTTTCATTTGAGGTGTTTCTTGGGGTCTTGTCTTGTTGGAAGGGTGCTCCATTCTTTGGTTGCTGTTGCCCTCTCTGGATCCTAGGCAAGTGTGGTAGCTGTGGGGGTCCCTGGTAAAGAGTGCTACTGTGGGTCAGCAGGTGACACAAAGGAATAGAGATGGCCTAGGAGGGGCTTCAGGAAAGAGCTGGAGGAGCTGGGTCCTCAGGAGTGGAGGCAGGGCAGGAGGAGGGCCTCCAGAGTCACTAAGAATCAGACAAGAATGAAAGGGCTCAACCCACTGTCTCTAGAGAGGCTCTTTGCTTTCTTCCTTGGGTGCTAAGTTCAGGGTGAGTGAATTTAGCCGTCTCGTTGTGGATGTTAGGCCCAACTCTGCAGGACTCTTTTTCTGACTTGTATTTGCACACATACTTTTGAGTTGTCATTATGTTGCAGATGAGCATTACAAAGCACACACTTCTTTCGAACTCCCCGACTCTCCTCTGCCCAGGTTCTTTGGTTCTCTGAGGTAGATGATTTCATTTTGAAAGTTGGGACCACTGAGGCATGTTCTTCATTCTCTGCAACTCTGTGGCAGCACACTAGGGTCTCTGTGAGGTTGGAAGGTCTGGTGTCAAAGCCCTTGGCCTAGATAAAGAGTCAGCATTCTGTCTAACTACCTATATGTATATACATTCCTACCATGGAGGAATGCCTTTAATGCACAATTCATTCTGTGAGTGAGGTCCCTGACCTAGGAATATCATCCTTTTTTGAAGTCTGTTTTTAGCTTTTGATATATGAAATTATCCGTTCCCAAGTGATTGTGAATGTGTTTTCTGTATAGGATTTTTTTTTTTTAATTACAGTTAGAAGAATTATCTCTTAGCATGAGTTCTGGCTGCTACAGCTCCCCAGGCTGTTCAGACTTGACTTTTGTGTGTGCCTATGTGACAGCAGGCCAAGCCACCGTGCTAGTGTGGCAGAGGAACACTTATAAAATAGAAGTCACGCCGGGCGGTGGTGGCACACACCCGTAATCCCAGCACTCGGGAGGCAGAGGCAGGTGGATCTCTGTGAGTTCGAGGCCAGCCTGGTCTACAGAGCTAGTCCAGGACAGGCTCCAAAGCTACAGAGAAACCCTGTCTTGAAAAACAAAACAAAACAAAACAAAAAAAATAGAAGTCACTTCTCAGGTTTTGGAGGATTAGATTTTTGTGTTCAACATTTGAGCTCCTTAAGTAAAAGTGTGGCCGTGCTTTGTCAAGTGCTTTGCAACGGTTTTCTCCCTCCCTTGAGTAGTAACTAGACCTTCTAAAGACACCCATCTTTCCCCAGCCTGAAATGCATCTGTCTCCAGTGGAAGGTGACTTTCCTGGGATTCCACATAGATGACAGGATTCTACCTCCATGCTCTGCAGCAGCACAGTCTAAGCTGCAAACGAGGACCATTTAATGCTTCATTTGATCTTAATTAATTTCAGTGGGGCCTGTTTTAAATGGGCCATGCCCTGCCATCTTCTGCAGTGTGTTATTTAGCTCAGCAGGAATGAAGTAGCTCTTTTAACTCACCAGGGTGTGATGACCTCAGCTAGACGAGCATTGTTAGCACTCTCTAAAAAGCTATTTTTGAACCATGTTATTTAGAAGTCATTGCTGTTCTTTGTTGCAAAAGAAGTTTTGTAAGAAAATGACCTTTGTTCCCAATGAGTTCATCTGTAGTGCTTGGTAGGGCATGTATTTTCAGTGAGAGATGCACCATGAACAACCTGATTTTTTTTTTTTTAAAGGAAGGATTGGTCCCAGGGTGGGGATGGGGCAGAAAGAGCAATGTTGAGAGAATGAAAGAGCCCCTGGCTGTAGCTGAATCAACAGGACCCTTTCAGGAAATGCTTTGGCTCTGGGGTAGAATGTTAAAACTAAAGCTTTGTCAGGATTGAAAAGAGGTTTCTTATTGGCAGGCTGTAGAAGCAAGCGACTTGTTACTGGCAGCCTTTGGTGTGTAGGTGCGTGTTTTCATGGTTTTTCTAACTGCCCTTCTATAGGAGAAACCTACACCTACGACTGGCAACTGATTACTCATCCTAGAGACTACAGTGGAGAGATGGAAAGGAAACACTCCCAGATCCTCCAACTGTCCAAGGTGAATTTGCTTCCTTTCCCTTACAGGGCAAGACAGAGGTGATGACTCTCTGAAACAGAATACAGGGTTTCCTGTCCACACTTAAGTGGAGAACAATCTTTTAGTTGTGACTCATTCCAAAGTCCCCATGGCGGACAGCCAGTGTTTGTTTAGTATATGATTCTCAAATTTTCATTGCTTGTGAGGAACCTGTACCAGCATGCTAGTGATGGCTGAAAATACACACTCAACAGCTCTGTGAGGTGACAACTCAGAATTCCAGAGATATGCGAGGTTATTTGTGTCCACATGATTGCATCTGCTGGAGTAGTCCCTTTGGGGTTCAACTTTCCATCCCAAAACCCACACTTTCATTCCTAACAGCTGTGATGAGCGGATGAAGGACAAGGCAGTAGAGGTGTGGATGGAGACAAGCAAATGAGTTTGAGACACTGGATAGGGTACTGGGGAGAGAGAAGTCTAGAATGATTCTAGCTTTTAAAATTCAACTTTTGGGGTAGAGGAAATGAGGAAGACAGAAAAAAAAAACAGGTTTGAAGGAGATTTACAGATAGGTGATTGATTCATCTAGAGTATGTGATTTGAGGTACATACAGGCAGCTGGAGGAAAGGACTGGAGACCAAGAGATAAGTCTGGTCAAGAGATAAATTTGTATATCTGCCTAAAATTGAAACTGTAGTCATAGCTCAGGGCAGCCAGTGGGGGGTGTGTAGGGTGAGGCAGAGGGCATGGGAGGAGCAAGGTTGAAAGGAGGAAGCCAGGGACAAAAGCATTTTGAGGAGAGATTGGCTGATTAGTATTCACCCAAAAGGGATGAAAAAAAGGAAATCTTTATTTTCTTCCATGATGTTCATTTTAATTATAACAAAAATGTGGAAACCACCCAAGTACCTAACAATGTGGAATGCTTGTGTGAGTTATTATATATATTCATGTGCTGTTTTACAGTCATTAAGATGAATGTTAAGGAGACTATATCATAACCAGGGACATTACTTATGCTAAATAAACAGAATAAAGAACAATAAAGAGTTTGACACCTTCATTTTAGCTAGGCCCCAATACCACTGAATTTTGGCCTGGGATAGTGACAGGTAATGTTTGGCTCTGAAGAAATGAGCTGAAGCCAGGTGTGGTGGCCCATGCCTTTTATCCTATCACTTAGGAGGCAGAGGCAGGTGGATCTCTGTATTTGAAGCCAGGCTCGTCTGCATAGCAGGTTCCAGGACAGCCAGGACTACATAGAGAAACTCTGTCTCAAAAAAACAAAATAAGGCTGGAGAGATGGTTCAGTGGTTAAGAGCACTGACTACTCTTCCAGAGATCCTGGGTTCAATTCCCAGCAACCACATGGTGGCTCACAACCCTCTGTAATGAGATCTGATGCCCTCTTCTGGCCTGCAGGTATATATGCAGGCAGAACACTGTGTACATGATAAATAAATCTTAAAAAAATAAATAGGGGACTGGAGAGATGGCTCAGTGGTTAAGAGCACTGGCTGCTCTTCCAGAGGTCCTGAGTTCAATTTCCAGCACCCACATGGAAGCTCATAACTGTAACTCAAGATCTGACACCCTCACACAGTCATACATGCAGCAAAACACCAATACAAATAAAATAAAAGTAAATAAATTATATTTAAAAAGAGTGCTAAAAAACAAATAAACAAAAAAGAAAAAAGATAAAAAAGCAATGAGCTGGATAAAACTATTTTTTGTATATGGTCAAGGAGATGGACGAACACTAAGATGGGCTTGTTGGGATGATAGTGCACAGTGGTGACTTCACTGTTGGGATGATAGTGCACAGTGGTGACTTCAGCTTTCTCTTTGAATTGTGTTTACACAGTTGCTGGAAATTAGAAGGAAAAAAATCAGATTTTTTATTTTTTTGTTTTTTTTTTTTCGAGACAGGGTTTCCCTGTGTAGCTTTGCACCTTTTGTGGAACTCACTTGGTAGCCCAGGCTGGCTTCGAACTCACAGAGATCTACCTGCCTCTGCCTCCCGAGTGCTGGGATCAAAGGCGTGCGCCACTACTGCCCAGCAAAAATCAGATATTTAAGCATGATTTGGTTTTTTTGTTTTGTTTTGTTTTGGTTTGGTTTTCTGAGACAAGGTTTCTCTGTGTAGCCCTGGCTGTCCTGGAACTCACTCTGTAGCCCAGGCTGGCCTTGAACTCACAGAGATCCACCTGCCTCTGCCTCCTGAGTGCTGGGATTAAAGGCGGGTGCCACTATGTCCAGCTGTTTTATTTTTTTCTAATTAAATTAATTTTTGTATATCTGGGTGATTTGCCTACATATATATTTCTCTCCCACTTGCATTCCTGGTGCCCAAGGAGGCCAGAAGAGGGTGTCAGATCCCCTGGAACTAGAGTTAACAGATGGTTGTGAGCTGCCATGTGGTTGCTGGGAATTGAACCCAGGACCTCTGGAAGAGCAACCAGTGCTCTTAACCACTGAGCCATCATCTCACTAGTCCTCCATTTGTTGTTGTTTTTATTTGTAACAAGATGTTTCTCCTTGAAGACTTGAGTTTTAATTTCATATCTGTGAAGTGGCTGGCTGGGTCTTTAGTGCTCCTCTGAGAAGAAACTGGGAGTATAGAGACACTGAAATGCTTCTTTTGTTCTAGATGTAGCCAGTAATAAGAGCTGCAGTAAAAACTGTCTTTCTTATTAATTTAACCCATCTTTAATCCATTTAGCTACTTTACTTTTTCCACTTTGAAAATAGGGCAAGAAAAGAGTGTAGGATTCAGCCCAGGAAATCTCTAGTATTCTGTTGTCGTAAACATGACCTCTGCTCCTTGTAGTTATCTAAAGGATCTTGTCTCCCTTGCTAGCTGACTCCAGGCCTGTATGAATTCAAGGTGATTGTGGATGGTCAGAATGCCCATGGGGAAGGCTACGTGAACGTAACAGTGAAGCCAGGTATGTTTCTACCCCATGCTCCTGCTGCAGGACTCCTAAGAGGGAGGTTTGGCCTCAGGCTTTTAGATTCCTATTCTCCCCCCCCCCCCCCCCCCCCCGTGGGTGTCATATTATATTTATTGGGCAATTCCTAGTCCAGCATTATTGTTTTTAAAAGTGGCGTGAAGGAGCCAGACAGTGGTGGTGAATGCCTTTAATCCAGCACTCGGGAGGCAGAGGCAGGTGCATCTCTGAGTTCAAGGCCAGCCTGGTCTACAGAGTGAGTTCCAGGAACGGCTCCAAAGCTACAGAGAAACCTTGTCTCCAGTCAAACCATGCAACAGGACTCACATGGGAGGTTTATTGGGGGAAGGGCAGAGGAGGAGACAGAGACTGGTCCCTGGGGACAAGAGTGAAGGAAAAAAAAGAGACAGAAGGTGGTAAGGCCCACCTTTTATAAGGAAACTTAGTGAATGTGCACAGGCAGGGCTCTTAGTGGCTGCAGCTGAGGATGTATCCTGTCAAGACCCTAAGGGCAGGCCAGTACAGATGCCTAAATGTTAACAAGCATAGTAATTGTAGCAAAGTGCACTGGGCTGGGCATGGGAACATTAGTCCACTGGTCTGTACCCTAAGGCCCAAGCAATGAGATTCCAAGTGGGCAGGACTGAGAGATGACTAGTTCTGTAATTAAGAAATCTAAGGGAGCTAGAAGCCCTAGAGAAACACACAGGAGAACTGGCCAAGTGACCAGCCAAGTGGCCTCCTTAAAGCACTGCCAGTTCCCCACATTGGAAACCCAGTCCTGATTCCACACTGTCACTCTCTTGAAATGAGCCCTGTGGGTGGACTGCAGAACAATAGTCAGGTATCATAGTTTGCATTTGGACAGACATTTGCAAGAAACTGGAGGTGAGTGCCCACACCGGCACAGGTCAGTGCCACCTTCTTCCTCTGTTGGCAATAGTTTATTCCTTGGGCCAAAATAGTCTTTTCACCAGACATTGAATGTGTGACCTGCATACTAGGACAGTAGCTCAATGGTGAAGCTCTTGACTAGCATGAGTGTAGCTGTGTGTTATCCTCAGCATGGCAGGAAAAGCATGAAGACTCTGTCTTTACTCACGGTCAGCATGAAGACCATTTGGTCACATCTTGCAGTCATTCAGGTGGACTAGAGTAGTTTGTGACCTTCCTTTCCCTTGGCCATATTAGCCTCACATAGCCAACTTGGACAGTTGAGAGGTCACGGCATCTCTTCAGCAGACGTGTGCAAAGGACACTTTGCTTGCTAAGCTTTAGTGTTCCTTTCCATCCACCTCTAGCTGGGCTAACTCTAAAGTAGTGATTGGTAGCCATGCACTTTGTGTAAACTCAATACATGGAAAGACCGCACAAGGCCATGTAGTGATGCATGTATTTCAGTCTAGCTCTCAGGTTTGGGAGTTGAAGGTCAGTCCATGCCACATAGCTAGCAGGCTCTGTGTTGGCATGGTCTTAGGTTTGGAACAGGCCTGACCAGGTGTCTCTCCTTACAATGGTGGCCTGGTCTTGATCCTTTCCCATCTGGTGGTACTTTATTCTCAGCCATCCATTGAAAATGGTTTGTAATCAACACAGATATATGCCTTACCCCTCCTACAATTTTAACTTTTCTCCCGACTTCTTTCTGGGTCACTTCCTTGCAGAGCCCCGTAAGAATCAGCCTCCTGTTGCCATTGTGTCACCCAGGTTCCAGGAGATCTCGCTGCCAACAACTTCAACCATCATCGATGGCAGTCGTGAGTGTTTGTCTAAGTGCACTAGAGCGGTGGTCACTGGGAACTCCAGGGCCGGCTGTGTCCATGTTCTGCTTAGGTCAGTCTTTTTAGCTGTTACAGAAAGACCAGCCATCCAAAGCAACTGATTGGGCAGTTACCAGTCAGGCCAGTTAAAATCTTGTTTGAAGCAACATTTCTACTAAGAAAATGGGATTCTAAATTCTAAATTCTAAAATATATTTAGAATTACTTTAGTTGAAATGGGCTGGTTTTCATATTTGCTTAGATGGTTTCCTTTCTTAGTTGTTGAAATTAAGTTCTTGGCTACATCAGTAACAGAAAGGGTTGCCCTAAGAGTGTCCAACACAGGGTTGGGGATTTAGCTCAGTGGTAGAGTGCTTGCCTAGCAAGCGCAAGGCCCTGGGTTCGATCCTCAGCTCCACAAAAAAAAAAAAAAAAAAAAAAAAAAAAAGTGTTCAACACTATGAGACATCACTGCCTCATAGGCTATTGTCAGCTCCTGGAGAGACTCACTGTGCACCTTGCCTGGGTCTATGTTCTTTTTTTGTTTGTTTGTTTTTGTTTCCTTTTAATGATTTTTGAAGATTTATTTTTATTATTTTAATTATGTGTAGGGGTGTGTGTGTGCATGTGGGTGCAGAGGAGGCCAGAGGCATTCTGTTCCCTAGATGGAGTGGAGTTACAGATGGTTGTGATCTCCCCATATGGATTCTGGAAACTGAACTCTGGTCTTCTGGAAGGGCAGCATATGCTCTGGAACCTTCATCTCTCCAGCCTCTGGGTCTTTATTAATTGTGACTGTGGATTGAGGTTTCTGGACTGTGTCTTAGTGGTGCAGTGTTTACATAGCATGCACAAGAGCTGGTTTAGTCCCCAGAACTGGGAAACAGAATAAAAACCAAGCCCCAACCCAAAGTGTTCAGGGAGTTTCTCTCCTGTGCTCTGATCTGCTCCATTCCCATCCCTCTGCCTGTCTTGGCACACTGACTCACTTTTTAGCCAAGATAGCCTGTGCTCTAGCAGAGGACAGAGGATAAGCATTTTATGTCAATGGTTCTGCTAAGAGGAAGGGACCAGGAAGAAGCAGGTGTCAAAGGAAGGGGTGGGAGGGTTTGGACATTGTTTGTTGCTTTATAGTTGGGAAGGTCAAAGTTGAATGCTATGTAAAGATGCCATGAAGAACATGTCTCCCTGTCCTCCAGACAGCCAGGGCATTGTTGCCTATGGCACTGTAGAGAGTTGTTTTGCATGTTTGGAGACTGAGTGTGTAACATCTTCCCACATGTCACATATACTGTCATTTGTGATGGAGCTCGGCTCTGGGTGGGGAGGATTTGTCTAATCAGTGCATGAAATGCTTATCCCACTTTCAAAGATGACTTCTGCTGAGTATGGAATGTCATGGTGTGAATGTATGTTTGTTTATAGTATCTGTTGGTGTCCATTTAGAATACTTTAATTCATTTCTATGATGATCTGCCTGGCTCTGCCTTCCAAGTGCTGGTATTAAAGGCATGCGCCACTGACACCCGGCTCATACCCTAGCATTTTAATGAGATTTCCTATGTTAGAGTCCTTAGGAAATGATACCAGAACATTCATAAGAGGCCAGCTGAACCAGTATTCCTGGAGAAAAACTGCTTTGGAGAGTCTCATTTTACTTTTCCCAGCTTGAGCTCTCCTTGTGGCTGCTTGGTTTGTGTAAACTGGGTAAGTACCAAGGCCCAACATTCTTGTGTCCTAACTGATGTTCCTTGTGATCCAGAGAGCACTGACGACGATAAAATTGTCCAGTACCACTGGGAGGAGCTCAAGGGGCCTCTGAGAGAAGTAAAGATCTCTGAAGACACAGCCATACTAAAACTAAGTAAGCTCATCCCCGGGAACTACACTTTCAGGTAAATTAGGATTCAACTTCAAGTTGACCTTGTAGGAGTGACTTTGAAAATGTCCCTTCACATTGGGTTTGGTGGAAAATTCAGCCATGTGGTGACTTCTGTTTTTTTGTTTGTTTGTTTTTGAGACAGAGTTTCTCTGTGTAGCCCTGGCTGCCCTGGAACTCTCTCTGTAGCCCAGGCTAGCCTCAAACTCACAGGGATCCACCTGTCTCTGTCTCATGAGTGCTGTTACTAAAGGTTTGCGCCACCACCTGGCCAGCAGCTTTACTTCTTACCAGCAGTCTGAAGATGATTTGTAGAACCTCTCTTTATTGGGACTTTTTGGAAAATTTGACTCAAAGAAAGTCCTTTGAAGAATTAGCATTGACATTTAGAATGTGCTTTATAAGCCTTTAGGTTGACTCTAGTGCATTCCTTATATTTGCATAATTTATGTTTCAGTATACTTGTCATGAGTCTCATGCATCTTATGCAGAAGGTAGGGGAAGAAGAAGTTGTTTGTATTTAGTAACCCCTCTGAGGTCACATAGATAGAAGTCAAAAGATTTTCTAATCCTCCAATCAGGGCTCATCTCACTTCTCTCCTGGATATGACACACACACACACACACACACACACACACACACACACACAAACACACTCTCTCTCTCTCATACTGTCTCACACACATACTCACACTCATAATCACACACTGTTTTACACACTCTCTCACATACACATACACACAGAGTATCAAATAATATATACTATTTGAATCCCTTTCTAATCTGTACCTTACAGACCTCAGTTTCCCATGAGGCCCCATTGTTAACATTCTGACCCATCCCTTGGCACCACCCTGTGTCCTAATGTAAAAGCCTCTTTTTAAGAAAAAACTCTACCCCTTCCTCCCCTCTCTTTCCCTCTCTCCTTCTCTCCCTCCCACGAGTGTGTACCCCTCGAACTCCCTCTTACTCTTTCTGTCTCTGTCTTTCCTATCATTCTCTTTATCTCTCTATTATAATAAACCCTCCACATGAATATAGAGTCTAGGTTGTGAACTACTAACCACCACTGCCGCCGCCATGCCCACATGTCGTGCATCTGTCCAGCATGCCAGCATGGTTCCCTGCATGAGTATGATACCCTGGCCCAGCCAGCTGGAGGTTTCTCACGTGTGCATAATTCATAACACCTGTAATCTGTCCAGAGTATGACTTGTCTCCTCTCTTGTACTCAGTATCTCACCAGTACCTGTCATGGTTTGACTGATGCCTGGATACCTGTCCTCCATGAGTCTAAGGATTATTGAGTTCTAGACATTGTTGGTGGCATGGAGTTCATGGTAATTCCCCTGCAGGCTTTATAGCAGGCAATTCATAAAGAGACAAGAATGAAACTCGACTCAGCCTGATTTTATTGTAACTGGTGCTGGACCAGGACTTCTACATTCTGGCCCAGATCATGTTACTTTAGCTGTATTTAAGCACAGCACAATTCTTGGAAAAAGTATTCAGGTAACAATTAACTCAGTCCTAAGAGTACAACAATTTAAGACATGTTTGCATTGAGTTTCCTCACAAAGTACATCTGGCTTCTTTCACAAGCCATGGGTACTGTTAGCCAGGCAGTGGTGGCGCATGTCTGTCATCCCAGCACTCGGGAGGCAGAGGCAGGTGGATTTCTGTGAGTTCGAGGCCAGCCTGGTCTACAGAGCTAGTTCCAGGACAGCCTCCAAAGCTACAGAGAAACCCTGTCTCGAAAAAACCAAAAAAAAAAAAAAAAAAAAAAAAAAAAAAAAAAATGGGTACTGTTGACTCAGAGATAGTGTCCAAGGTTTAGGGTCTAGGGAGGTTGACTAAGGTAAAAATAGGCCTGTGGTGTCAGGATTGGCCTGGCCCTCAGATGACACAGAAGTCACTTAGGCTGTTGTAAAGCACAAGAGACATTTCTCCTAAGAGTGGGTTTATGCTCTAAAAACAGTGCTCAAGTTTTAAGGGAAAAGGTCTTGGATAAGTAAGAATATAAATTCTGGGAGATCCACAGCCTGTCTCATTAGACAGCAAAGGACCACCAGAGTGTAAAACTCCATCATTCCTAGTGATCCAGGAAGAGCAGCGAGCTCCTTATCCCATTGAAGAGGTGAGCTGTGTGTCTAACTTCCCTGGCTTCTCCAGTGCTTACCTGTGTGCGCGAGGCCTTTTTGCCCTCTCCAGGAGTTGATACGCTAGAACTGCCCTTATGTGTGCTCCGATGTGGTGGCGCTCTCACTGGCTCTTTATGCAGAGGAAGGGACAGTGGTTTCCAGTACAGCCTGGAGCCGTCTCATTGGTTGAAAGGCGAAATTTGGGTTAGTTTTTACCTTCAGTTTCTCATACAGCATTCTCCCACTTACTACAGAATTAACCCTGGGCTAGGTTGGTCCTTTTTAAAATCATGAAAACTGGGATGTGGTGGCGCAGACCTATGACTCTAGCACTGGCAGACTGAGGCAGAGACCTCATACCAGGCTAAACAGCAAGACTGTCTCAAAAAAAAAAAAAAAAAGGGGACAGTAATAACTATTTCTGGAATACCTACTGTGTGCACAGTGTTTTTCTGATTCCTTGCCACACAGTATCTCATTTAATCCTTTAAACAGGAATCCTGGTTATTCTTATTTTATAGATTAGAAAAGTTTGGCACAAGGAGGTTAAGTAATTTACCGAAGGTCACATAGTAGTCTGACTTCCAAGTGTAGTAGACTTTCTTTTGGGCTACCAACCAGCTCCCAAATCATGACATGGAGATTTCTTATTAGTTATGAATGCTCAGCCTTATCTTATGCTTGTCCCACTAGCTCATATAGCTTATTTTAACTTGTTTCTCTTCATCTGCATTTTGCCTCAGAACTTTTTAACCTTTCTTTCATTCTGTGTGTCCTACTCCCAGTCTGGCTTGCTGGTGGCTGCCTGCCTGGCCCTGGAAGTCTCCTTCTCTTTGTTCCTTGTTCTCCTGAGTCTAGATTTCTCTTCCTGCTTCTTCTCTCTGACCACCAGCCCTGCCTATCCCTCTGTGCCTAGCTATTGGTCATTGAGCTTTTTATTAAACCAATCAGGTGCCTTAGGAAGGCAAGTGAAACAGCAACACATCTTTACATAGTTAAACAATGAGCATAAACAAATGTAGCATACCTTTCCATAGTTAAAGTACTATTCCACATTTCCCCTTTTTGTGTAAATAAAAGGTTTTAACCTTAACATAGTAAGACTATATACAATAAGAATGATTGAGTAAGAATTACATTTATGGGGGCTGGAGAGATGGCTCAGAGGTTAAGAATACTGGCTGTTCTTCCAGAGGTCCTGAGTTCAATTCCCAGCACCCACATGGTGGCTCACAACCACCTGTAATGAGATCTGGCTCCCTCTTCTGGCCTACAGGGATACATGCAAACTGAACACTGTATACATAATAAATAAGTAAATCTTTAAAAAAAAGTAATTACATTTACAATATCCAGTCCATTTGTGTTTTTGTTGTTGTTTTGGGGTTTTTTGTTTGTTTGTTTGTTTTTGGTTTTTTGAGACAGGGTTTCTCTGTGTAGCTTTGTGCCTTTCCTGGATCCTGCTCTGTAGCCCGGGCTGGCCTCAAACTCGCAAAGATCCACCTGCCTCTGCCTCCCGAGTGCTGGGATTAAAGGCATGCACCACCACCGCCCTGCTGGGTTTTTTTGTTTGTTTGTTTGTTTTGTTTTGAGACAAGGTTTCTCTGTGTAGCTTTGGAGCCTGTCCTGGAATTCACTCTATAGACCAGGCTGTCCTTGAACTCACAGAGATCTACGTGCTTCTGCCTCCAAGTGCTGGTATTAAAAGTGTGTGCCACCACTGCCTGGCATCCAGTCCATTTATTGTTGGCAAATTCAGAGAAAATACTCCATTATTTATCCTATCTTAGTCCAAAGTTCTACACCTAATTTACCTTCTATCATAACTAAGGAAAACCATAACTATATCTAGTCTTCAACTCCATCAAAGACCTGAGAAGGATAAAATATTACCTGAGTAAACAGGAAGCACAGAGCAAGCAACTTCCAAAGCTATAGAAACAGAAACATCTGGCTGCCTGGACAGTCACCCAAAGTTCCTCTGTAACATTAGGGCATCTGTCTTTAGCCTACAGGCCTAGAATATCTGGCAGATTCTTCTTTGAAGCCGGAATTTGGAAGACTGTCCCATCTTGTTTTGGCAAAGCTCAGCAGTCTCTTTCCTTTGTGTCCTTCTTGTCCAGTTTATATAGCATACTGTCAGTAGTCAAGGCAAGAGAAGTTTCTTGTCCAAATGGTTAGCTTTGCTACAATGAAACAAAACTCCAAATGGAGTTTCTTTGATGCCCATCATCCTTCTATAAAGTAGATTGGGGCTGCCAGGAGCAGACATGTCTCATTGTCATGAAAAGCCTTAAGTTATTAAGCATCTTAAATACCACAATATACATCTTTGAAGTGTTTGAAGACCATCTATCTATCTAAAATATATCTATGTTTAATCTTGAAAAACATACCTAACATTACAAGTTTGATTATTATAGATGACTATCAACCTGCATTTCTTTTTTATTGTTGTTGTTTTTTGTTTTTTGTTGTTTTGTTTTTCGAGACAGGGTTTCTCTGTGTAGCTTTGGAGCCTGTCCTGGAACTCACTTGGTAGCCCAGGCTGGCCTCGAACTCACAGCAATCCTCCTGGCTCTGCCTCCCGAGTGCTGAGGTTGCTTCTTCTTGTCTGGGGGCGACAGCACCTTTAGGGGACCCTGAGAAAATTGAGACAATGGTCAAGTCCTGGGAGAACTGTTGTAACATTTGTTGTCCAGTCTCAGAGCTGTTCCCATGTAGCGGGATCGGTATATACGTCACCTGTCTTGTAGTTTTTCTTGCTTTGTTTCTTTATGTCTATAGCCAAGATTTTCAGGAGGGGGTCTCTCCTGATCAAACCTAATCTCTATTAACCTTGAAGAAACCCACAGCCTTTCGTTTCCTGTGGAAACAAAAACATAACTTCTTCCCCAATGCAAAGCATTTTTAAAAAAAGATGTATTTTATTTATTTATTATTTATTTATTTGTTTATTTATTTATTTATTATGTATACAGCATGTACGTCTGCATGCCAGAAGAGGGCACCAGATCTCATTACAGATGGGTGTGAGCCACCATGTGGTTGCTGGGAATTGAACTCAGGACCTCTGGAAGAGTAGCCAGTGCTCTTAACCTCTGAGCCACCTCTCCAACCCGCAATACATTTTTTTTACTTCTTTTTATTTAAAGTTTTAAAGTTAAGGCATCTCTAAAGTGTCTAGGCTGGTGTAATTCAGCAGTCCTCTACAACCTCATGTCTCTCAGCAGCTGTGGTTCATTCATGAGCATTCAAAAATTCAAAGTCAACATAACACCATACAGGACCCAGACTGCCGGTGTATTTCCCATCCTTTTTTTTTTTTTTTTTTTTTTAAATGATTTATTTATTTTTAATAGGAATTGGTGTTTTTCCTGCATGTATGTCAGTGTTAGGGTGTTTTATCCCCTGGAGCTGGAGTTACTGGCAGTTGTGATGTGGTTTCTGGGAATTGAACCTGTGTTCCCTGAAAGAACCATCTCTCCAGTCCTATATTTCCAATCTTTATGTGGCTTTTTTCCTTTATATTACTTTACTCTCTCTTTAAAAACTTTGGAGAGATGGCTCAGTGGTTAAGAGCACCGACTGTTCTTCCAGAGGTTCTGAGTTCAATTACCAGCACCTACATGGTGGCTCACAACCATCTGTAATGAGATCTGGCACCCTCTTCCGTGTACATAATAAATAAATAAATCTAAAAAAAAAATTCTAAAAAAAAAAAAACCTATTATTTATCAACTATTTACTTTTTTCTATGACTATACCCATTTTCTTTTATTTTTTAAGCGTCTGCACATTTTTAAACATATTGTAACCTGTTTAGAGGTTTTTTCCATCTGGACTTGTTTTTACTGCATGTCTCTAGCCTTTTCTGACCATGGGAGCCAAACCCTAAACTGTGAAGTTTGTGTTTGCAGCTGGCTGTGCCCCGCTGGGATCCGTAAGAGTGAGCCTGGCCGAGGGCTGTACTCAACCACCAGGAGCTGCGTCTAACTGCCCAGCTCTAGGAAGCTGGTGCCCTCATGGTGACAGGCGTTTTTACTTAGCTTTTTGTTTCTACCTAACATGCTGGCTACTCAAGTGCTCCCTATATGGCAGAGCCTCTTAAAGGAGTAGTATCCATTTTTTGTTGGTTTATTTAGGGCGCTCTCGCTCTCCGCTCCTTTCTTTCTTTTTTTTTTTCCAGCTTTCTTAGGTCCTATGTGAAAACATGGGCCCCATGTTGGAGCGGCAAATTAACACATCTTTACATAGTTAAACAAATATTCCACAACATCAGAGTCTGAGCTTCTCACCACAGTGGTAACCTACAGTTTGGGGGATAAATGGGTGTAGGTAATATGCTGGTTTTTAATCTACAATAGAAGAGTGGCCCTGAGTAGCATTTTGATTTTTGACTGCTTGCTTGTCTTCTCACTCCTGCTTTTACATGGCATTAGCTTGCTCCCCACCCCCTGTGGCCAGGTGCCTTTGACTCTAAGGCCTTTCAGGTGAATCAGAACAAGGGACCACAGCCCATGAGTCTGGAACTGGCTCCTGGAACTTCTCCTGACACAGTGGCAAGCTACCGATCACAAACGTGTGAGAAGTCAGGGGACCAGGGAAAGAGGCAAACGCCACAGTCCCCTTTCCAGTACTTGATCTTGTATGTGTTCACATTTCTGTGCCTCTTTGGAAGGCTGCAGTACCCAGACTCCCTGCAGGCCACAGGTGAAAGGTAAGGCTGGTAGGAAGGCCAGCAGGTGTCAGGGTGTCTGAGAGCTAAACAAGTAGCGTGTCTTTTCAGAGCTAGACAAGCAGCGTGTCTTTTCAGAGCTAGACAAGCAGCGTGTCTTTTCAGAGCTAGACAAGCAGCGTGTCTTTTCAGAGCTAGACAAGTAGCGTGTCTTTCCAGAGCCTTTCCTCTTCCTGCCAGCGAAGTGGAAGGGTCCCAGACGCCCCGATCGATCGCTTACACTCTCTCTCTGAGGTGGCGTGAGAAGGTTTAGGCTGTTCAGCTGGAAGGCACCGTTTAGGTGGAAGCCTGCTCTTAGAAAAGAACATTTCCTTTGCAAATCCTGCTTCTCACTGCACAAACTGTGGGCATGTTGCGTAGGAGCATTCATTCCCATCTCAAGCTCTTGGCTCCCTGGAGCCAGCTTTCCTGGTCTGTCCCAGAGCTCTATGCCCAGGATATCCACATCCATTTTTATGATGTGCATGTGGCTGAAACAGAACAGTGGTAGGCAGCTGCTGTGCTGTCTGTGAGCTCTGCAGGAATGGAGGCCAGGGGTTATTCCTTCTTAGAATGAGTTTCTGAGCTGGCCATGGTGGATGCTTGTAATCCTGGTACTCCAGAGGCAAAAGGAGAGAGGCAGACAGCTCTCTGTGAGTTCAAGGCCAGCCAGGGTTTCTCTGCAAAACTTACAGGGCACTAGCAATCTGCTTTTGTTGACATATAGGGCCTGGATTATAAATTTTGAGGCCACTGTTGTCAAGCTGTACAACTGTGGGCAACTTACTTTTTCTCTTCGCTTCTCAGTCTCATCATATTGGTGTGGAGAACCACGAAGGTTAGCCTTCACAGAGCTTTTGGCACGCGTTCAGTAGATATGAAGCATTTGGAGCTTCACCTGGCACACAGGAGACCCTCAGTCAGTTTTCGTTTCTAACATCACTCTGCTTTTCCAACAGGATGGGTAGGAGTGGGAATTCCTACCACTTCAGTATTGCCCAGCATTGCTCTCCAGTCTGGGTCTGTTCCTTTGCCCTAACCCTCCCTGTCGAACCTTCTCTACCAATAGCCTGACTGTCGTCGACTCTGACGGGGCTACCAACTCCACCACTGCAAGCCTGACAGTGAACAAAGCTGTGGATTACCCTCCTGTGGCCAACGCAGGCCCCAACCAAGTGATCACCCTGCCCCAGAACTCCATCACCCTCTCTGGAAACCAGAGTACTGACGACCATGGCATCACTAGCTACGAGTGGTCACTCAGCCCAAGCAGTGAAGGGAAGGTGGTGGAGATGCAGGTAGGACTCAGGCCCTCCTCTCTCTCTGGTGACTGGGGGTCACCCACCCAGGGGTTAGTTCTGCCCCATTTTAGTTAAAAAGTCATGTTTGTGCCTTTCGATTTTTAAAGTAATCTCCAAACAAATTTAGAAAGTTTTAGGGGCCTCTGACCTTGCAGATTGTCTGGAAGCTTTCTATTAGGAGACTAGGTAAGAAATGTATCTGTTATGGGTGACCCAACCCAGAGTAAAACCTCACAGATACCCCCAGGATGCAAATCTTCATAAGCTCATTGGAGTATATCGTCTGGCTAAAAGATGACTTCCCCAGAAGTATTCAAGAACAGGCAAGGTGTTTAAATAACCTGGGTGGGCTGTGCTGGAGGGCCCTCTGCCTCCTCAGCCCTGCTGGCACCTGACACATGGAGATAAGGACCTAGTCCTGCTTTTTTTTTTTTTTTTTTTTTTAAGTTTTTGAGACAGTTTCTCTGTGTAGTTTTGGTGCCTATCCTGGATCTCACTCTGTAGACCAGGCTGGCCTCAAACTCACAGAGATCTGCCTGTCTCTGCCTCCCAAGTGCTGGGATTAAAGGCGTGCGCCACCACCACCCAGCCCTAGTTCTGCTTTTTAAGAGCAGACAGAAATGAGACTCTTAGGTGGAATTTTCCTACTATTCAGTGCTACAGGGCAAACAAAATGCCTATAAGCTGGACGCCACCCTAAGTTGCTAGGTTTTGCTGTTGTTCTACTATAGGAAGCACCCGCCTTGGAGGTTTGCCTCATATTATTATAGTGTTCCGTCTTCTATGCAGGAAGGATTCTGTATCTCTGGGTATATATCCAAGGCATATTTTACCCAGCTGTAGTTCATGTGTTCTGACAGATTTCTCTGTCACAGAATCTGTAGAAATTCTTATTAGTACAATATCTCATGCTGTCCTGTTCAATGGTTATGCTGAGCTGGGAAGTAACAACCCAGGACCAAGTTAGCTTAAAAGACTTGGCTGAACCGTTTCCGCCAGAGTGAGCATCGTGTGCTGTGTTGTGACTTTGGGAATCATTTCCCATGCCTGAATTTCTGCATGTAGGGAGTTAGAACGCCAACCCTGCAGCTGTCCGCAATGCAAGAAGGAGACTATACCTACCAGCTCACAGTGACTGACACAATAGGGCAGCAGGCAACCGCTCAAGTGACTGTGATTGTACAGCCTGGTAAGTTCCTTCCTTCTCAGACTCACGCAATGGCTGCTCCTATTAGCCCTGGGAGGAGAAGGGTTTGAGTTCTGAGCTAAAGGAGCATAGAGGTAGAAGGCATCACCCACAGAGCCCAAGAGCCACATCTTTCACCCCCTTTTCATAGCTGGAGGAGGCTTCTCAGCTTTAGTGTGTGCCTTGCCCTTGCTAGTTTCTGTGCATTTGTGTGGGCCTGGGAGAGGGAGCCACCACCATATCAAATGTCTGGTCTCACTCTTCTTACCCCATTGCATTAGATTCCAGAGCGAGTGTGTGTTAAAATCTCACTGTTTTCAGAATCATTTGACATAATCCCGTCTTCTTCATTGTGAGATCCTGATGGCATCCACTCTCCCACATACTTGTAATGCTCTAGACTAAGAGGCAGTTCCCATGACTACCAGAACAGATGCCCCAATGGGTCCTCTCCTCTACACCTAGAGTGTTGCTTTTGATGGCCGCATCTCTTTGTCCTAGAGAACAACAAGCCTCCTCAGGCAGACGCAGGCCCAGACAAAGAGCTGACCTTGCCTGTGGACAGCACCACCCTGGATGGCAGCAAGAGCACAGATGACCAGAGAATCATCTCCTATCTTTGGGAGAAGACCCAGTGAGTTGATGTAGACCCATTTGTGCAGAGCTTCCTGGCCTTGGGAGAGAATGGTTTCATTTGCTTTCAGGGTTGACTTGCTCCACTAGTTTATTCAGGAGAGGGATAAAGAAATATTTATACTCCTAAATTTCACCTCTTCAGAAGGATTTTCTGATTTTTTTTTTTTTTTTTTGAGCTGAGGATCGAACCCAGGGCCTTACGCTTGCTAGGCAAGTGCTCTACCACTGAGCTAAATCCCCAACCCCCTGATTTTTTTTTTTTAAAGAAGATTGTGCATCGTTGGCCCCAGGTAGTGTGATCCTGCGTCTTTTGCAGGGTCCAGTCCACTTGCTAACTGTGGAATTGGATTACACTTGAGAGTCAGATGGAAGGGGTAATGGAGCTGAAAGATTCCATTGTTCAAAATTAACTGGTAAGGTTAGCTGAGGGTGGATAAGCATCTACTAAGAGGAAATGAAAATTTATAAAGCAGAAGCACGCCAATGTTATTGTTCTCGGGAGACATTCTCAGTTAAGTTAGCCAAACGTCAAGGATTGTAGCCACAGTACTACTTTTCAAATGGAAATGACCTATGTGAGCCATTCTTGTTTGTACAATTTCTTTCAGCTCTTATGAACCATAACAAATGGAACGTAAGTTGTATACAGGATCCTGCAGGAAGCAAAGGGATTCTAGGGAATAGGGAAGTTGAAAACATTCTTTATTTCCAAAAACAGCCACTACAGTACAGGCAAGAGTTTTTAGTCTTTTGTTTTGTTTTGTTTTGTTTTGTTTTGTTTTGGTTTTTCAAGACAGGGTCTCTCTGTAGCCCTGGCTGTCCTGGAACTCACTCTATAGACCAGGCTGGCCTCGAACTCACAGAGATCTACCTGCCTCTGCCTCCCAGAGCGCTGGAATTAAAGGCATGTGCCACTACCACCCAGTTTAGTTTAGTCTTCACACATGCACGCGCGCGCACACACATACAGATACTTTATTATAGCATTGGAGATGGGTGGAGAAGGCTTTAATTTTGACTTAGGAAGTCATGTTAGGCACCAGACATCCTTCTCCACAGCTGCTATGGGGAGCCAGGTCTCTCTTGCTCACTGTGTTCTTCCTGTAGCTGTTTATGGAAGGCCGACCTGAGGAACCCCCAGGCAGAGTGTCAGCGGTACCTGCAGTAGAGACAGTGCTGAGTAGAGATAGTGCTTCCGGATGAGACTGACTCGGGACAGGGTCAGATATTAAGTTTCAAAAACAGAGCTGGGAGCTGGCAACTTTCTCTGGTTGTCCTTAGTTGGAGGATGTGTGGGTGTGCAGGGCTCTGGCTGTGTGTGCAGCCCTTGCCTGTGTGCTGGCTGGCAGCTGCTGAAGGCTGTTGTGCGGTGAGACCAGGAGGCAGGATGTGGTGCACTGGGGGTTCCCGGCGCTGTCCAGGGTCTGGAGGAGACAGTTTTGTCCCCAGAGCCCCTTGGCTCTGCAGCCTTGGCCTGAAGTCCTCCCCTGACTTTCCCTCAGGAGGGATTCGAGGGTATGGGTAAGAAGTGTATTGCTTCTTTGCTGGCTAGAACAAACCAACGGGCCAGCAATGCTTCTCAGAAACCTCCTCCTTGGACCATCCTATTGAGCACAGAGCTGCTCAGAGGACTTTACTTCTTATATAAACTAGAGGAATGAAGAGTTTGAATGTTCTAGAAGCTCATAGAAAAGATAAGCCTAGATGTGTTTAAAAGCTGATGAGTGAAATTTTCTGACCAGAAGGAGCCTGTGTTTTGGGACCAAGTGATACTTTTTCCAAATAGAATATTTTTAAACATTTCCTGTCAAGGTTTGGGAAACAATTGTTCCTGTCTTAGCTGTTCCTGCTGCCAGGAGAGCAGCAGAGAGGTATGACTCTGCCCTCTGATTACTCTCTGTATAGGGGGCCTGACGGGGTGCAGCTGGAGAATGTCAACAGCAGCATTGCCACCGTGACTGGGCTGCAAGTGGGGACCTATGTGTTCACCTTGACTGTCAGAGACGAGAGGAACCTGCAGAGCCAGAGCTCTGTGAACGTCATTGTCAAAGAAGGTGCGCCTTGTGTGTGTGTGTGTGTGTGTGTGTGTGTGTGTGTGTGTGTGTGTGCGCGCAGCAGCCTCTCTGGGTCTGATAGCCCAGGAACCCACCCTGTCCTATTTGGGGCAGAATTGATTAGAAGCAGATAGGAAGAGTAACTGTAAGATGATTTTTAAAAACCCCTTCCTCTCTGCACGCCCACCCTCAATTCCCCTGCTTCCTCCCTGCATTTTCTTCTCAAATGAATAGTGAAAGTATTAAGTGATTTGTTTTCTTCACATTTTGAGTTTGTCCTCTGCTAAGACTGGGGTTTCTGTGACTCTCTGGCAGCTACAGTGACCCCTGCTGTCCGGGGCTGGGATGACAGTTGCCCTGCAGCTGTCCTGAGTTCTCTGTCTGCTTTGCAGTGTCGGCCTCACACGGGGACTGGGGGGATTAGGAGAAGGGGACTGGGGGGATTAGGAGAAGGGGACTGGGGGGATTAGGAGAAGGGGACTGGGGGGATTGGGAGAGGCCATGGCTGATAGTAGAAAATCTACCGCATCAGTGGTGATATCCAGTGTTATGCTGACTCATCTAAGCAGGGTTAACACCTGGCAAGCCGAGCTTCTATGCCATAGACTCTGTGGGGCCTGCTCTAGGGGTCACACTCTTCCTTCTCTTGTGAGGGGGGGGTGCTGAGAGCAACATTTGAAAAGAGGTCATGGTGTTAACTGGTTCTTAAGTGCCCCAGGCCTTCATTTCCACTCACTAAATTCCTTTAAAGCAGAGAGCTGCTCCCGCGTCACAGGAAGAAATCATGTTGACCCCTTTGTGTAGCAACAGGAGAGCCCGGGAGGCTCAGGGGTCTAGGGTTTTGGCTCTGCCCCTTGGACAAGCACTGAACAGCTCTCCATTTAAGGTCCTTCCAGTGCTAGTCCCTCGTCAGCAGCACAAGCACATCTTCTTTCCCAGAATGTCCCAGTATGTCAATGCTGTCTCCTTGGTTAGAAATCAACAAGCCGCCAGTAGCCAAGATCACTGGGAACGTGGTGGTCACCCTGCCCACAAGCACCGCAGAGCTGGATGGCTCCAGGTCCTCGGATGACAAAGGGATAGTCAGCTACCTGTGGACTCGAGATGAGGCGAGCCCAGCTGCAGGGGTGAGTGGGCCAGGAGTGGGGTGCTGTGTAAAGTCAGAGTAAGGGTGGGTGAAGAGGGGGATCCTACCCTCTAGTATCTGTTTAACCATGAAGCCCCTAGATTGTGCTCTGGAATCAAGGAGTCAAATGTCTTGCTGTGGGTCATCCTACAAACTGGTGTACACAGTGGCTTCTATGTCTTAACCCCTGGAGCTGCGGAGGGCAGAGCTGTGGCTGGTCCACAGCAGAGCAGCACGGCTCAAGCAGGAGCTTCCTCCAGGAAAGGAGTGGGATGCATGTTGTTCCCCCCACAGGAGGTGCTGAATCACTCTGACCATCACCCTGTCCTCTTCCTCTCCAACCTGGTTGAGGGGACCTATACGTTTCACCTGAAAGTGACCGATGCTAAGGGTGAGAGTGCCACAGACCGGAGCACCGTGGAAGTGAGACCTGGTGAGCTCGGCTGCCTCTGTCCTGACAGCAGGCCACGCCTCACTGCCTGCACCCTCCCACCCAGCCCTACTCACCGCACAGACACGAACCTCAGAGAGGGCAGGCTTGCTGAGAGTCACACAGCAGTGTGTCATGTCAGATAGACCTTGTGTCCCAGCTCAGTACCTTCTCCTTTGCACATGACTGAGGAGAGCGGGCTCAGGAAACCATGGGAATCTGAGCACAGGAATGGTTTGAGTCATAATGTCTCATCAGCACCCAAATACAGAAAACAACTTATTTTTGTAAGTTGAGCCTCAGGCTTTATCTGACAATCCAGGAAGGTAAAATAATGTCCTGCACACTTCTCAGCAGATTTTCAGAAATAAATGTCCTTAAATAGCTTGTTTTTGTGATGTTGGTGGCTGCACTGGTAATAGGAAGGATGGCCCCTAGTAGACATGTTAGCTCTTTACCCTTGGTCAGCCTCAGGCATGGCTCTGCCTTGGTAAGTAAGGGTCTTCCAGTCCTTGCCTTGCCCCTAGGAAGAACAGTGGCTGAAACAAACAGGGTCTCATCTCTGTTCAAAATCAGGCTATAGGTAATGTGCCCTGGCTCTTCCATCCAAGTCTGTAGGCAGGGTTTTCTGAGCAATCCATGGTTGCTGCAGATGTGCCCGGCAAGCAGAACCATGTCCAGGTTCTAGAAGTAAACAGTCTGGCACTGAGATAATTTCCTGGCTACCTGGATTTGCCTTGTGTTTGCTGTATTCATACCACTGTTAGGACAGTCGGGGGTGGGGGAGAGGGGCAGGAGGGTATTTTCCCTCCCTTATTTCTAAACAAAGTACAGCATATCCCTGGAAGTCAGGTGGGGCCAGGGGAGACTGTGGACACAGTTATCTGGAGTGCTCAGCTGGGCCTGTCAGACAGGGCTTTTGAAACAAAGGCCATCCTGTCTTGCTCCTGGTTTGTACCTCACCCTGGAACTTGTGTGGCAGTGGCAGTGGTAAGCTTTCCAAGCCAGCTCCTGATGGCTTTCCTAGGAGTTAACTCCTCTTATTCCCCCTTGTCTGACTGCTCTCCCCACCCCTCCACAGTGACAGGTCTGTTTTAACTCTCCACTTCTGAAACCGTGACTGATCCTTGTGCTTTCCAGACCCCAGGAAAAGCAACCTGGTGGAGATCATCTTGGATGTGAACGTCAGCCAGCTGACAGAGAGGCTGAAGGGGATGTTCATCCGCCAGATTGGGGTCCTTCTGGGGGTGCTGGATTCTGACATCATTGTGCAAAAGATTCAGCCATACACGGAGCAGAGGTAGCTGGGCAATGAATGTGGGGAGAAACGGAAAGCCGGCGGTCCCCAGGCTTCCTAGCTGAGCAGTGGTGGGGCAAGATGGGGAAGGGTGGGCACTTTGATGAGGAGCAACTCACACGCCTGCCTTGTCAGTCATGCCTCAAGCCCCGCCCCGTGGTAGAAAGTCAACCAGGCTCTGGAAACAAGGTCAGAAGAGATCCTATGTTTATAAGCTACAGTCTGAAAAGGGAGATAACAATGTTTATGTTCTCACTGCCCAGCAGGGGGGCACACTATGTGGCCTGGGAAAACAACCAGAGTGGTTGGCTCTCCCAGGAGAGCTGGAGGAGGAGGTAACCCAGAGATGTTCCAGTTTCCTTGCCCAGTTTATGAGAATTAAGAGATTCAGAAGGGAGCAGCATGAGCTGCGGCCCACAGTGGGATGGCACAGGCTTCTGGAAGGTGTTTGGGGTTGCATTAGGTAGCCCCAGGATGTGGGCAAAGGTAAGGGTAGTGGAGACCAAGAGACTTGTGTACAGAAGCACTCAGGTTAGGTTGTTTTAAAAATAAGGAAATCCCATTTTAGGTTTGTCTTTAGGGTGATGAATACTGTGGAGGCTAAAGAGGTTAGTGAGGAGCAGTTGGAGTTCCTGGGTTGTCCAGCAACAAGGCAAGAGTGCTTGTTAAGGAGCCGAGAGGAATGAGGCACTGTGCCTTGCTCAGCGGGAGATGAAGCAGATGAAGGTGAGCAAGGATAGGCGGGTAATTCAGGCCATGGACTAAGATTAGGGAGGAAGGAGCTCACTTGACTATTGGATTTAGGGTGACTTTTTGCCTCATGTAGCCCAAGGTATCTTTGAACCCCTGAACGTCTTGCCTCCAGACTTTTTGAAAAATAGGATTATAGTTGATTTTTTTTTTTTTAGTTAGGGCTTCTATTGCTGTGAAGAGACATCATGACCACCTGACCACCACAACTCTGGTTTTTTGAGACAGGGTTTCTCTGTGTAGTTTTGCACCTTTCCTGGGACTCACTTTGTAGACCAGGCTGGCCTCGAACTCACAGAGATCCGCCTGGCTCTGCCTCCCAAGTGCTGGGATTAAAGGTGTGCACCACCACCATCCGGCGACCACCACAACTCTTATAAAGAAAAAGATTTAATTGGGGATGGTTACAGTTCCAGAGGTTTAGTCCATTATCTTCATGGCAACATTCAGGCAGACAAGGAGCTGAGAGGAATGAGGCACTGTGCCTTGTTCAGAGGGTGATGAAGGAGATCATCCTTTTATCCTTGCCTCTAAAGTCAAAACCACATGGCTGAAGCTGCCAAGTTCCCTTGTTTGCTGGGGCTCAAACATGGCCTCCTTGTTCAATTACATCTTGATCCACAGGCAGCAAAAGCAACTGTGTGTCACACTGAGTGTAGCTTGAGCAAAGCCCACCCCCACAGTGACACACTTCTTCCATCAAGGCTACACCTACTACAACAAAGACGTATCTTCTAATAGTGCCATTCCCTATGGGGCCATTTTCTTTCAAACCACCACATTCCACCCCTGGTTCCCACAGGCTTGTAGCCATATCATAATGCAAAAATGTAGTCAGTCCAACTTCAAAAGTCTCCATCATCTATAACAGTCTCAAACTTATTTAAAAGTCTAAAGTTCCGGGTTGGGAATTTAGCACAAGGCCCTGGGTTCGGTCCTCAGCTCTGGAAAAAAAAAGTCTAAAGTTCCAAGTCTTTTCCAACATTCATGCAATCTTTTAACTGTGTTCCACTATAAAATCAAAATAAAAAAGCAGATCACATAGTTCCAACATATGGCATAGGATATACATATATTACCATTCCAAAATGTAGGGAAGGGAGCATAGTGAGGAAATACTGGGCCAAAGAAAGACTGAAAACCAGCTGGGCAAACTCCAAACTCTGCATCTTCATGCCTGATGTCAAAATGCTCTTCAGATCTCCAACTCCTCTGAGCTTTGTTGACTGCAACACACTTCTCTCTCTTGGGCTGGTTCCACTCCCTTGGCAGTATCTCCTTGGCTCTGGCATCTCTAACATCTTGGGGGCTCCAAGGCAATCCAGGCTTCAACTTTACAGTTTCACACAATGGCTTCTCTAGGCCTCCATTCAGGGACACCCCTGACACATGCCTGGCCTCAGCAGCTTTCCTTAGTCATGGAGGAAGTCCATAACCCCTTTCTTTTATCCTTGCCTCTAAAGTCAAAACCACATGGCTGAAGCTGCGAAGTTCTCCTGTTTGCTGGGGCTCAAACATGGCCTCCTTGTTCAATTACATCTTCACTAGCTTTCTGTTTTCGATGGTTTTCTTCACTGCCTAAGCTTGGCTATTCTAGAATTTGCTCTGTAGTCCGGCCTGGCCTCAAACCCAGAGATCCCCAGCTTCTGCCTTCTGAGTGCTGGGAGTAAAGGTGTACACCACCACACCTGGCTATAAGTTTTTCTTTAATTCCTTTTCACAAATTAGAAGCTTAGCTGGGTGGGGTCTTGTCATAAAGTCACACTCCCTTTGTTCCATGTAACATGAGGCTTTTCTTTAAACTGTTCATCTCCTTGAACACAGGACTTAGCTCCATTCTACTTCCTGGTTCCCCCTTTACTCCTCAAATTGTACATTTTGTATTTTTCCTTTCTCAGCTTGTTCCTTTTCATTATAGATTATAGAGTGGACACTAATAACCACACAAAAGAATCAATACTAGGCTGTTTTGCTATTTCCTCTGCAAATGGAGCTAATCCAAAACTCTTCAATTTAGCCTCCAGCAAACTTTTTGGACAAGAGCAAAAAGCAGCCACGTTCTTTGCCAAAATATCACAAGAACGAACTCTAGGTCACATACTAACATTCTTCTTCTCTGAAACCTCTTGAGCCAGGCACCTACAGGTCAAATCACCCTCAGCACCACTGTCTTCCATGCTTCTACGAGTATGGCCTATGGGGCTTAAAGCATTCAACTGTGCCGGGCGGTGGTGGCACACGCCTGTAATCCCAGCACTCGGGAGGCAGAGGCAGGTGGATCTCTGTGAGTTCGAGACCAGCCTGGGCTACAGAGTGAGTTCCAGGACAGGCTCCAAAAGCTACAGAAAAACCCTGTCTTGAAAAACAAAACAAAACAAAACAAAAATGAGAGAGCGAGAGAGCGAGAGAGCGAGAGAGAGAGAGAGAGAGAGAGAGAGAGAGAGAGAGAGAGAGGGAGAAACTAATACCTGGAAGAAGCCAAGGGCCTTCCAGAGGACAAAGCCAAGAAAGGAGTCTTGGTGATTTTGGCTCTTGAACATTAAGCTGTTTTCCTGCGATGAATTTCTTGCGAGCTATTGTAGATTTTCCATTCCTAGAACAGTTTGGATTGATCATTCTTTGGGCATGTTTTAACCAATACAACTAAGGTATTTGGATAACAGTCACACAGGCAAGGCTTCCTTCTTCCAGGCTTTTTGTTTCTCTGGCCTGATACTCCTGCCCTGCCAGAAAACAGCACAGCCGAGTTATATGGAGACAGTTAAAGCCCTAAAGAAATAGAGGCAGTTTTATTTTACTCATGATTTATACTAACATTGTAGACTCCTAATGTTTCACCAAACCACTTCTAGGAATGTAGTTTGGACACACCAATTCCCTTTTTTGATCTATTAACTGATTTTGGCTCTTAGTTGACTCCACCTTCTTTTAACCACTCCCATTTTGGGTTGTAAAAGAAAGCCTGACAGTCACTGCCTGAGGTAAACTCTTATCTGCCTTTATGACCCTGTAAGAATTCAAACCTTGTGACTTGCTTTGGCCAGAGAATTGCTGCTTTGTGTGCGTATATAACTGAAAACCTCAGAGACTAGAGAGGACTAGAAGGGACCAGAGGAATGAGGTGGAGGATGGGGAAGAACTAGATGGGGAAGAACTAGATGGGAGAATTCAGATAGAATTTAGAGTGTACAGCAGGAAAATGTAGAGAGGTATCCGGCAAGAAAGGAGCTAAGCATGAGAACAGAATTGAAGCTATTGTAGAGAGATTTTGACTTAGAAGAATAAAGTGTATGAATAAAGAGTATCATGTACATAGATTGAATCGAGTATCCCTCAGATTAATCTCCTGCTGGTAGCATCCCTTCTGGAACTCTGGGAGAAGACTATAGAGAGGCTGGATCCCAATAGACTTGGTTAGAGTGGGACTGGACCTCTGCAGTGTATAAGCTTCCAGGGAATCTGATACAGTTGACTGGGTCAGTGACATGATTAGAACATTTTCTTTCTTTTTGAATTTCTCATCTATACACATGTGCTGTGAGTGCAGGTGCCGGCAGAAGCCAGAGGTATCAGATTCCTCTGGAGCTCAAGTTACAGTCAGTAGTGAGCTGCCTCCCATGGGTGCTGGGAATCAAACTCCTCTGTAAGAGCAGTGTGCATTCTTGTTTGTTTGTTTTGTTTTGTATGGTTTTTTGTTTGTGTTTCGGGCCAGGGTTTCTCTGTGTAGTTTTGGTGCCTGTCCTGGATCTCACTCTGTAGACCAGGCTGGCCTTGAATTTACAGAAATCCACCTGGCTCTGCCTCCCAAGTCCTGGGATTAAAGGTGTGTGCCACTGCTGCCCAGCTTAAACAAATTTTGGTTTTTTTTGTTTTTGTTTTGTTTTGTTTTGGGTTTTTCTAGACACGGTTTCTTTGTGTAGCTTTGCACCTTTCCTGGATCTCTTCTTTAGACCAGGCTGGCCTCGAACTCACAAGAGATCCGCCTGCCTCTGCCTCCTGAGTGCTGGGATTAAAGGTGTGTGCCACAGTGTGCATTCTTAACCACTGAGCCGTTTCTCCAGCCCCAGGACTGTTTTGTTTAAAAACAAACAAACAAACAACTCAATCACCAACAATAAAAAGCTGTGCTCAGTGTCTAGGGAGCAGACTAGGGCAAACAGCCGCTTAGATCATCCAAGTTGTTGGGAACTGGCTGGGTAGAAGTATTCATGCCATCATTGCAGGTGGGCAGAGGTGAGGATTTCAGGAGGGGCTCTGTCTGCAGCCTTCCATACCAGTGGGTATCCTGGGAAGCATGGGAATTACTTCTCCCCTCAGCCTGCTGATCACCCGTGAAAACTCTAGTACTCAGTTTATAGCACTGGTGCTGAGGGTTAAATGTGACAGTATGGGCCCAAGAGGTGGCTCATAGGTAAAGCAGATTGCGGCTAAACTTGATGACCTGAGTTCAATCCCTAGGACTCACATGATGGAAAGAGTTTCCACAAGTTGCCCTTTGAGCTCTACACACATCCACACACAAATTAGTGTAATAAAAATTTTAATAAGATATTTGTGTAAATCATAACATGTAGTACTCGATCAGTAATGGTTGTGTTTGCTTTTCATTTTGAGACAGGGTCTCACTATGGCGATCCTCTGACCCGTAAAATGCTATGTAGACTAGAACTCACAGAGGTCCACTTGCTAGGATTAAAGGTGTGTGTCACCACCCTGGCTATTACTTATTACTGCAAGTTTATTTCGAGACATGCTGGATTGAGGCATCTCTGGAAGATCTGGGGTCTCTAATCTCAGCAAGTTTCTGCTGACACCAATTAGTCGCTATTGGTCCTGTGGGAAAGGAAATAAAGATGTGAGGGTTATTGGCAGAGACAAACATAAAAGCTGTAAACATGGATTATCAGAGGAAGTGGTAAGAAATGAATCCCCATTTTTATGTAAAGGTTGAATCATATCTGGAATTTCAGGGCCCCATTGTTAGCTTCACTTTATAGTAGCTTTTAGTCAATGACAGCACAGCCCAAACTTTACATCATGTCAACTTGGATGCTGCTGCAATACTTTCAGATAGCTTGTCCTGGAAGCAGCTGGGCCAGGGCCTCTGGGATACTTAGGGCACCTCAGCCACCCTACACGCTAGGGGGTCACTAGCTTGGGCATACGTATAAATCCACTTGGCCCACTGATTAGGAAGGTTGGCTTTGTGGCACTAAGGAGCAGGCCACCAGAGATTAAGGTTAAGGCAGATGGAACAGACCTGAGTTCAGATGACAGACAGAAAATAGATTCTGGGCTTGGAGTGATGTCACTTCCAACCCCACTGTGTAGGCTCGATTTGCTTCACAGTAACAGTTGTTTGGCTTATGGGCAATCTTTCCAGCGGTTAGCACAATAATAACCCAGGCACAAACAGCTCCGCTCTGGTCTTAGCTAGCAAAGGCTGGTAGCAGGGATAGAGTGTCATCAAACCCCATTCTTCTCGCCCTCCTGCTGGCTGTTTGGACCAGAGTCTCTGGTAGTCAGGGTATTTTTTCAAAGTGTAAGCTTTAGGGTCCTATGTAACAGGGTGGGGATCTGGCTCTGCCGTGACTGTATGACCCTGGGCAAGTGAGTCAGCTCCTCTGGGCCCATGCTGTCCTCTGTAGAATGAAGGTGGAACAGAGAGCATCTTTCTCACTGGCCTGTTGTAGCAGTGCATGTTGCCACAAGCTAAGCACTGTGTCTCACAGATAGATACAAGGTGCTTAGTGGATGAGGCTGTGGCTGCTACTGTGGACCACTCCAGCACACTCACTGTTGTCTGTCTCTACAGCACCAAGATGTTATTTTTTGTTCAGAATGAGCCTCCCCACCAACTCTTCAAAGGCCACGAGGTGGCAGCCATGCTCAAGAGTGAACTCCGGAAGCAGAAGGCTGACTTCCTGATATTCAGAGCCCTGGAAATCAACACTGTCAGTGAGTCTGGGAAGCTGGGAGTGAAACCCTGCTGCAAACAACCTTTCACCTGGAGATTCTTACCCCAGGGCCCACAGGCCCCTGACAGTGCTCAGGGGAACTGTGAGCCTGAGTAAGAAAATAATTATATCTTTAGTTTTTATCCACCCCTGCCTCCAAATTCACCATCACCCTGAGTTTTGAAGGCAGGCAGTATTAACAGAGCTGGTGACTCTGAGGCCAAAGAACTGAGAGTGAGTTGGCCTCACATTGCATGGCAAAGAGTATTCGCACCCAACACCGCTGCAGAATTAGCTGTTGTTAGACCCACTGTAGAGCCTCTTCCTTAATGTTTTAATAGAGACCCATCAAGTCGGGTAGTGGTGGCACAAGCCTTTAATCCCAGCACTCAGGTAGCAGAGCCAGGCAGATCTCTGTGAGTTGGAGGCCAGCCTGGGCTACAGAGTGAGTTCCAGGAAAGGCTCCAAAGCTACACAGGGAAACCCTGTCTCGAAAACCAAAAAAATAAAAAATAAAAATAAAAATAAAATGAAATAGATACACAGCTACTGTAGAAAATTTGGGCTCTTAAAGATTTCAAAATTAATCTGTAATATTTTATATATTATTTCTGGAATTACATTACTCTGAAGAGGAGGCATGCAGGATTGAGGATCACTGGTATAGTCAGCAAGGGAGACTCGTGGGAGCTGTTTGACTAGGGTCTGGCACCTGCCTATCACATGAAGCCAACATGACCAAGGGACTTGAGTTTTCATGAGCTCTGGAAGCTGGTTGTCCTCCTGGCTCTTCTGACTTCTCCCTCTTTCCTGCTACCTTCAGCATGTCAGCTGAACTGTTCCGACCATGGCCACTGTGACTCGTTCACCAAGCGCTGTATCTGCGACCCATTTTGGATGGAGAATTTCATCAAGGTGCAGCTCAGGGATGGAGACAGCAACTGCGGTGAGTGTGTGGCTTGTGCAGCCAGCTCGGCTGCAGAACAGCGTTGTGCTGCGGGGTAGGTGGTGCTGAAGGCAGACGGGCAGGCAGGAGAACTCTGCATTTTCTGTTTGCAAAGGATTCTTTCCTCCCTTCCTCCACACTTGCTGAATGTCAGCAGAGGGTTCTGGAGCAGGCAGAGCAGCTGCACGTTGTGGCCTCATGGAAACCCACATTCCCCATCTTAAAGTTGTGTCCCTGCACACTGCACTGCTGGAGCAGGGCCTGGGACACAGGGGCATTTTAGAAGCTTGCAAGCTTCCACTCACTCTCCCCAGGAACCAAGCACATTCTACCCATTGGGAAGCCACCACTTTTTTTTTCTTTGCAGAATGGAGTGTACTGTACGTGATTATTGCGACCTTTGTTATTGTTGTTGCCTTGGGAATCCTGTCTTGGACTACTATCTGTTGTTGCAAGAGGTAAGGTGCAGAAGCGCTGTCCTCATTTAAGGGGTGTCACTGCTGACACTTGAAAGGTGGGGACCCTGGTGGGGATGTGGCTAGGTGCATGTCCTTTGAAGTGCTATGACCCATCCTCACACATGTACACACTTACAGACTTGAGTTCATGATTGGTAGTTCTGGTGTGTCTCTTTGTTTTTACTTGAGACAGCCTACCTAGCTATATTAATAATTTTGTGGTTACATTTATTATGTTTTTCATCGTTAAAGCATGACTTCAAGATAAGGGCATAGCTCAGTGGTAGAACATTTGCCTGGCATGTACAAGACTTTAATGTGCTTTGCTAATAACTGAACCAAAGGTATGATTTTTGTGTGTCATGGTAACGTTCAGAAGGCATTACCTTTTTTATACTACCAACAGCCTTCTCCCAATCCACACATAAGGAAACCTAGGTTTAACATAATCACCTGTCTGAGGGCAGTTTGAGAGGGCTGGGACTGAGATATTGCCTTATTTAAAAAAGTATAGTTTTTAAAACTCCCCACCAGCCAGATAACCCATCAGCAACTCCATGTTACACTGCTTTCCCCCCTCATGCCCTCCAGGCTTGCTGTTGTCTCTATGCGTCCTAATTGGCTTTGTGTTGTAAGCACACCCCAAGGTGGGTCACAGCTCCCTTGTCTTTCTCAGGTTACCCCCTGCTCTGGCTGAGAAGTGAGGAGAGGTACTGTGCATGTGCAGCCCAGCCTCACAGATCTCCTTCCTGAGCAGAGACAGGGATTGTGTTTTTTAGGCAAAAAGGAAAACCCAAGAGGAAAAGCAGATACAAGATCCTGGATGCCACCGATCAGGAAAGCCTGGAGCTGAAGCCGACCTCCCGAGCAGGTAGGACTCTGGGAGCTGGTGCTGAGGGCCAAACTGGGTGTTCATTCCACCTCATGCTCCTTCGCCTGCTCATCTCAGGTTTGCTTCTTGCTCAATGGCCCTGAGGCCTCAATCTCTTGAACCTGAGCAGTCTGTCCCTTCTAGGCAGAGACCAGCTCATAACTTGCTTTTCCTCTAACCTCCTACCCCACCCCTCCCTATCATCAGGCACACCCCCAGCTGTTTCCTGATATCTGTGGGTGCTGGGCAGTCAGGTACCTCCCACCAGGACTCCTGCATGCTACAATGCTGGACTGAGCATTGGGGCCAGAAGAGTTAGGGTGCGTCCTGGGCCTCTCTCCCTTGAGGTTGATCATTAGATGGGGTTCTCTCATGAGGGCCACAGGGCAGGTCATCTGTCTGTGGGAGCCACTCTCCATGTAAGCCACTTCTAAACTGTTTTTACAGAAAACATTAAGTAGTACCCTTCTGTTTAAAGCATTGTGTTGGAAGAGGCTGTGGTGGAGACAGGCCTAAGACCTTGTGTCCTCTGAGAAGACACAACTACAGAGAATGAGTATTCATGAGCAACTGAGCTCTGCACCTAGGCAGCTCCATTGTGAGCACTCCCCAAAACAAATAATGTGTGTAACTAGCTTCCATAGTGGCCAGTGTGACCCCCATCACTTTACTCCGACCATCTTCCCTCATAGCTCTATTCCGGGCTTGGTTACATGGCCTCTGTGTCTATTTACTTTCAGGGGACATCCATCCTGTTCGTCTCCAACCTGTTCTCATCAGGTTCTGCTGCTTCATGTTCAGAAAGTTTATTTCTCACCCCATTTACCCTTCCGAAATCACACTCACAGGTATACAGAATGATAGTGAAAAGTCTTAATAAAGGAGTGCATGGAAGGCCTGAGATGCTCAGCAGGTAAAGGTGCAGCGGTAAAGGCACCTGCCACCAATTTTGATAATCTGCATTAAGGCTCCAGGACCCACCTAGTGAGAGAAGCGTGTAAGAGTGCATACTCACACACTCAGAGCAGGGAACCTAGTGAGAGAAGCGTGTAAGAGTGCATACTCACACACTCAGAGCAGGGAACCTAGTGAGAGAAGTGTGTAAGAGTGCATACTCACACACTCAGTTAAGCAGGTGTGAAGGAAGAGTAGCTTATCCAGTCTGTCAAGAGCACTGCAGACAGGCAACGTGGTGAGGCCACACTGCTCGGGGGGCAGAGGGCATTTAGGGAGGTGGATAAAAGCTATATACACTGGCCAAGCGAGCCAGCGAGTGACCCAAGGCTGGATAGATGAGCACATCTTTGCTGAGGTGCCCTCTAAGAGTAGTGGGGTGTCTTACCTGGGCTAAGGGCTGAGCATCTGTCTGGGTGGTAACGAGATGCTGTAAGCACAGTGACAGCATGTAGCCGGCCAAAGGAGAAGCTGCAGGTAGACAGCCTGGTCTGATTGGTGACAGTGCAGAGGAGCAGACTGGGTCAGGGCTGATTCCTACCTAGCTGTTGACAGAATCAGGACAGCTGTTACCAGGACTCTTAGGCAAGAGAATGGTCAGGACTGAAAGATGGGATTCTATTAGCCAGTGAGAATCAGCACCTCAAAAGTGGATCACAGCCATAAGAGGCCCTAGCACTCAAGATGGGCTGCAGAGGGGAAATGCTGTCATGAGCCACAACTTCAGAGACCCTAGCAGCTGCCTGCAGGGCTGGCAGAATGGGGGATGGCTGTAGAGGTAGGGTGAGGAAAATGTCTTATGGACTTTGAAGCCTTTTTCAAAATTGTGTCACAAAAGATAACCTGAGGCTGGGTGGTGGTGGCAAATACCTTTAATCACAGCACTAAACCAGGCGGATCTCTGTGAGTTCAAGGCCAGCCTGGTCTACAGAGTGAGATCCTGGGCAGGCACCAAAACTACTCAAAGAAACCCTGTCTCGAAACCCCCCACCTCAAAAAAAACAAAAACAAAAACAAAAACAAAAAACAACCCAAAAACAAAAAAGAAAACCTGAGAAGGTGGACAGAGGGCCTGGACTCACCAGACTGCACGCAGGGCAGGGCCTGGTGGTGAAACCCTAGGAGTAGGAGTGTCATGAAGGCAAGCTGCAGGGGTAAGGTGCTGACAGCAGCAGGTTTATATCCTTCTATTACAGCAGGCTGAACCAAATGAAATTACTTTATTTCGAGACAGGCTTTCTCTGTGTAGCTCTGGCTGTCCTGGAACTTGCTTTGAGACCAGGCTGGCCTGGAATTCACAGAGATCTGCCTGCCTCTGCCTCTCAAATACTGGGACTAAATGTGTGGGCCACCACCGCCTAGCCAAAATTACTTTTTACCACTCACAAAAGTGGCAGTTCTCTGTGGCTCAACCTAGTTTGCCAGAAAATTAGAAATACAGCATGTGGAGTCTTTGTAAGGGAGCACACCTAAGAAGTCAGCCCCTGGCCCTCTGTTGGTGCATCCATCCAGGCAGAGCCCGTTAATAGTACCTTAGAGCTGGACTGCAAATGGTGCCATGTGCTGGGTTGCTTTCGCCCATTCCTTACAGCAGATCTGCACCTAGTCATTTACTGACAAGTATATGTTACTGACCACTTATACTGTTCATCACTGTCTTTTGGAGGACACACACACAGAGGAGAGGTCTCTTAATGTATTGAGTGCAGACTCAGAACCGTTGAGGCCCAGTGAAGTGTGTTCAGGTGAAGTACACGAGCGGGAGCTGTGGCAGACAAGTGCTGGGTGAGAGGTGGGCTGCACAGCCAGGGAGGGTTCTCCTTAAAGGCCATTGTCTTTTGCTGTGGGGAAGAGACTGTGTGTGGGGACAGGAAGTGAATGCTCAGTCTGCATTAGGAAAAGGGACAGCATTTACGGGAAAGCAGGGCCTTTTACTGGGACCTCCATTGCAACTGCTCCCGCCACACTGGAGAGGCCCATGGTGCCCTTCTGTGGCTCTGGACGTGACTGCATGCATATCCCAGGAATATACCCCATGGAATGGCGGGTCTTAGTTCACTGCATGACCAAAACAGCATGGGGAGGAGGTCCACAGCAGGGTGTGATCCTTGAGTGTGAGTGGTCAGCCTTGGGAGACCAGAGAGCACTCACAGCTATCAGGCTGTCCACCAATCCTTTCAAGATGTCATCGATGTTTAGAAGGATGGATGGCGAGTTTGTGGACTGCCTTAGTGAAGAACAACTCACCTGACAGCCACCACTTTTTTAACAGATATGAAGCGAGTTCCTGTGGTTGGGCAGTGCCAGGGTCTAGAACACGGCTGGAGTGATCTTGTTGGCTATTCCCACTATTCTTGGGATGGGATGTAGCCTAAAGCTGTTGGCAAACGACAGGTCATCCCTGTGGCCTCTACAGTGAGAGGAAGGCTGTGGAGGTGACTGCTGTGGTCTTTAGTCTCAGCTTTATGGATTTTTAAGATTCTTTATGTGTAATTGTGCATACTGCACCAGTGTACGCCCACACAACCATGGAATCCAGAGGTGCTAGATTCCCTGGAGCTGTGTAGTTATAGGAACCACACGTTGTGGGTGCTGGGAATTAAATTCAGGCCCTCTAGAAGAGAAGCAACTACTGCTCTAACTGCTGAGCCACCCAGCCCCACGTACTTCCTAAAGAATTCCGTGTGTTCTGGTAAAGTAGCTGCTCAGGACTGTCTCTGGGTGAGAGTCCCGCTATCTTCAAATATTTATCTATTTTTGGTTTTTCTGTGTAGCTTTGAGCCTTTCCTGGAACTCACTTGGTAGACCAGGCTGGCCTCGAACTTACAGAGACCCCCCCCCCCTCCAGTGCTGGGTTTAAAGGCGTGCGCCGCCACCGCCCGGCTTTATTTACTTACTTACTTATTGAGGCAGGGTCTCACTATGTAGCTCTCTCACAACCAAAGCTCAGGGGTGTAGGAAAGTCCAGGTCTCATCTCCAGACTTTGCTCTCTGGACTCTTCTAGGCAGCTCAGACCCTCCTCTCACCTGCCCTTCCTGCAGGATGCCTAGCCTTCCCTGTCTCATCTCCAGGTAGAGATAAGGATGGGCTGTGACTCAGGCCTCAGAAGATTTTTCTGACAGAGGGCTTATCTTCTTGGCAGGCAGCAAACAGAAAGGCCCCATGCTGAGCAGCAGCCTGATGCACTCTGAGTCGGAGCTGGACAGCGACGATGCCATCTTCACATGGCCAGACCGGGAGAAAGGCAAGCTCCTGCATGGTCAGAATGGATCGGTGCCAAATGGGCAAACGCCATTGAAGACCAGGAGCCCACGGGAGGAGATCTTATAGATCTTTGGTCTGTCTCATCAAACTGGGCCTCAGCGCCAGGGAGCACCTCTAGGCTGGTTCCTGACCTTCTGGATCTGGGGGCAGCTGCTCTCCCAGCATGTGCTGGTCACTCCATCCCAACAGCCCCTTCAGAACTGCTGGTACTTGAATCCACATACTTTATAGGAATCCCTGAATGAAGCTGTGAATGGAAAAGGTTTCCTCTATACCCTTATGTGGTAGGCCCCCCTCAAATATCCTCATCTCAGGGCCTTTTTGCACACACCTCCACCACCCACCACCCCCCCCCCCCGCCTGAGAGCAGTGCAGCCGAACCCAGAACCGAGTGCCACCAGCCTAGCCCTCAGCATAGTCTTTGTTTCTCTGGGACAGTGTGCCCTGCCTTCCCCAGGCTGAGAGAAATCCCTGCCCACTACTGATGCTGCCTGGCCCCTCAGCTCGAGAGCTGGCTTGTGTACTGACTGTATCAGGGATGTAGGGGCTGCTGGGCATGACCAGCACCTGCTTCCAGGCTCAGGCCACCCCTCATTCTCCCAGAGCAGATAGCCACAGATAGACTGGAAGTCTGTGGCATTTGAGTGCATGTGTGTGACTGCCCCACTGTGATCCCTTCCATGTCCCTCAACCCATGTCTTTTCTGTGTCCTTTGCACGCGTGAGTGCTTGAGTGTATGTGCACCTACCTGTTCCTTATAGGTGTCTCTTGGCTGCTCTCAAAGCAACTCTAACTTGGAGACTTTCAGCTCCTTGGAAGACTATTAACCCCTCTGGCCCTGTCACCAGTTTCTCAGCCATGGTGTCAGGCAGTTGAGGAATTGGAGTTTCAGGGAGAGTGACTTTTTAAAAAGGACTTACAATTTCTACTACTGCACTATCTGTTGTGAGATAATTAAACATGCTATTTAATTGTGAGTCTGGCTACTAGGTTGTGCTATTTCGTGCTACATCCATGACTTGTATTGCAGGGCCCATCGGTGGTGTAGACCTAGCTGTGAGGTCATCCTCCTGAAACCTGCCTCAGCACACTGGCTGGTAGTACAGGGCTTCAGCCTACCATGGTAGGTGGGCTTGTGCTTTGAGTGCTGGCTGGCCGTAGATGCTCTTTGATTTTGACCTTTTGTTACACAAAAATTACTTCGTCCACCTGTGACCAAGCTGAGTCCTAAGGTCAAGGATGTATTAAGCATTTTGTGGCAATACTGTTCCTTTTTTGAGTTCCCAGCATTTCAAGAATACAAAAATGAATGTACCCATTGTCACATAGCCCAGTCCTAACTACCACAGAGGCTGGGATGCATATCTTCAGTGTATCACAACAGACAGTGACTCTAGCCAATACCATCTGAGAACAGCCATGGACAAAAGGCTGACAAGCTAACAGCTAAGTGTGAGCAGGGGAAGGTGAACATCTGGTTATTACTCCTGGGTATCTACTGGGTGTCAACAAACAATACCTCCACCCCCCTTTTTTAAAAGATTTATTTATTACATATACAATGTTCTGCCTGCACGTATCCCTGCAGGCCAGAAGAGGGCATCAGGTCTGATTACAGAGGGTTGTGAGCCACTATGTGGTTGTTGGGAATTGAACTCAGGACCTCTGGAAGAGCAGTGCTCTTAACCGCTGAGCCATCTCTCCAGCCCCAATAATCCCTTCTGTATGGAGTCTAAAGTACTGGCTAAGAAGAGGCAAGTGTGGTTATATTAGATCATTCTATAGGAGAATGTTCCCTTATACAGTTTAAGTCAAGTTGTTCCATGTTGTAAATATTTTGAGAAAACCCTTAAAAATGTCAGGACAAGAATCTATAGCAATTTATACACCAGCCAAGGGAGACTATTTCAACCAACCAATCAGAAAGCAGGAATAGAACCAGGTGTAGTGGTGCCACACCTATAATCCCATCATTCAAAGGACTGAGTTTGAGGCCAGGCATAGGCACACAGAGAGACCTTGCTTCAAAAAGAAATGAACTGGAAAAGATGGCTCAGTATTAAATAGCACTTGCTGCTCTTGCAGATGACTAGAGTTCAGATCCCAGAGACCACACTGGGTGGCTTACCTATGACTTCATCTCCAAAGGGATCTTCTGGTATCCACACACACATCTTTAAAAACAAACACACAAACAACGCGGAACTGCGTGGACTACAGGAGTGTAGGCAACAATTATCACTAGAGTAGGCAGGATGGCTCAGCACTGGTGAGGATGAAGCAAAAGGATTGTTGTTTTGAGTATGAGGCCAGCCCAAACTATATGGTGAATTTCAGGCCTGCCTTAAAGTGTGGCTCTGTCCTATACTCTTGATCCTCCTGCCCCCATACCACCATTAATAATGGTAAATTTCTATTTATAGGAGTCACTTAAAATACAACGAAGAAAGGGGTTGGGGATTTAGCTCAGTGGTGGTAGAGCGCTTGCCTAGAAAGCACAAGGCCCTGAGTTCGGTCCTCAGCTCTAGGAAAAATAATTAATTAATTAAAAAGAAATTTTATATATATATATATATAAAAAAACAAAGATTGAAATATAAGAATATAAAATATTTTGATTCCAATTAATAAAATCACTACCACTTCCTTTCTCCAAAGGAGAGTTACTACCAACAAACTAAAACCCAAAAGAATCAAGATTTCCCCAAATAATGAGAATCTGTGAGACTGATGACAATGGTTAATTAGCATACCTTGGGTGGTGTGGTGGTCTGTCATGTCTATAACTCCCTCCTCCCAGAGCTGCTGCTTCCTAAAAGTCCATCTTCTAATTGTTTTGGGATAGTAGTCAACAGCAACTGAGAGACGCCTGGAGGCCATGACCTTCCCCCTTCCCCTTAAGCTACTGACAGAAGCAGAACAGAACTTGGCTTTGGTCTTTTTCCAAAAAAAAAAAAAAAAAAAAAAAAGACTGATTACCAGATAGCTGTGGGTATAGCTGCTCACTCAAATAGCATGAATTTGACAGCAAGTAAACACACTATCCATACCAGCAATGTAAGGCAACAGGGAGAGATGGCTTCAGAAGTCAAGAGCACTGATCTTTCAGAGGACCCAGGTTCAATTTCTAGCACCCACATGGTGACTCACACTGACTGTTTCACTCTAGTTCCAGAAGCTCTAGTGCCGCCGTCTAACTTCCTCTGGTACCAGGCACACACACCCCCCCTATATATTAAACATGATATATCTGCTGGATGTGGTGGCACACTCCTTAAAAACTGATATGGGGCTTGGGGATTTAGCGCAAGGCCCTGGGTTCAGTCCTCAGCTCTGAAAAAAAACAAAACAAAACAAAAACTAATATGAATAAATTTAGCAAATGGAAACAACTCATACAAATATGTGAAAATATGAATGAGTTATACACACACATATACACCCCTACCTGATTTTAATAAATATTCTCAAGGAGAAGAAAAGCCTCAAAAGCAGGAGGGTCAGAAGTTCAAAGTCATCCTTAGCTACATACCAATATGAAGGCCAGCCTAAGAGAGGGGAGACTTCTCTTGGAGAAATGGTCAAAAAGTACATTTAGATAGAGGGTGTAATCACTGAGAAAATGGTACTCAGAAATAGCCAATACTACGAAAACAAACCTAATAGTGTTTATTAGCGTTCTGGAAGGCAAACTGCAATGCAGTAAGTAAGTGTAGACAAGCCCAAAGTAGTAGCCGAGTGTAACTCCTAACAGGAAGGTTAAGGTCCATTAAACACCAGGAGTAAACAAGCATGCTCAGTCAGCAAGCTGGACCACTGGAGTATATCTCTGTAATCCCAGGACTACGACAGCAGGAACAGGGAGATCACAGGGAGTTCCAGGACAGCTTAACTATAGCAAGCTCTTCTTTAAAACATAAACAAAGCGCTAGAGAGATGGCTCAGTGTTACTGGCTAGGCTTGCAAGCAAAAACATAAAAATGAAATTTAAAAAAGTAGAATGTATTATTTAAATACTTAATCTGTATTTGTATAAACCTGCATGAACATATGTGCCACCTGTGTGTAAGAGCCAATGGAGACCAGAAGAAGCCACTGGATCATGGGAGCTGGAGTTACAGGTGGTTGAGAGACCATGTAGATGCTAGATACTGAAGCTTGGTCTTCTGCAAGAGCAGGAGGTGCTTTTGACAGCCTGAGCCATCTTTCTCCAGCCCCTGTATTAATTTTAAGTAGACAGAAGAGGGGCAGGTGAGAAAGGTGCAAGCCAAATCCCTGGACCCAACAGACACTATGGTAGAAAGAGACACCCAATGGCATCAAGTTGTTCTCCTTATGTCCTGTAACATGCACTGTGCCCCCTGCCCCAATCTTAGGAGCCTTGGTCCTGCAACTCTAGCGAGGGATGGTGAAGGAATGAGGAAAGAACAGCTATGCACAGTGAAGCTGCGATGGAAGGGTGGGGTCTAACCGTCCCTGCATTACGTGTGAGGAGAGGGATAGCTACTCTCAGTAGGTCTCTGCAGGCCAATGCTCTCAGGCATCTGGGAGGAAGAAGTAGCAGTGGGTCTTTTCTCACACCGATCAATCACCCGTACTGAGACTTTAAGAAAAGTTTTGTCACATCTCTGAGAGAGGCCCATATAGATGAATAGCTTTGCCATTGGTCTTGGGAGTCCTTGACTAGCCACACCATATCAAAATATACTTTCCTTTAGGATTTCACTTACTCAGGGCTTGCTCTGCTTGCCACACCACCACCCCACATACAATAATAAAACATTTAAACACAAGAAAATTACACAATAAAAACAAAGAGGCCGGGTGGTGGTGGCGCACACCTTTAATCCCAGCACTCGGGAGGCAGAAGCAGGTGGATCTCTGTGAGTTCGAGGCCAGCCTGGGCTACAGAGCTAGTTCCAGGACAGCCTCCATAGCTGGGGGTGGGGTGGGGGTGGGGATGGCTCAGAGGTTAAGAGCACTGGCTGTGCTCTTCCAGAGATCCTGAGTTCAAATCCCAGCACCCATATGGTGGCTCACAACCATCTGTAATGACCTCTTCTGGTGTGTAAATAAATAAAATCTTTAAAAAAAAAAAAAAAAAAAACACTTAAAAAAAGAAAGAAAACGAAGCAAAAAGTCCCCCAAAGCAGAGTTATGTGTGTGAAGGTTTGAATGAGAAAGGTTCCATAGACATATATATTGAAATACTTGGTCTCCAGTTGTTGGAACTGTTTGGGATGTAGGAGGAAGTGTGTCACTGGGGTGGGATTTGAGGTTTCAAAAGCTCACATTATTCTCAGTGTCTCTGCTTTGTGCTTGTGGGTCAGATGTGAACACTGAGCTGCTGCTTCAGCACCACGCTGCCAGACATGCCCTGCACTAATGATGGCCATGGACTCACCCTCTGAAACTGCTGGTCATGGTGTCTTAGCATGGCCACAGAAAAGTAATTAAGACAAAGTAGAACATGGGAAATAGCAGCAGTTCTACTGGCAGCCCTTAGAGCAAACCTAAGTGTGCAGACACAAGGGTTCGGACTCACACTTCCCTCCTCACTTCACTTGCTTCAGTGTGCTGAGACAAGTGTGTCTAAGAGGCAGATGCCAGACAGAGGAGGCGTGTGGGGAGTGCTGGGGAGGCAGACACTGCAGCAGAAGTGGTGCAGTGGACAGTGGAGCTGGGTGAAGACTGACTTTACTGTCTAGGGCTGGTTATACCACAGCACAAGTTAAACTGAATACTTGATTCTGAGAGGCAGAAATGATCTGCAGATTACAATATTTTGCAGGACCCACAATACTGAACATAAGAGCTCATGTGTATTTGAAAACAAGCAATCTATATATTATAAATAAATTTAAAAATCTGGGGTCAGGGACATAGCTTCATGGGTAAAGGTACTTGTGGCCAAGTACCTATCTTGAAACACACAGTGGAGGAGAGAACTTGTGACGTACCCTAATTAACTTGATGAGGATCAGAGGACAGAGCCAGCCACTAGATTAGACAGAGATCATGTAGTGGTGGCACACACCTTTAATCCCAGCACCTGAGATCTCACACTTTTGCTAGTTAAGCACACACGCCTTTAATCCCAGGAGGTAATATGGCAGGACAGAGAAAGGCGTGAGGAAACAGGAATTCAGTCTTTTTAGGCTCAGGACTTCGTAGAGTTAAGAACTAACTAGTGGCTGGCTGTTCTGCTTCCCTGATCTTTCAGTATTCACCCCAATATTTGGCTCTGGGTTACTAAAAGACCATCTAAGATTTGAACAAGAACTGACTCCACTAAGTTCTCTAGGCCCCAGACATGCATCATGGCACACAGACACAGAAACACCTACCTACCTACCTACCAACCTTTGGGGCCAGTGAGATGACTCTGTTGGTAAAGGCACTTCTTCTGAGCACTTGAGTTCTCCATAGAACACACATGGTAACAGGAGGGAACTGATTCCTTCAAGTTGTCCCCTGACTGCCACATGAATTGCTATTCTATGTGTAATCTGTACACACACACACACACACACACACACACACACACACACACACGTGTTTAAAAACAAACTAGTAAATAAAAAGAAGGGCTGACAAGACAGCTGAACAGATAAAGGCACTTGCCACCAAGCCTGACAACCAGAGTTCAATTCCTTGAATCCACATGGTATGGACAGAGAGAAGTAACTCAAGCCAGATGTCTTCTGAGCTCCATACCACACTGTGGTGAGCGTGCACACATGAGATGGGTAAGGTGTTAAGAGCCATTTTACTTTTGAAAGCCTACCATGTGCCAAGGTCCAACAACTAAAGAAGCTGTTACTGTTTCCCGTCACAGAGAAAATTGAACAGAGGTTTTTCATTTACTTAGGGTTACACAGAGACCACAACCAGAAAGACCCCAAAGCCTTCAACTCTCCAGTAAGTTACAATACCTCGCAATTAAAAATACCTTGAGAACAGCGACAAAGTATCATAATGCTCAATTCTAGTCTAGAGGAAGGTGGGGAGCATTGGTACTTCATTCACCATTTCCTGAGCTTTCAAATGGCCACTATAAAGGATCTTTGTATTCACATGGGAACTCATTTGCAGAAACCTATTTTATGTTCCATTTTGGGGGAAAATAATTTTATAAACTTAGCAATGTCATAGGGCATACACAAATAGTCTATGGAGAATTTGGTAGAATACCAAGACACCTATAGAGACTAAGAAAAAGAAAGCACTTTATTCCCATATCCCCAAACGAGATCCTCATTCATACATGAGAGTAAACCCGATATCAGATTCTTACCATCTCAAACACTTACAGTCTAGAAGAGGTCTGCCCGGAAGGAGGCATGTAATGCGATGCCACTTGGTATTACTAGCTGTAGGGATTTCAATACAGTTAATATTGACCTAAAAATGGAAACAACTCTTGACAGAAAGCAAGCAAGCCACAGGAAGCCTGCAGTGAAACCATGCATTAACTGGACTGAGTAGAAACCAAGGAACATTGCTGAAAACTGTTTGTCATTTTTTTGGGTAATTTTACATCTCTTGGCTCATACAGTAAGATCAAATGAAAAATATATTTAAAGTTCTTTAAACCACAAAGAAAAAGAACTCACCCATCAAATACAAATATACTATTTTATTCTATGGGAATAGTTCTGTGGTTCCTGCAAAGGGAAAATCCAAAGACAGTTAAAGACCAAGGAACAGCAGGACAGGACAAGCTCAGGTTCTGTTTGTTGATATTTTTTTCTCACCCTCCTGGGGGGGGGGGGGGGGAGTGTGATTTTACACAATTTCAACAAAATAAAAAGTGATCTGATGCAACGAACAGCTACATTTATGAGGAATGACTGACGATCAACCTGTTTTAAATCAGTTCAGGGGTCTGAAGCCCCTGCACTAACATGCAGCTGAAGCCCTGACACAGTCATTGATCTGAGTAGTGGTTGTTCTCTTAAAAGATACATTTTTTCCTGGTATTTTATAACAATTTATCTACTAAGCTAAACAGTATTTGTTTCTCATACAACTATAGATGGGAAATGTTAGTGTTCACACAAATCATAACTGATACAGTGGAACTGGACACCTGGTATTTCTGGATGGTTTATTGGTGACTTATCAGACAGGCCAACTGCCTTCCCTCCAATCAAACAAGGTCTGGAAGGAAGTAGTTCCCCATCACAAATGACAAACACAGATGGAATTAGCCATACAGACTGGGGCAGATTGACTTCTTTCACAAAGTTCTTGGTAACAAAAAGGAAATTCGTTACAGGCAGAGGACAGAACCACCAAGTACACAATGTCAAAAGGTCCATTTAAAATTCTGTTGTATTTAATTGACATATCTGTTTAAAAAACAAAACAAAACTTGCTACCCCCACCTAAAATAAGGGACCACACTGAAGTCTTTCAAGGTGACACATTGTAAGAAGTTTATGACTTCTTTCAGCTCTGCTGTAAGATCAAATTAACTTCAATTAAAGAAGCTCAGTAATTAGCCAACATTATTAAAAGCTTGATTCAAAATTTTGTAGGGAAGAAACTGAGACTGGAGAAGAGGCAGACAGTCTGATAATGTCACACACACCTATGCCTTGCAATCCTCATAAGAACTAGAATCTGGAATAATGCTGTAAGAAGACCTGCTTATGGATATGTAAGACAATCATTTTGTACTCTATCCCCAAATTTCTAATTTCAAGTTCCTTGGGGTGATAAGGTCAGCTTCCAAATGATTTACACAGGAGCCTACTATCACCTTCCCTACCATAATTCAGACAGCTAACGTAATACTGTGTCTTTGTGGGATCACCCACGTTTGTCAGAACTGTGGAGACAGATTATTCTGTTTGAAATGACAAAGACCTCCAGAAGCGGGTGCAGAGGACAAGAGTCACTTAGGAACAGGAAAGTAAAACAATGGAAGAAGAGCTGCCACTGGGGAGGAACTGGAAACAAAAGGAGTACCTCCACTTCCGTGCACCGCAGCCGAGGCAGAGACAGCAGCAGTAAAAGCCGGCACCCAGAGAAGTGGGCTTAGTGGGCTTTCCACAAACACTCAAGATACCTGGGGTCTAATCGCCTCCACAGATTTTCTTGTGGAATATGGTCCTTCACCCTCAATCACCCACAGCTGAGAAGGTAAGACCCTAAATGAAAAGGGGCACACAAACAGCAGTGGAGGGCATTTCCCCGATGTGAGGGGCCTTCAGTCAAAGTACCAAAGGCTTCTCCTTCACATAAGTGGGTTGGCAGTGTAAATCAATCAAGACCACTATCTTTTTTACAAAAACATGAGTATTTTTATTGGATCTTCAAGGCTGAGCCCAGTGTCCTCATCTGATGTCAGTCTCAGCTCTGTACTGATTTCTCTCCTGACTTTCATGGACAGCTTGCTCAAATAGCCTACTGCAGCCAGGGTCTCACTCCAAAGCTACCCCTTCTAACTAAGGTTACTATGGTAGAATTTTATACGACAGTTTTCCTTAAAAATATTCCATAATTTCTTATTCCCAAACAAAATAAGGTTACGCACCACTCAGGAAATGGTTGGTCATTCCAAGATGTCTGCGAACTCTCCCCGCCAATTCACTCACTCACACTCCTTGCGGTTTCATTCACAGCCACGTTTCTGTTCTTCACGCCTCACAAGCAAGTCAAGAGGACTTGCACTATACATCTTTACGATAGCTGAGTGCATTCACAGCTTGGTGCATACCAATGCGCATGAAAATAGGAACCTTATTTCCATCTTAATCTGATAATTCAACATCAGAGTCTTCAGATTTGGCTTTGGCAAGTTCTTCATGTACCTCCCTCACCATGAGAATGCGCGTCAACATGGTGTCCAGGGTTCCAGGGTCTATTGGGAATGTGGAGTACCACATGGGGCTATTAGGAACACAGGAGCGCTCAGGCTGAAGGTAGAACACATCATTTCTCTGCTTCACACTTTCAGAACTACCCACAGGAGGGAGCGAACAAAACAAAAGAGAAAAAGGGAAACTGTGATCAGAACACAGGAAATACACATCATTCTTTCTTATAATAATGGCTCAACACGACTCACTTCATAACACCAAAACCACAGGGGTAGGTAGGGACACAGGCACTCTCCTCCCAAGAGCAACTTAGAACTGAACTGAAGTGGCAGACTTTAATATAGAGGAAGCAGAGCTGGGTGCTGTGGCAGATGCCTGTAGTCCCAGCTTTGAAGGTGGAGGAGTGAGGATTACAAGGTGGTGGTGGCGCACTCCTTTAATCCTAGCACTCGGGAGGCAGAGGCAGGCAGATCTCTGTGAGTTCGAGGCCAGCCTAGTCTACAAAGTGAGTTCCAGGAAAGGCACAAAGCTACACAGAGAAAACCAGTCTCAAAAACAAACAAACAAAAGGGAAAAAAAACCAAAAACAAAAAACCAAAAACAAAAAACCAAAAAACAGTAAATAGTTCTTTTGGGCTGGAGAGATGGCTTAGAGGTTAAGAGCACTGCTTGCTTTTCCAAAGGTCCTGAGTTCAATTCCCAGCAACCACTTGGTGCCTCACAACCATCTGTAATGAGATCTGGTGCCCTCTGGCCAGCCTGGTCTACAGAGTGAGTTCCAGGAAGCCAGGGCTGTTACGCAGAGAAACCCTGTATCTAAAAACAAAAAAACAAACAAGAATAGAAGCACAAATCATGTACTTCATTTCAAATGCTGCTTTTAGGAGTAATGCATGTTGATCCTGAGGTCATTTGATGTCATTATTTCTTTGACAAAAAAAGTACACAGTATGAGACACACATTATAGTCAGGGATTCATTCAAAACTTTCAACTCTGGACTAAGACTGTATGGCTAAGGGTGACAGCATGTCTAGCATGGGGATGGGTCTGGTCAGACTTCAACTTTTTAAAATACAAAACTGTATTTCTTTAAAGCTTCCTCCTTCTAGGTTTAACAAAAACCAACCTAGAACTTGTTTTCTATACAAAAAAATAAATCACGATAGATTACACATCACAACACTGAAAATGATCAAATGAGGTATGATCTCTATTTTCCAAGACATTTTTGGGAGAAAAACTACAGGAGAAGGGGGCTGGCTTCTTAGTTCCAAATCTAGGCAGACAGAAGGATGGGGAAAATATGAAATTAGAGGCAGACCCAGTGTTAGAGGCCAACTATGTATGCTTCTAGTTCCCAAGGACTTGTGCTGGGTGATGAATGCACTGTACTCACAACTCAGAAAGACCCCTTACCATTTTGACAGGTAAAACTCATAAAGTCGAACAGGGCATCTCAGTGGGTTGTCAGTATTCTCTGCCATCTCCACACCCACTGGAGCCTCGTCATCTTCATTTCGTTTCCTCTTGCCAATAGTTAGTTTATCTTGAGACAAAAGAACAACCAATATTTGTATATGAGAAATATCAACACACCTAGTGAGCTCTGCTGCACAGCCAAGGATCTTGTCACTCCTGCCCTTTATCATTTATTCAATATTACTCACTGAGCTCCTGTGTGCCAGGTGTTATTCAGAGTGTTTGGTTTATACCCTAAACACTATGTTTGTCATGTAACACGTATGTTCCCCGTTGAACAAAGAGGAGTCACCACGTGGCAAATGGGACAGCGCTGTCTTCCTTTGCAGCTTGCTTTGATTAGGATGGATTAGGTACATGGTTCATAAACTAAGGCAGAAAATGATTCTCCTCCAGTATGATTAGGAGAAGTGGTCCTCTTTCTATTGGGATGTATTTCTCTGCTGTGGCACCAGCACTGACTCAGTTGTTGCACAAGTTCCCTCTTCTTGTGTATTCTAAGAATGGGTATCATTTGACAGGACAGGACTCTATAGTGGCTAGGCTCTCAAGACAATGCAGGGTGCAGGCATAGGAAGGAGGCTTCTGCTTCTCATCTGTCCACTAAATGAAACTGAGCTCTACTAGGTGGACTCAGGAGCCCAAGCCACTCTTGTGTTTGTGTGAGTGCACAACACTGCATACACATGTGGAGGTCAGAAAACAACTCTGGAAAACGATTCTTTCCTTCTACCTTTCACAGGCAGGGATCAAATTTAGGTAATCAGGGTTAAGCAACGACTTTCACCTGCTGAGCCACCTTGCTGGACCTCCATTTTATTTTTTGAGACAGGCTTTCTCACTGACGTGCAACTCAGCCATATGCTACACTGGCTGGCATGGGAGCTTCATCTCTGAAGCTGGAGTAACAAATAAGCATTGCCACTTTTGGTTTTAAAAAGATGCTGTGGAATCTTAATTCAGGTTCTCACACATGCATATTAGGCACTTTATATACTGAGCCACATCCCCAACCCATTTTTTTTTCATTCTTTCTTTCTTTCTTTTTTTTTTTTTTAGTTCTCAAGACAGGGTTTCTTTGTGGAAACAGCCCTAGCTGTCCTGGAACTTGCTTTGTAGACCAGGCTGGCCTCTAACTTGGAGTTCCACCTGCTCTGCGTGCTGGGAATAAAGGTATGCACCACCACACCCAGCCCCAACCCATCTTTTGAAGATTATTATTTTTTTGTTTGTTTTTCAAGACAGCAGTTCTCTGTGTAGCTTTGCCCTTTTCCTGGAACTCGCTTGGTAGCCCAGGCTGGCCTCGAACTCACAGAGATCCACCTGGCTCTGCCTCCCGAGTGCTGGGATTAAAGGCGTGCGCCACCACCGCCCGGCTGATTTATTTGATGTGTGTGGTTATTTTGTTTGCATGTGTGTCTGGGTACTACCTGCATGCAGTGCCCACAGAGGCCAGAAGAGGGCATGAGATCACCCTGGAAGCACAGTTACAACCATCTATAAGCTGCCATGTGGGTGCTGGGAATAGAACACGTCCTCTAGAAGAACATCCTATTGCAAAATATTCCTTTACACAGTGTGAAGATGTGTAACTGTGATTAAAGAGTTGAATGGCCATTAGTTAGGCAGGACTTCTGGGGACAGAGAGGACTCAGAGAGAAGAAAGGCACAGTTGCCAACCAGACTGAGGAAGCAGGATGGGCGGTATGGAGTAGAGGTAACCAAGCCACATCAAAGACCAGATTTAAAAACATGGGTTAATTGGTTATAATAATTAGGAATAAGCCTAAGCTAAGGCCAAGCTTTCATAATTAGTAAGTCTCTATGTCATTATTTGTGAGCTGAAGACCAAAAGAAAAGTCCGACTACATATGGCATCCAACATGGAGGCTCAAATATCCAAACATAGGGCCCTGAGAAAGCTTAAAAACAATTCTGGACAAGGAGCCAGTGGCTTTCTAGTCCTGCAGTCTCCCAGGCGGGCCATTGCTCTTCACACACACACATGGGTAGCTACCAAGCTGCTGCCATGGCAGTTTAAGATTTGTCTCATATGGTCAAACACTGCAGGTGCTCAGTAAAGACAGATTCAGACGGAAAAAAAACGTCTAAACAGGTTATAGTATGTTTAAAAAATGTGTGTAGGCCAGAGTAGGGATGCCTTTAATCCCAGCACTAGGGGAAGGAGCCTTCCTGAGACCAGAACAGACCCAAACATTCTGCCCGAGGCCAACGGGCCCAGCTGCTGATCCTGCAAAGCCCAACAACTTGGAGGTATTGATGAAACTGTGCTAACTGATCAACCTGTTGAGCTGAGACCCATTCGGGAGAGGTTTCAGAAGCTGTCACCTTCAGTTTGAGGAAACAAAATCAGCTGAGGAATTGGTGAGCGAGGAAAACAGACCTGAGAACGCAAGATAAGGAGCCGATCAGCCACCAAATCAGATCACCAAAATCATAAGCACACCCTACAACGACTGGGAACAGGTAAGCCCCCATTTCCAGACCGGCAGACCAGGTCTCTAGCCCCTAGGACCCAGCCAAAAAACAAAAACAAAAAGCAGCCCCATGAGAACCCAACCCAACAACCACTGGAGCCATAAGCCCACACTGTACAAATTGGGAACAACTGCTCCCTGAGACAGAACCCACTAACAGTGATTGGACTAAGGTGCTCCCAGATAAACAGAGCCCAACAGCACCCATTCGATCAAGAACTCCTAGTGGAGCAAGACTATCATTTAGAACAAGAGAGGCACCTTCAGACACAGACAACACCCGCACCAAGCAGAGGAAGAGATGAGTAGACGCCAGTGCAGAAATGCAGGCAAGAACATAAAGACCTATACGACAACATCAGAACCTAGTGACTCTAAACTGCAAGACCTGAACATACCAAGGCAGAAGAAGCAGAAGAAATCAATCCTAAAAATGACTTTAAGAAGATGATAGAGGCCCTTAAAGAGGAAATAAAAAATTCCCTTAAAGAAATGGAAGAAAAAAACAAAAAATTGGGAGAAATCAAAGAAAGCCAAGAAAAAATAATTAAACAGATGAAGGAAACAGTTCAAGATTTGAAAATTGAAATCAAGACAATAAAGAAGACACAAACTGAGGGAATGCTGGAAATAGAAATTCTGACTAAATGAACAAGAACTACAGATGCAAACATAACCAACCGAATGCAAGAGATGGAACAGAGAATCTCTGATGTTGAAGACACAATAAAGAAAATAGATTCATCAAAGAAACACCAAGACCAAAAAAACTCATAACATAAAACGTCCAAGAAATTTGGGACACCATGAAAAGAGCAAACCTAAGAATAATAGGGACAAAAGGAGGAGAATACCAACTCAAAGGCACAGAAAATATAGTCAACAAAATCATAAAAGAAAACTTTCCTAACCTTAAAAAAAAAAAAAAGAAATACTTAGGAAGATACAAGAAGCTTACAGAACACCAAATAGGCTGGATCAAAAAAATAAAACTCCCCTCGCCACATAATAATTAAAACACTAAATACACAGAACAAAGAAAAAATATTAAGAGCCGCAAAGGAAAAAGGCCAAGTAACATATGAAAGCAGACCCATCAGAGTAACACCAGACTTCTCAATAGAGACTATGAAAGCTAGAAGGTCCTGGACAAACATTATTCAGACAATGCATATTCAGAAACCACGGATGACAACACACACTATTATACCCAGCAAAACTCACAATCACCATAGACAGAGTAAACAAATTATTCCATGATAAAACAAGATTTAAACCATACCTATCCATAAATCCAGCCCTACAGAAAGCACTACAAGGGAAAATCCAACCTAAGGAAGTTAAACACACCCATGAAAACTCAGGCAATAGATAATCCCACACCAACAAACACCAAAGAAGGGAAACACAACACTACCACAAAAAAATAACAGGAATTAACAATCACTGGTCATCAACATCCATCAATACCAATGGTCTCAACTCACCTAAAAAGAGACACAGGCTAACAAAATGGATACAAAAACAGGATCCATCCTTCTGCTGCATACAAGAAACACACTTAAACTTCAAAGACAGACACTACCTCAGAGTAACAGGCTAAGAAAAGGCTTTCCAATCAAATGGACTTAAAAAGCAAGCTGGTGTAGCTATCTAATATGTAATAAAATGGACTTTAAACTAAAATCAATTGAAAGAGATTGAGAAGGACATTACATATTTATCACAGGGAAAATCCACCAAGATGAAGTCTCGAGTCTGAACATTTATGCCCCAAGTACAAAGGCAACCAAATTTATAAAAGAAACATTACTAAAGCTTAAATTGCACATCAAACCCCACACACTAACAGTGGGAGATTTCAACACACCACACTCACCAAAGGACAGGATCTACCAGACTGAAACTTAACAGAGAAATAAAGGCCCCAACAGATGTTATGACTCAAATGGACTTAATAGATATCTACAGGACATTCTATCCTAACACAAAAGAATATACCTTCTTCTCAGCATCCCATGGAACCCTCTCAAAAATTGACCACATGCTTGGTCACAAAGCAAATCTCAACAGATACAAAAACATTGAAATAACCTCTTGTATCTTATCTGACCACCATGCCTTAAAGTTAGACTTCAACAACAAAAATTATAGAAAGTCTACAATCTCATGGAAACTGAATAATGCCCACCTGAAACACCAATGGGTCAAGGAAGAAATAAAAAAATTAAAGATTTCCTAGAATTCAATAAAAATGAAAATACAATATACCCAAACTTATGGGACACTATGAAAGCAGTACAAGAGGAAATTTTATAGCACTAAATGCACACATAAAGAAGTTGGAGAAGGCCGGGTAGTGGTGGCGCAACCTGTAATCCCAGCACTTGGGAGGCAGAGGCAGGTGGATCTCTGTGAGTTCAAGGCCAGCCTGGTCTACAGAGCTAGTCCAGGACAGGCTCCAAAAGCTATAGAGAAACCCTGTCTCAAAAAAACAAAACAAACAAACAAACAAACAAATTTGGAGAAATCTCATACCAAAGATTTAACAGCACAACTGAAAGCTCTAGAACAAAAAGAAACAAACTCGCCCAGGAGGAATAGGTGCCAGGGAATAATCAAATTGAGGGCTGAAATTAATGAAATAGAAACAAAGAGAACAATACAAAGAATCAATGAGATAAAGAGTTGGTTCTTTGGAAAAAAAAAAAAATCAACAAGATAGACAAACCCCTAGCCAAATTAACCAAAAGGCAAAGAGAGAGCATCCAAATGAACAAAATCAGAAATGAAAAGGGAGACATAACAACAGACAATGAGGAAATCCAGAGAATCATAAGGTCATACTTCAAAAACCTGTACGCCACAAAATTGGAAAATCCATAAGAAATGAACAATTTTCTGGATAGATACCACATACCAAAGTTAAATCAAGACCAGATAAACTAGTTGAATAGACCAATAAATCCTAAGGAAATAGAAACAGTCATTAAAAGTCCCCCAACCAAAAAAAGCACAGGATCAGATGGTTTCAATGCAGAATTCTACCAGATTTTCAAAGAAGAGCAAATTCCAATACTCTTCAAATTGTTCCACACAATAGAAACATAAGGAACATTACCAAACTCTTTTTATGAGGCTACAGTTACCCTGATACCCAAACCACACAAAGATGCAACAAAGAAAGAGAATTACAGACCAATCTCCCTCATGAACATTGATGCAAAAATACTCAACAAAATATTGGCAAACTGAATCTTAAGAACACATCAACAAAATTAACCACCATGACCAAGTAGGTTTCATCCCATGGATACAAGGATGGTTCAACATATAAAAATCTGTCAATGTAATACACCATATAAACAAACTGAAAGAAAAAAAAATGTGTGTAGGCTTAAAAAAGAAAAGAAAATAGGTAGAGACAGCCATAAAAATAGTTTATGAATAATAAGATGAAGTCTTTTTTTATTTTCTTCGAGACAGGGTTTCTCTGTGTAGCTTTGCACCTTTCCTGGAACTCACTCTGTATACCAGGCTGGCCTCGAACTCAGAGAGATCTGCCTGCCTCTGCCTCCCGAGTGCTGGGACTAAAGCCACATAAAGATGGAAAATATACAGAATCTGGATCTTATTTGGTGTCTTGTTGACTTCGAATATTTTGATTGCTGATGAGCAAGCAACAGCTGCTGAGAGACACTGGACTGTAACAGACTGCTGAATTAAACCGGCCTAGATATTCTAGGAATGCCTTAACTTTAAAAGGGGAAGTCAGAAAATGTATTGCTTTGGGGAAGAGGTTATATTTTTGTTTCCACAGAAAATGAAAGGCTGTGGATTCATTCAAGGTTGATCGAGATCAGGTTTGATCGGGGAAGACCCCCTGAAAATCCTGGATACAGACATAAAGAAATACACCTAAACCTAAAAAAACTATATTACAGGTATGATGTATATTTTACCTGCTCAGACATAAAACAAAAAAATCATCTTTAGCTAGCTTGTGTACAACATGCAGTCCATACTTGTGTTAATGCAGATATGTATGCTACCTTTGAAAGTTTGTGTGTTTTCAGAGCAAGGGGATCAGACACCAAAGAAAACGGGTGGCCAAGGTGATCCAGCATCTCAGAGTGCCTCTATTGCAGTTTCCTCAGAGTTCCACATCCAGAACAGCTTCAAGGCTGCTGGATGAGATGGTCCAGTCTCACAGACTATTGTAGCCAGGACTACAGATAAGCCTTGTGCTTTCCCATTGTACAGAGACTGGACAATAATGGTATGGCTAGTTTTTCCAGGATTTGACAATTATTTCAATTTTCTCAGGTTCACTAAAGATGTCACCGCCCACAGACAGTAGGAAGCAATATAAAAATCAAGATGCCCATATTCCCAAGATGTGGGGTGGGAGATTTTTAGTTGTTCGATGGGTTATGGATGTTTTTCATCATTGAGTTGGGATTGGTTACACATTGTTACTGGACATGGTCAGGGAGAAAGCTAAACAAAGGAGATTAGATTCAAGAGTGTCTTTCTAAAAGAAAAAAGGGGATATAGTATAGAAATAATGGAATAAAAGGGTAGATTGTTGAGTCTACTTCTGAATAACCACTAGTTTCAAATATTTTACAATGATATGGAATTTTGTATACTGATACAAATTAAAACTTATTTTTGTTAAAACATACTGTACATATGTTTGTACTCTTATTTAAAGTATTAGACCTATGTACCTCATTTAAGAATGTAATGCAAATTTCTAGTCCTTGAAAGTTATTATTACAAACTATTTAGGATAATAAAAAAATGCAGGTTAGTAGTTAGTCACCTACAACAATCAAACTTGTAGTCATGTTATAGGTATGTTTTCAAGGTCAAACAGACATATATTTTAGACAGACAGTTGGTTTTCAAAAACTTCAATAACCTAGCATTTAAGATGTTTTAATACCTGAGGCTTTTCATGACAGTAAGACATATCTGCTTTTGGCAGCACCACTTACTTAAAAAAAAAAAAAAAAAAAATGATGGGCACTGAAGAACCTCCATATGGAATTCACTTTCTTTATGGCAAAAGCTAGCCATTTGGGCAAGAAACTGCCCTTGTCTCAACTCAACTGCTAACAGCATGCTGTCCAAACTGCACAAGCAGGACACAACATAACGCAACTGCCAAACTTTGCCAAGACAAGGTAGGCTACTCCTTCAAAATTTCTGTTTCACAGAAAAGTCTGTCAGGTATTTTTAGGCCCATAGGCTGAAAATAGATGCCCTAATGTTACAGAGGAGGTTTGGGTTGACTGTCCAGGCAGCCAAATGTCTCAGTGTTTTTTAGTTTTGGAAGTTGCTTGCTTTACACTTCCTGGAATATTATATCCTTCTGGGATCTTGGATGGAGTTAAAGACTAGACAGTTAAAGTTACAGATTTCCTTAGTTATGATAGAAGGTAAATTAGGTACAAAACTTTGGACTCATAAAGTTAGGATTAGTAATAGAATATTTTCTCCAAATATACCAAATACAAATGGACTGGACATTGTAAATGTAACTCTTAACTGATAATTGTTCTTATTATTTATAGTTTTTATGTTAGAGTTAAAATCTTTCCTTTTTATTTAGACAAAAAGAGGAAAATGTTGCAGAATATTCTTTTACACTGTGTGAAGATGTGTCAGTGTGAATGGTTTAATAAAAAGCTGAATGGTAAAAAGCTGAATGGTTATTAGCTAGGCAAGACTTCTGAGAAAACAGAGGACTTAGAGAGTAGGAAAGATGGAGTCACTGGCCAAATGTGGAGGAAACAGGATGGGCTGTACAGAGTAAAGGTAACCAATCCATGTAAAAAAGACATAAACTAAAAAATACGGGTTAATTTGTTGTAAGAATTAGTTAGGACAACCCTAAGCTAAGGCTGGGCTTTCATAATTAATAGTAAGTCTCCATGTCATGATTTGTGAGCTGGCGGCCAGAAGGAAAGTCCAACTACAGCATTTAGAGCTCTAAACCACTGAGCCATCCCTTGAGCCCCTCCCCAGCCCATTTTTATAGTCACCCTGACAAATGACTTAGGATTTTTTTCTCTCCAGCTTTATTTTAATAGTGTGCATTATTGCTTTAAAACAAATTCACTCCAGTTTCCAATACAGAAATGCCTTGCAAGTAACTTAAAAGACAAGTTAAACTTATCATCAACATTGTCAAGCACCCAATCAAAAGTGGCAATATTAACTGACTGCCTCTCTCTCTCACTCATCCAACGAATATCACCTACAAATCCAAAGCAGACTTTCTTGAGAAACAAAGAGCCTGCAATCCCAGCCCTCAGGAAGCTGAGCAAAGTGTGTTGCTTCAGGCATGAGGGCAGTTTGGAAAATACAACTGAGTTCTAGGCCAGTCTGGGATAGAAAGTGAGATGCTGTCTAAAAAAAAAAAAAAAGTAAAAACAAAAAACAAAACTACAAGGCAGATCACATAAACATCAAGCTAAAGTCAAGAGACAGACACCAGGTGAAAAGGCAAGATAATCTTATTATTTTATTTTTTTTAAGCTGAGGATTGAACACAGGGCCTTTAATGAGCTAAATCCCCAACCTGGATCTTAATATTTTTTAAAGCTAAAAGACAGCAGAAAACAAGCTAACCTGGATAGAGTGCATGTAACAACCATTGATAGATTTTAGGTTCAGAAATTTAAATTTTTACATTCTCAAGTATGTATTTTATTCGTAATAATAGTAACTCAATTTGGAGAACTTAATATTGATAAAAACTAAGAAATGTCTTTGTGTATAGATGTGATGTATGAGCATGACGGCTTATAGCTATAATGCCAACTTTACTCAAGAAAGCTGGTTCAAGAGGGTTACGAGGTCAAAGGATAACCTGAGCAAAACATGGCAAGACAAGGAAAACACCCAAAACCAAACACAGGAAGTCTAATTTCTAGCTGTAGAGCAGCATTATTTTTTAGTCATTAAAGACAAAGAGTCACTTAGTCTGTTTTTTAAACACATGATCATAATCTACTTACTGAAAATGTCAATGCTGATGCAAACCTACCGAGATAATAGCAGTCTACTTTAGGCCAGCTTCTAAGTTCCTTGAGAATTTTAGAACTGACCAAAAGAAGCTAATTAAAACAGGATGCTCTAGTCAAAAACAAAACCCAACAAATTAAAAGCTAAGCAAGTTTCCTTTACCTGGCAATTGCTGTAAATCAGTGACTTCTTTTTTGGTATGTTTTACATGTAGGTTATTTGGGAATCTACCCAATTAAATCAAGGGGTTCTACCCAGTTAAATAAAATTTCTAACTCAAAGACAATAAAAGTACAAGAGGCAGACTCCTCTCATTTTGAGAGCTTATAATCTACTTGAAAGCAGAGAAAAATATTCAAACGTTAAAAGCAAGTTGCAGTGTACCCTCCAGGTCTAGAATTAACTACTGACCCACCCTCTATAATAACTGTCTTAGCACTTCAAACAGAAACCTCTTCTACCAGCAACACACCTGGCTCTGACTCTTGCTTCTGTAAAGGCGGGAAGAACCTCAGATATGTCATCTTGGTGCTGTACTTCAGAGTCCTGGTCCGTCTCATCACATGGGCAAAGGAAAGCTTCAAATGCTCAGTAACATTCTTCAGCTGAAAGTATTTGGTATTGAAAAACAGGAGGGTGTTTAACAGGACAATTGGCGAATAAGCACCCAGCTGTTTGCACTCCCACAAATGCTCTTCTTCAATGCGAGAGAACATGTAACCTAGACAGGATGGGAAGAAGACAGTATTGTGTGATCTCTCAAATTCCACAGAATGAATAGAGTAAGAGACTAACTGATCATTGCTCTCTCCCACTTCTTTATATAGGCAAAGAGAAGCAGCACTAGAAGAAGGAGGCAGAGGAATCCAATTAGACAGTCCCAAGCACTGTCCTATAAACAGTGTTTATCTTTCCTGAAAAGGCCACATGTTCTGAACAACTTTTTGCTGCAGAAAGCAAAGAGCCAGAGACAGTTTTATGAATAAACATATGCAAATTTTATGTAATTTTCCTACCACAAAATATTTTCTTTAAAGTTTACAACCATTTAAAAATGCAAAAACATTTTTAGCTTAGATTACAGAACCAAGACACAGGCCAGATTTGATCCACGGGAAGTTAACCAGCTCCTGCCCAGACCATCAAGCTTACCATTAGCCAGTTCCATGTGTTTGGCCCCAGTAACTGGGGAGCAGGTGGGCCCCTTCCTCCCTCTCATTCTCTTCTTTCCCCTTTTTCTTTTTTTTCTGCAGCCGAGGACCAAACCCAGGGCCTTGCGCTTGCTAGACAAGCACTCTACCAATGAGCTAAATCTCTAACCACCCTCCCTCTCATTATTAACTTGAATTAACAGCCATGCTCCTCGAGACTGACAGGAATATATATGAGAAGCAAGGTCTCAAGGAACTGTACTGTGTCTTGTACCTGGTTCTCCATGCCCCTTAAATTCAGGTCTAACCCAACGCTCTTTCCTCAATCCTCTCTATTGCTGCTTCTGTATTCTATTTTTGGGAGATCAAACATGAACATGATTTTACTACTTCCAAATCTATGTTGTGACCCTGCTCTCTATTTAAGTTCATCAAACCACCATGTGGCTCAGAATGCTTCAAAGGTGCTCCAGAGCTCAAGTTATAGGACACAGTAGTTATTACACTAACTTCTCCAGTCACAGCCCGAGAGCCTGGGTGAATCACAGACTTCTCTAATGACACCAGATTAAAGAATTCACGGATAAGAACAAGCACAGATGTTTAGCACACACTGACAAAGATCAACTGTACATGGGTGAATCAGTGACAACTAGCATGCACCTTTACTGACATTACCAAACTAAACACTTCTTGAAACGTAAGTATAACTGAATGTAATTTTTTCAGTTGTTAGTACCTCTATGTAAAATGTATGTTAGTTTTATACAGTTACTGTTCATAGTTCATTTTACTAAAATGTTCAGCAATAACTCCAAGACTTTCTCCTCAAAAGCTCAACTGTATTACATCAGGACAAACAGATTATTTTGTAATATATGAAAATATTTTAAAAAACAATTTTAAAAAAGTATATCATAAAAGTAATTAAAAACAATTCCCTTACCATTAGGAAGTATTGTAGGCTCCCATATTTTCAAGAGTTTGGTAAGTTCAATCATAAATCTGGAATAGGGCTCCGTAAAAATGTTATCTATTCTACCATTTTCAAACAGGTACTAAAAGATAAAAGAGTAACACATACTGGTATAAAGAAAGCTCAATATTAGAAAACATTGTAAAAAATGGTTTCCCTTAATGTCTAGCTTTGTAATCCCGTCCATCCTACACAGCTTCTAAGCACTCTGCTGTAGGATCCAAGTCCAAGGTTCTTACATGGATACTGGCTGCTGTTCTGGCAGTGTGGGTGGTAGGAATAAACACTAAAAAACAGAATCTGGAGCAGCAGGTAAGAGCACCTACTGCTCTGGCAGTAGACCCAGATTCTGTCCTCAGAACCCACACAACAGTTTATAATCATCTGTAACTCCAGTGCCTGAAGATCCAGTGCCTTCTTATCTCTGTGGGCTCACGCACAAACACAGAGCACATACACACACTCAGGTGCACACACATACATATAAAACAAATACACATAAATAAGTACACTTTTCAAATAAGAACCCTTTACTCTGTTGATGAAACTCATCAATATGTACTTTCTAACTCTCCTCTCCTGAGGTACACTGTTTGCAAATGTGCTCACAGAGCTTCTGTCTGCCATTCTACATAAACTAACTTTCTTGAAACAATACAAACTCAAATTTAAGAGCTTACTGGGGGCAGTGGGTGTGGAGCGCACACTGGAGATTTGGTTCTAGAGGTTAAGAGCACTGGATGGTCTTCCAGAGGACCTGTGTCCAATTTCTAGCACTCATGTGGTGACTCACAACCTGTAACTCCAGTTCCAAGGAATCCGACAACCTCTTTTGTCTTTCTTGGGCACCACATGGTGCATAAATATCTACGTAGGCAAAATACCCATACACATTAAAAAAAAAAAAAAAAGCTGGGGGAGGGGAGCAGAGACTAGAGAGTTGGCTGGCTGTTCTTGCAGAGGACCTGGTACCCACATGGTGGCTAACAGCACTAACTACAGTTCCATGGAATCTGACACTCCTGTCTGCCCTCCATGGGCACACTACATGCACATGGTACATAGTCATATATACAAGCAAAAAACTAACAAACAACCCCCCCCACATGTATAAAATAAAACTGAATAAATCTTAAAACAAAAACAATCAATGACACCAAAAACATCCTGGGAACCTGCCAACCACAGCTCTCAACACTTTGACCCATACCTTGAAAGTTGTTTTTTTTTTTGGGGGGGGGGGGATACGACAGATGGACAGTAGACAGTGAGTGTCCCTCTACATGGCCTTGGCTATCCTATAATTCATTATGCAGACTACAGTGAAAACTTACAGAGCTCTACCTGCCGCCCAATACTGATATTAAAGGTGTGTGCCAGTAAACCCAGCCTGAAAGGGACAAATATTAACAATATCACAGAAAAAGAAATATAGAAGCTGGGTGGTGGTGGTGCACACCTTTAATCCCAGCACTTAAGAGGCAGAGCCAGATAGATCTCTGTAATTTCGAGGCCAGCCTGGTCTACAGTGCAAGATCCAGGATAGGTACCAAAGCTACAGAGAAACCCTGTCTCGAAAAAAAACCAAAAACAAACAAACAAACAAAAATGAAAACACACACACACACACACACACACACACACACACACACACACACACAAAGAAATGGAATGTTTGGCTAATACACAGTTAAAACTGTACTAAGAGTGCAGCCAGGATATAAGACAATTAAGACAAAATATAATACATGATTATGGGACAATACAAAGAACATTTAGTTCAGTTTCTTAAGGATTTATTTTATTTAATTTTTTTTTGAGACAGGGTTTCTCAGTGTAGCTTTGCGCCTTTTCTGGGACTCACTTGGTAGCCCAGGCTGGCCTTGAACTCACAGAGATCCACCTGGCTCTTCCTCCCAAGTGCTGGAACTAAAGGCGTGCGCCACCACCGCCCGGCTATTTTATTTTTATTTATGTGTTTGTATACAAATGTGCACATGTGATTGCAAGTGTGCACACAAGCCAAAAGTGGGTATTGCTTCCCCTAGAGCTGGAGTCACAGGAGGTTGTGAACTACTTTAAGTAAGTGCTGGGAACCAAAGTCAGGCCCTCTGAAGCAGCAGGAAGACTTACTGAGTCATCTCTAGAGCCTGAGTATTCAGTATTTTTAAGGTTTTTCTCACATCTATTACAACTTCTAGTATCTCTGGCTGTGTATAAGCTACAGAAAATTATTTCCATTTATATTTATCTCAGTCAATAAGAAGAATCCATCATTTCAATACGAATTTAAATCAGGCCTTTTAAACTCTTACTTGCCTGATTGGTTCCCATGCCTTGTACGTGCAAGATGCAAGGCAAGCATCCTGACCATTGAACTCATTCCTTAGCCTGTTTTTCTTCTTTTAACAAAGTCATTTTCTGACGTTTAACATATAGAAGATTGTAATCAGACATTTCTCTCCCACCCACCAATTCCTGAATAACCACTCAGAGGCTTAATATTAATTATAAATGCTCAGCCAGTAGTTCAGGCTTATTACTAACTAGGTTACATTTAAACTAACCCATAATTCTTATCTATGTTTAGCCACATGGCTTGGTACTTTTTCTCAGTACAGCATTCTCATCTTGCTCACTCTGCATCTGGCTGGCGACTCCTGACTCCACCCTTCCGCTTCCCAGCATTCCTTTTTTTTTTTTAAATCTCAGAGCTAAGGATCGAACCCAGGGCCTGTAAGCGCTCTACCACTGAGCTAAATCCCCAACCCCTCTTCCCAACATTCTTAGCTTTCCAGCCTAATTTTCTGTCCAGTTACTGGCCTGTCAGCTTTTTAGTTGTATTTTTTTGGGGTGGGGGTGGGGGGGAGTTTCGAGACAGGTTTTCTCTGTGTAGTTTTGGTGCCTGTACTAGATCTTGGCTCTGTAGACCAGGCAGGACTCAAACTCACAGGGATCTGACTGGCTCTGCCTCCCAAGTGCTGAGATTAAAGGCACGTGCCACCATCACCCAGCTAAAAATCATTTTGGGGATGGTGGTGGTTTGAGACACGGTTTCTCTGTGTAGCCCTGGCTGTCCTGGAACTCACTCTGTAGATCAGGCTGTCCTTGAACTTACAGATCTGCCTGCCTCTGCTTCCTGAATGCTGGGATTAAAGGAGGACACCACGACCACCACCTGGCAGCCTGTCAACTTTTTATTAACCAATGAGTAATGCATATTCACAGTATAGATAGATTGTTCCACAGCATTTCCCCCTTTTAGTCTAATTAAAAAGGAAGGTTTTAGCTTTAATAAAGTAAAACTATATACAACAAACACAGTTATTAAGAAAGAATTACAGTAACACTAATCCATTTGCATTTGGCAAAATTAGAGAAAATATCCATTGGATCCCAGGTGTAGCCTGAATCCTAACTGGTCTTAATAAAACTGCGGAGTCTGCTGTCAGGGTGAAAGCTAAAAGATCTGAGAAGCAAAGCAGCAGCCACTAGAAAGACAGAAAGACTTCTTTCCTCTAGGAACCCTCAGACTGAAAGGACTGAGTTCCTGTCTCCTCCCCACTTTCTCTTCTTCCAAGTACTGGGATCAAAGGCATGAGATCCCAAGTGCTGGGATTAAAAGGTGTTTGTCAACACTGCCTGGCCTCTAGTGGCTAGCTCCTGACTCTGATCTCTGGGGATGCTTTATTTGTTAGAGCACAAACAAAATTATCACCACAGAAGATAGAAAAGACTACTTAAATTTAGCTAACAAAGTCAACTACTAATAAGATGTAAAATATTTTAATCTTACAAAATACATACTTTTAAATACACTGATACTTGTAAAATGCATGGTTTTACAGATGTCTTCACTCTGGGTAATAGTGCCTGCCACTCCTATTCAACACTGAACTGAAAGTCCTAACCAGAACTATGCCAGAGGAAAATATAAACCATTTACAAAGGAAATGAAGTCAAATGTTATACTACTTACAGATGTCAGGACACATATATGCACTCATAACAAACTAGTTAGAGCTAACACATAAGCACAGCAGGTAGAGGGAAGAAACACAGCCCCATTTCTCTGAAGTAGCACCAAACAATCCAAACAGGAAGTTAAAAAACAAACAAACAAAAAACTAGGTCCATTTATAGTAATATAAAAAGGAGCTGGAGAGATGGATCAGCAGATTAAGAGCACCAACTGTTCTTCCAGAGATTCTGAGTTCAATTACCAGCACCTACACGGTGGCGCGCAGGCATCTATAGTGGGATCTGATGTGGTGTGCAGCTATGCATGCAAATAGAGCACTCACATACAAAAAAAAAAAAATAAATAAATCTTACAAAAATAATCTCATGAAGAATAAAATACTTGGGCTAGGCGGTGGTGGCACACGCCTTTAATCCCAGCACTTGGGAGGCAGAGGCAGGCAGATCTTTGTGAGTTCAAGGCCAGCCTGGTCTATAGAGCGAGATCCAGGAAAGACGCAAAGCTACACAGAGAAAACCTGTCTCTGAAAATAAAATAAATAAAAATAAACAATATATATATATATATATATATATCACTAAGGAAGACATAAATCCAACTATAGGCTGCAACTGAATGTAAAAATTATAGAAGACCTAGGTAAATGGACAGATACAAGACTAGATTTGGCCAGTTAAAAATATTGTCGAAATAATCTGTTCATGCAACACAACCTTTAATCAAATCAAAATAGCCATATTGGGGGGAAGGGTAGCAGAAATGGAAAAGCCAATTTTAAAGTTCATATGGAATTTCAAAGTATTTTGGGGGGATATGGGGGACAGGGTCTCTTTACATAGCTCAGGGTGGCCTGTAACTCACAACGGAGACCAGGCTAGCATCAAACTCACAGAAATCCACTTTCTTCTGCCTCCCAAGTGCTGGGATTAGAGGTGTGGGCAAATATATGCCTACAATCCTGAGGAGGCAAAAGAAGGAGAAGTTAATGTCATCCTCAACTACATAGTGAGTTACAGGCCAGCCTAAGAGATATGAAACCCTGTCTTAAAACAAGGAAAAGAACAAAAACTGGGAAAATGGACATGGAAGCCACAAAGTAATGCAAATTAAAGAATAGTAGTATAAAAGAAATGTTGACTCCTGCTAGAAAGGCCATTTAGTCACTATCTAATGAGTATTCTCGAAAATCTCATTATAAAGGCTGAAGAGAGGGCTCATCGATAAAACTCTCACAAGAGGACCCAGGTGAAACTCCAGCACCCACATGACAGTTCACAACTACCTGTAACTCCAGTTTTTCAGGGATCACATGCCCTCTTCTGGCCTCCATTGGCACCAGGCACACACATGGTGCAAACTACTCATACACGTTAATAAAAAAAAAAATCCTCATAATATACAGGAGGGAAACATGCATGTGTTTATGTTCACACAAACACATGCAGGCCAAGGACATTATTAGGTAAGTGTGGTGATATTCTGTTTGTACTCAACAAATAAAATTTGCCTGGACATCAGAGGACAAAGCCAGTCACTAGACTAAACATAGAGGCCAAGAAGTGGTGGCACACACCTTTAACTCTAGAACAGAGATCCATTTGGATCCCTTTAAGTTCAAAGCTACCCTGGACTACATGAGATTAATTCAGTCTAAAACAGAAACAGAGCCAGGCAGTGATGGCACACACCTTTAATCCTGGTACTTGAGAGTCACATGCTTTTAATTCCAGCACTAGGAAGCTTGAGACAGAAAGTAATATGGCTGGGCAGAGAAAGGAATCTAAGGGAGAAGGAGAGAGGAGTTTGGGGCCCCTGCGGTTGAGGACTCAGAAGCAATTCATTCTGAGGATTCATGGAGACAGGATCTCACCTCCCTTTTGGTAGTGGCGAGAAGAGTGGCTTGTTCCTTTGTCTCTCTGATCGTTAGTCAAATTTGTTAGAGTACAAACAAAATATCACCACAGGTAAGTTTCCTCATTCAATCTATTCATGAAAACGTTTATGGAAATGGAAGATCGCCGATTTTTTTTTCAGGCAGGCCGCCAATAAGCTTCAGGGTCTGCTACCCCAGCACTGTGGTTACAGGCAAACATGCCAGCTTTTTCTGAAGTTTCTGAAACTCTCAACTCAAGTTCTTATGCTCATGCAGCATGCACTTTCAGGACTGAGCCCTCTCTCCAGCCTATTGCTAATATTCTAGGTTCATTCCAGCATTACCACAAGGAAATGATAAATTTTTTGATGAGATAATTTGGTCTACAATACAAGTTTCAAAACATTACACGATACTCCACTAATATACAATTTTTATATATTCATGTATTAAAAAAATTAATTTAGGGGACTGAGATGGCTGTTTGACTTAGGTCTCTACAACCCTAGCAGGCTTAAACTAGATACATAAACCAGGCTGGACTCCAACTTCCCGTGATCCTCTCTGCTTTCTTGGGGGGGGGGGGGGAAGAGATGAGAGATGAGAGAAAGAAAGGGGGGGAGGGAGGGAGGAAAAAAAGAGTTCAGCTCACACTAATCTAGAGAGTATCCTTCACTGAAAGAAGTAAGTTGCAAGTGGTATGTTGTATGGACCCCACTCTACTAAATAAAAACTGTGTAAAACAGGGCTGGGGAGATGGCTCAGTGGATAAGAACACTTGCTGTACAAGCATAGGGACCTGAGTTTGAATCTCCAGCACCCAAATACAAGCTATGCATAACCAGATGGGCCTGAAACCCCAGCACTGGAGTAAAGACAGGCAGACCTCTGGATTTTGACAAGTCAGTCTAACTGAAACAGCATGTTTCAGATTCAGTAAAGTAACCTGTCTCAAGGGAATGAAGCAGCGATACTTGACATCCAGGACATGTATGTGCACCCTCCAACAAACACAAACACAAACACACACACACACCTCTCCTTGGTCCCTCAGACAGACAGAGGCACAGACACACACAGCAAAGCAAAGCAAAAATATTAACAAGGAGCTGGAGATATTGGTTCAGCAATTAAGAACACTTGATATTCTTGCAGGACGGGGATTACGTTCCCAGCATCTAAACAGTAGCTCTCAACTGTCTACACCTCCAGTTCCAGAGGATTTATCTGGCCCTCCTGTAATCTCTGAAAACAAAAGGCAGGCACATGGTAAAAGACGTGTGGGTATTAGGAATCAAATGCAGGTCCTTTGAAGAGCAGCCAGCCTTCTTAACTGCCGAGTCATTTCTCCAGACCACAATTTACTTTGTTTGGTTTTATTTTTTGAGATAGGGCATTGTATGTAGTCCTGGCTGTCCTGGAACTCACAGAGATCTTCTTGCCTCTGACTACTGAGTGCTGGGATGATAGGTGTGTGCCACTGAACCTAGCACTTACTTTTGTGAGTAAAACCTAACCAAAACAAAACAGAAAAATAAACAAACAGAAAATCCCACCTTGTTTAAGTACAGTCATACCAATATCACCCAGAGACAATCACCATTGCCCACATTTTTTATTTCATCTTCTTATGAATTCATATCACTGTCATTATATAGTAATAAACACAATTTATACTTTGGTTTATTGGAAGACAATATACTCATGTGTCACTGAGTATTACTATTTTTTTTTGAGATAGATACATAGAGATCTCACTATGTAGCCTAGGCTGTCCATGAACTTGCAGTCATCCTGCCTTATCCTAAGGGATGGAGAGATGGCTCAGTGGTTAAGAGCACTGGCTCTTCTTCCAGAGGTTCTGAGTTCAATTCCCAGCAACCACATACATGGTGGCTCACAACCATCTGTAATGAGGTCTGGCACCCTCTTCTGGCATGTGGGCATACATGCAGTAGAACACTATACATAATAAATAAGTAAATTTAAAAAAGAAAAAAAAAGCTGAGAGTGCAAGCATATGCTATCACACCAATATTCTAGTCTATAAATAAACTTATTGGTTAAGTAATATGCTCAATTTTATGATTACTCAATATTTACTTAGCTCTCACATTTGGTGAGCATGAACTATACCTAGTAACTTCACAAACTTGTCAGAACTTCAACTGTGATGAGTGACTTCTGACTTATAACTATGTAACTGCCCCCAAATTTGTAATCCTCCTGCTTCAACAACCTCAGTACTAGGATTATAGAGGCATGAACCAAACAAGTCCTAGTCAGATAGAAATGCTGAAGAGATGCTAAATAAAAATTGGGGGGAGAGGGAAACATTCCTAAATACTATACTCAAAATGCTGTAGAAAGTGTGTATTACCTCCAGTTGCTAGAATTCCCATATTGTGGCACTCTTCTGAACAAATCTTTGTAAATGTAAGTACTTGTGTATCTATTATTTTACTTTGTACTTTAAAAGTGGAAATAAAATATTTATACATGAGGAGATGGCTAAATCAATAAGGTGTTTGCCCTGCAAGCCTGGGGAACTGAGTTCAGTTCCTAAAATCCATAAATGTTTTGTATGCTGGGCGGTGGTGGTGCTCTCCTTTAATCCTAGCACTTGGGAGGCAGAGCCAGGTGGATCTCTCTAAGTTCGAGGCCAGCCTGGTCTACAGAGCAAGATCCAGGACAGGCTCCAAAACTACACAAAGAAACCCTGTCTCAAAACACAAAAACAACAACAAAAAAGTTAAAACATTTACAGATGCAGACACAGTCACCTTAGTTGCTTCTAGGTAGACTTCTTTTTATGCCCTATTTGTTAATTTAACTATAAAGCACATCACCCCCCACCATGTCTATTATTCTACCAACAGTCCCAGTTTAGTTTACAAAGGCTGTGTAGACTTTTAAACTAAGACAGCTGCACACTGAGGAAAAAGTTTAAGACAATACAAACAATAGCATACATTAATTTTCAACAAGTCCCCAGTTATCCCAGGTGATGGAAACCACAATCATATTTATGTCATTGAAATTGATACCTGCTGAATTCCAAGGCACAAGTATAAGATACTGTCTGGGTCATATTTTTCACCATTTGGTCTCCGCACCTCTTGGATAAACTGGCATAATCCCAAACTCAACTCAGCAAAAGTGCAGGACAGAATATCTTCCTTCAGCTTCATAGAGTGGACTGTGGAAAGGAAGAACATATCTGAAACAGTAACTGGAAGAAATGCAGCAACGCCTCTGTTCACTGAAGCAACACCAGTGAAAAAAGTCACAAAGTCACTGTAAACCAAGCATGACAGCACACACCTGTAGTCCCAGTACTCAAGAAGCTGAGGCAGGAAGATTCTGAGATCTAGGCTAGCCTAGGCCACACAGAAAAACTCTGTCTCAAAAATCAACCAACCAGTCAAATAACAGATCCTGACTTAAAAGTTATTTTTTCAAATAGAGAAATAGTTTACTGCATGTGGTACAACAGGTACTACAACAGAAGTTTTGTTTAACTAGGACCCTATGAAAATAAACAAAAGACGACAAGCATAGTGGAGTATGCCTTTAATTCCAGAGCTTGAGAGGCAGCAGCAGGCAGGTTTCTTTTGAATTCAAGGGCAGCCTGGTCTATATGACAAAGGACAGGAGAGCCAAGGCTACCTAGTGAGAACCTTCTCTGAATGAAAAAATGAATGAAATCTAATAGGGAAGAATCTGGAGGAAGCAATCCTACGGCCAGATCACAAGAAATGAAGATTGAAAAGGCAGGCCAGCAAAAAAAAAGCACACCTGAGAATGCAAGAGATTTCCCTGAGACCATTGCATAAATACTCGCCCTAGACTAGCTGTAATGCAGCAGGTAAAGTGTCTGCTATATGCACAAGGCCTGTTCAATCACAAGCACCAAATAAACTGACATGGTGGCACATGTCTGTAACCCAGGTTTAGGAGAACAGGCAGATCAGGAGTTTGAGGATAACATCACCTTGCTACCTACAGAATTTCAAGGCCAGCTTCCGACATATGAAATCTTATTTCAAAACAAAAACCACCAGTTCTATGTGGAAAATGGAGAAAACCTGGGTTTCTTTCTTTTTAAGCATTTCTTTGATTTATTTATTATATATACAGTGTTCTGTCTGCATGTATGCCTGCAGGCCAGAAGAGGGCACCAGATCTCACTACAGATGGTTGTGAGCCACCATGTGGATGCTGGGAATTGAACTCAGGACCTCTGGAAGAGAAACAGTGCTCTTAACCTCTGAGCCATCTCTCTGGCTCCCAAACCCTGGGTTTCTAAGATCTGATAAATTTGGAAAACACAATACTCTCTGAAAAAAAAAGACAATTTATCTCTGATGAATTCAAAGACTTCCCAGGGCTGACTAGTAAAAGCCCACTGGTATATTAATGGCCTGGGAAGAGCCACAAAAGAAATGCTGCTTACCTTTCTTTTTCTCAGAACTTACTACAGGACATTTCAAATGCCATAAAATACTATTTTAGGATACAGTACTGCTGTTTCTAGGCCACTAAACAAAATGGTTCAGACAAACTGGGGAACAAGAAGAAAATAAGACCAAATCAAGGTGAACTACAATGAGTTTCGTGTGTCATATTAAAGATCCTACTGGAATGTGTTGACCTGTGTTGGATTATGAACCTTTTCATCACTGCTCTTCGGCATTTCAACAGCCTTACACTTTCCCAAAGATACACCTGGGACTCCTCTGCATTGGTTCTCCACAAGGCAAAGAGAGAGTCCTAGGACCATTCTTGATCTTTTTACTCCAGCATTCATCATCCTGTCTGCTAAGTAACAGATACTCTGTAGTATTCCGTGAACAAATGAGAAGTAGAAAAAGCCAGACAGCTCCTGTGACTACCACACTGAGACTTGGTACTCTAAAAAAATACTTCTGGTCTACATTTTCTCTTTTGTTATTGTTGTTGTTTGGGGGGGTGGGGTGGGGTTGTTTGTTTTTTTCTCTATCTAGTCCTGGCTCTCCTAAAACTCGTTCTGTAGACTAGGCTGGCCTTGAACTCAGAGATCTGCCTGCCTGTCTCCCAAGTGCTGGGATTAAAGGCGTGAGCCACCACTGCTCATTGAACAGTCTACATTCTCCACCCACATTTTTTTTAAGTTGGGGTTTTATGAAGTTGCCAAGGCTGGTATTGAAGTTGTAAGTTCAAATAATCCTCCTGTCTTTGCCTCCAAATAGCTGAAGATACAGGAACTGTATCTGGCACTGCATCTGGCTCTCTTTGTTCCTTCAATAAAGACTGCTATACAACAGGAGAATGGTTACAGGCACATCCTCCAAACGGGAGGGTATTCTTAGAACCTTAGGAGCAGCAAGGTAGCACTTCAACTGTACGAGTGTGAGTCATCACAACACAGAGCAGCAACGCCTGTTCTGATGAGAACTCGTGTACTCCAAGACCAGCAAACAGATTACTAACAACAAAAGATAAAACCTGATAGAGTTACCCATTTGTAAAAGAAGGAAAACAGCAGGAAAGTCTCAAACCAAAACCCAAACCAAAAAATAAATTAGCAATAAATGAAAACTTATGCAAATATGATTCCAGGGGGCCACGCCCTATCCCAAGCAGGCAACAGGACTTGGCAGTGTTGGTCATGTGGTCTGTCTTTAGAGGCCTGCGGCAGTGTCCCTTCCTGGAGAACTAGAAAGACCATTTTGAGAAACTGTGAAAGTAAAGGATGGATTGCACTGGACAGCCCCAGACATTCCAGATGCCATAGCCATGAGATAGCTACCAAGGATAGCTGCAGACAGGGAATGAAACCAGCTCAGAAAAGAAAGGTGTGTTGAGTCAGCAAAGCTACAAGGGTGGAACCATTTAACAAAAACTCTGACATCAGACAGAACTACAAGTTTAAGAGTTTGTCCTTCTGAGTTTTGGTCGTGCTTTGGTCCAGAATTTCCTCACTATGCCTCCTTTCCTCCTTTTTCGAACATTAATGAATAGTCTATGACACTAATGTGTCAAAACACATTAGAAGTACATAATCTGCTTTTTGATTTTACAGGTTATGGTTAATAGGTTGCCTTGAGTCTCAGAAGAATTTTCAAGTTGGACTGAATGCATTTTGCATTATGATATGGCTACAAGCCTATGGGAGCCAGGGAGTGGAATGTGGTACTTTGAATGAGAACGGCCCCTATAGGCTTGGTCCCATTGGTGGTACTATCTGGGAAGCATTAGGAGGTGAGGTCTAACAAGTGTGTAACTGGGAGCAGGCTTTCAAAATACTCATGCCATTTTCAGTCGGCTCTCTCTGTGGTTGTGTCTCATAATGTAAGCTCTCTGCAGCTACTGCTCATGCCAGCCTGCTGCCACACTGCCTACTGTGATAGTCATGAACTCGAATCCTCTGAAATGGTAAGCCCCCACATTAAACTCTCTTTTATTAAAAGAAAAAGTTACAACAAACATACTCACTTCATACATAATGATTCTATAAATATAAAACACAAAGTAACAAAAAACAAAATACAAAACAACCATTAATCTATACTAGCAGATCACAACAGGGAAATCTCATGAAATTAAAAAACTGCACTATTGCGTTTGAATTCTTTGACTCCAAAATGATGAGAAGTGAAATGAAATAAACATTAAAAGGCATCTGGACCTTGGGGCTGGGGAGATGCTTGGCAGACACAAGCACTTGAGGCTCTGACTTGGTTCCCAGCCCCGAAGTGAAGCACACATATGGTGTGTGTACACAAATAAAGGAAAGACAGTCATACACATAAAATAAATCGTAAAAATTTTCTACAGCCATAGGGATCTTGATGGCAGGGAATACTCCTAAAGAAGCAGTAAATCTTCATGGTATTTTTTCACCCAAAATATCACAAAATTCTTAGTGTTTTATATGATTTACCATACAGAAAGAGGACTCAAGCAAATTATCTGGAATCACTTGTAAGCTTAAAAGTAAAATTCCTAGGGGTTGGAGATTTAGCTCAGTGGGAGAGCACTTGCCTAGCAAGCACAAGGCCCTGGGTTCGATCCTCAGCTCCAAAAAAATAAAATAAAATAAAATTCCTGGAGCTGGAGAGATGGCTCAGTGGCTAAGAGCACTGGATGCTCTTCCAGAGGACCCAGGTTCAACTCCCAGCACCCACATGGCAGCTCACAACTGTCTGCAACTCCAGTTTGAGGTGACCTAAAACCCATGGCCAAACACTAATGCACATAAATTAAAATAAAATAAGAAAAACAAATACAAATAAACCTGGAATGAAATTATTTTGTTTTGTTTTGTTTTTTAAGACAGGGTTTCTCTGTATAGTTTTGGTGCCTGTGTTGCATCTCGCTCTGTAGACCAAACTAGCCTCGAACTCTCAGGGATCCACCTGACTCTACCTCCCGAGTGCTGGGATTAAAGGCGTTCACCACTGCAAAGTCAGAATGAAATATTAAAAAAGATAAAATAAAATAAAATTCCTTACATGTGCTTTATGAAGTCGGTGTCAGAAGATACAACTTTGCCTACATAGTAATATCTTTATAACTTGAGATATGAAATTAAAAACTCTTTCTTAAAATTTAAAACCTTACATTTTAAAACTCAATTCAGCAAAACCTTCCTCTTTATTAGGGCCTTGACCTCACCATGCACATGAAAATGACACTGAATTCTTTTGATCCTCCTTCCTTTGCAGTGCTGGGACTAACACATCTGGTTAGTTTACAAACTTAAATCAACAATTTTATTAGGGGCTGGAGAGAAGGCTCAGAGGTAAAAAGCACTGGCTGTTTGTTAGTCCAGAGGACCCAGGTTCAATTCTCAGCACCCACATGATGGTTCCTAACTACCTGTAACTCTAGTTCTAGGAGATCTGACAACCTCTTCTGGCCTCTAGATATACCAGGCATACATGTGTTCCACAGATACATATATAGGCAAAACATTCATGCACATAAAATATTCTCTAAACTCCACTCTTAGAAGTACTTTATAGAAAAGAGACAGAAGCAAGTTTTACCTTTACAACCTTGATCTGAGGATTCTTGAGGGAGTGACTGGTCTTGAACACTTCCTAAGGAGTCAGAACCTGGACTAGGAGAGGCATGTTCGCCTCCTGATGGGACAAAGGAGACAGGTAAGGAACAATAATGAAGTGGCATTGAGTAAAATCAAGCTCTCAGTCTTATGGGTTAATCTTTGAATACATTTATGACGTTGTTCTATTTCTGTACTTTCACCCACACAGTGTATACTGAGTACTTACCCCCGCACTTCAGATCTCCCTGATCTTCCTTGGCGTTTTTCCACTGAACCCAGTTCTTCCAGGCATTCACTCCATACATATACTTCAGTGTCATTCCAGACACTGAACACCCTTGCAAGGCTCCTTGAATAAGACTCCTGGGCTCCACAGGTACTACAGACTTCTTTCTCCCCTGTGAGAATTCCAAAAATTCACAAACTATAAAACTTAGCCTTGGAATTTTAAGAATCTGAGTTCTCAGAGTTGCAAAGAGAATAATCCTTCTGGATAATGAATTTATACCTTAAAGATTCAGAATCCAGGGCTGAAAGGGGTGTAAAAACAATCTTATCCTTTCAGGCCTGGTGACACACACCTGTTACAGCACTTGGGAAGTGGAGGCAAGAGGATTAGGACAAATACAAGGTCATTCTCAGTTCCATGGAAAGTTCAGGGCCAGCCTGGACTATAGGAAACCTTGTCTCAAAACACCAAGAAATCACCACAGTAATTATCAACATTTAGGTAACTGAAATATAGCATTACCACGTGATGTAGTATAAGCTTACTTGAATGGGTCATATTCTAAGCAATAAAATGAGTCGTACTACATTCTTTACACAAGAATTAGACTTAAAGCCAAAAAAGGAAAAATGTCAAGAAAAATCTCGTGATAAATTAATAATATACTTACAAATATTGCATAGGTCAAGAAAGAAATTATAGCTATAATAAGAAAGTTATGTAATCTTAAATGAAAAGTAGAAAACTTAAGAAAGAATTCTGTGAGAGAGTGAATGCAGTGCTTGGAGTGGGATATCCAAAATCTCTACAAGCTTTTGCAAAACTGCAAAAGCTCTGGCATTAACTCAGGTAGAACATGTGCCTAGCATTCATGAAGCTTGGGGTGCTAGTCTCAGTAATGTTGAAAAGAAAAGAAAGAAAACTGGAATAAAGGGACTCCTAAGATCTACAAGCTAAACTTTCTGCCTTAAAAAGACGATAAAAGAAGACCAGATTAAAACTCAAACATAGGGCTAGAAAGTTTCAGAGGTTCAGAGGTTAAGAGCACTGACGGCTCTTCCAGAGGTCCTGAGTTCAATTCCCAGCAACCACATGGTGGCTCACAACCATCTGTAATGAGATCTGGTGCCCTCTTCTGTATACATAATAAATAAATAAATCTTTGTTTAAAAAAAACTCGCCCTTCTCTATGGTCTCTCTGTTTCTCTCCCTCTCTCCCTTTCTCTCCCATTAAAGCTTTAAAAAGGAAAAACAAACAAACAAACACAAAACAAAACAAAAAAAACCTCAAAGATAAAGAAGGCTCACCATGATGGCACACACCAGTAATCTCAGCACTTGGGAGAGAGAGGCAGGAGGAACACTGCAATTTTGAGGCAAGAATGATCTACTTAGCAAACTGAAGCCAGCCATGGCCACACAATGACTGTCTCAAAAAGACCAAAGCCAAGAGAAAAGGGTCTGATATAGCCCCACAGCTCCCTATTAACAATGTTAATATGTTAATGTCATTCAACCCTAATGAAACTTATGAGGTAATTAAAAAAAACAAACTCAAACAATAAACAAACAAACAAACCCCCAGACATCATGGAAGAAAAAAGGAAGTAAGCTAGAAATAGGAAGAGAAAGACTGGGACAGGGAGCAAAGAGGGGAACAGCTGTGTGTGTGTGTGTGTGTGTGTGTGTGTGTGTGTGTGTGTGTGTGTGTGTGTTGTGTTCACGAGTGTAGGAGTATGTGTGTGCATGTCATCTAAATACATCATGTGCTTGTATGAAAATATAATGAAACCCATTGTTATCTATAATTAATGTTAGTGAAAACACTAAACAAAACAGGAAATATAAAAATAATGGGGGAAAACATGTTTTAAAAGTTGGCCCTTAAAAAAATTTTTTTCTTAACATTGGTAATTATCCAGCTAGAATGTTTTAAGATAAAAAAAAAATTAAAATATAAAATGCCAAGAACACTAACAATGTAGAGAAAAAATTGTAAGAGGTATTGTTTATAAAATTATTGCTAATTTTAATTTGTGAACTCATGCTGAAAATTTAAATAGAATACTGGCACTGGATTGATGGCTCAGCAATTAAGAGCACTGGATGCTCATTCTGAAGTCATGCCTGCAACTCCCAGTATCCACATGACAACTCACAACCATATGTGACTCATTTCATAGGACCCAATGCCCTTTTCTGGACTTTTTTGGTACCAAGCACACATGTGGTACACAGGCAAATACATAGGCAAATACATAACTAACATAATTTTTTTTTTTAATTTACAAAGAATGGTGTTATAACAATAAATTTGGTAACATAAATTAAAAAAAAAAATCTTCACTCAATATGGTAATGTAGACATAGTCCCAGACTGAGTTAGAAGAATCTCAAATTGAAAGTCTGCTTAGTTTATGCAGTAAATTCAATGGTAGCATGGGCATCTAACTAACACCCTGTCTTGAAACAAAGATAATTAAAAGGATTGGGTATATAACTCAGTGGTAAAGCACTTGCTTGGCATGCATGCCCTGGGTTCAATGCCCAGAATACATTCTTGAAAGACAAAGTAAAAAAGCTTAAAATAAAAAAGAACAGTAATGCAGTGATATATTGTGTATCAAACAAAGTAAGCTACTAGTTTAAACATAAAAGTCAGGCAATGATGGCACACACCTTTAATCCTAGCACTCTGGAGGCAGAGATCCAGATGGATCTCTGTGAGTTCTAAGCAACCCTGGACTACATGAGATTGACTCAGTCTAGGAGAAAAACAGAGCCAGGCAATGGTAGTACACACCCTTAACCCCAGTATTGGGAGCCACTGGCCGTTAATCCCAGCACTTGAGATCTCATGCCTTTGCTTGGGAAGCACAAATGCCTTTAATCCCAGGAAGTAATGGCTGGGCGGAGGAAGGCATGTAAGGAACAAGGAAACTAGGGACTAGAAGCCTATCAGCTGAGCCTTCGTAAATGAGGAGTCCTAGAGATAAGACATGGCAGCAGCTTGTTCCTTTGTCTTTCTGATCTTTCACCCTTTATCCCAATATCTGGCTCAGGGTTATTTATTAAGACCATTTAGCATCAGGCGGTGGAGGCGCATGCCTTCAATCCCAGCCCTCAGGAGGCAGAGGCAGGCAGATCTCTGTGAGTTCGAGGCCAGCCTGGTCTACAGAGTGAGTTCTAGGAAAGGCACCAAAACTACACAGAGAAACCTTGTCTCGTGAGGAAAAAAAAAAAAAAACATTTAGCAATTTGTGTTACAAGATAACCTAAATCCAAAGACATCATCAGGTTTATAATTTAAAACCTTCTCACGAGGCCAGGTGTGGTAGCACATGTTTCAACAACTAAGAAGGCTGAGGCAAGAGAAGAATTTAAGACCATAACAAACCAATGACAAACTTAATCCAAAAGTATATACAAAGAATAACATTAGCAAGAATAAGTCATTTAAAGAAAATCAATGTATTTTACCAGCTTAACAGACTACAAAACAAAACAACAAAAACCAGACACTATATCACTAGATTAAAAAAAAAAAAATCACTTGATTAAAGTCCATTATCTAACCAGGCTCAAAATTTTCAGATAAATCAGAAGAAAACTTTCAAGGAACAATAAATACAGTTTTGCAAGAACAAAGCAAAGTTTTATCTACTACTACCCAGTACTGCAGAAAAATCTGTGAGTTCAATACAGAAGAAAAAACAGGCCAGGCAGTGGTGGCGCACAACTGTAATCCCAGCACTTGGGAGGCAGAAGCAGGGGGATCTCTGTGAGTTCGAGGTCAGCCTGGTCTACAGAGCTAGACAAGGACAGCCTCCAAAGCTACAGAGAAACCCTGTCTCGGGAAAACACACACACACACACACACACACACACACACACACACACACAATTAAATAAATAAAAAAAGAAAAAACAAAACAAAGGTATTCAGATTAGGAAGAAAAAGCTAAACTACATTGATTCACAGATAATCTAAGTGTACAGGTGAAAATTCTAAGACATTTAGTGGTATGAAGCTTTAAGAAAGTAAGGTGAATATACAAAAATCATCTGTATTTCTGTAAGTCAAAAGCAAATTTTTAAAAGAGTATGATTTAAAGTATATAGTGTGGTAGCAGACCAGGTAGGGCCAGTACTTGGAAGGCTGAATTAGGAGGATTACCCCAAGTTTGAAGGCAGGTGGGCTACTGAGTGAGACCTTGTCCTAATAAATAGCCTGGGTGCCAGGTGGTGGTGGCTCCAACCTTTACTCCCAGCACTCGGGAGGCAGAGGCAGGCAGATCTCTGTGAATGTGAGGCCAGGCTGGTCTACAGAGTCAGATCCAGGAAAGCTCTAAAACAACACAGAGAAACCCTGTCTTGAAAATCTAATAAATAGATAGATGGATGGATGAATAGCCTGGGCTATAGAGTAAGACTCTACTGCAACAATTAATCATGCATAATTGGATGAATAGCCTGGGCTATAGAGTAAGACTCTACTGCAACAATTAATCATGCATAATATAATTGTAATAAATAATTATATAAAATAATCATATTAATTAATAATTTTTAATAGAATGAAGAATTTTAAATACAAAAAAATCTAACAGAACATAAACAGACTCGTAGAACTGAAACACCCAAGACATTGTTGAGAGAAATTTAAAGTGACCTAAATAATTATAGGATGGAACACGTCCTGAATTCCATTATATTAGCTTGTAGACAAGCATTTTTTGATTAGTGATTGATGTGGGAAGAAACACCACTGAGCAGGTGGTACTATGTTTAGAAAAGCAAAGTGAGCAAGCCATGAAGAGCGGCATTCACCTGCAGCCTCAGCATCAGTTCTTACATCTAGGTTCCTGCCTTGAGTTCCTGCCCTGACTTACTTCCATGATGGGCTGTGACAGGTAAGTAAAAGGCAAATGAACCTTTTCCTCCAAAGTTGCTTTTGGTCAGAATGTTTTATATCAAGCAAGAGAAAGCAAAATAGGAAAAAGAAAGTAGAGGCAGAGGGTCAAGAGTTAAGGTGGTCCTCTGCTACAAGGAAGGTTTAGGCTAACATGGGTTACATGAGACCCTATCTCAAAAACAACAGGAGTACAGCTTAAGGAAAGAGCACTTGTCTACTATGCCCATGGCCTTGGGTTCAACTCCAAACACAGCAGATAAAAACAGTGGAGGAATGAATGAATGATCCATATGAAAAAAATTCCTGATTGAATAAAGGAAGTATATCCATATAAAAAAAAATACAGGAGTAGTAATGCACATCTATTATTTCAGCACTTGGAAAGGAGAAGCAGAAATGCTGAGGTACACGCCAACCATCCATCAAAACTACACAACACAATACAATAATACTCATTGGCGCACGCCTGTAATTCCAGCAGTCGGGAGGCAGAGACAGGTGGATCTCTGTGAGTTCGAGGCCAGCCTGGTCTATAGAGCTAGCCCAGAACAGGCTCCAAAGCTACAGAGAAACCCTGTCTCAAAAAACCAAACACACACACACACACACACACACACACACACACACACACACTCATTCTTTAAAAACACACAACCAAAATCAACAAATACAAAACAAACAGAATACAACTCACTGACAACCACCACTCAGCACACATCCAGAAATGGGTGTGTATACCTAATACTCTAAGATATTTTGCCAAACATGGTTCACAAATGGTAAAAATGCCTATGAAAAGATGTTCACTAAGCCTTTGTAACCAGGAGTAAAAACAACCAATCCACAATCTATTTAAAAAGGTTAAAATACAAATCAGACAAATATCAACTGTTTGCAAAATCATGGTGTTTGTGGACTATCCTACACTGCCTATGGCAATGTAAAACAAAACACCCAAACAGTTCGGTGCCATTTACACAGTTAAAAATATACTTAGCATAAAACCTAGTAATCTTATTTCTAAATACTATTCCTCAAGAGAAATGAAAACATATGTTCAAGTGAAGATTTACACCAGAATGATCCTAACAACTTTCTAGATGGCCCAAAATTTGCATCACTTGTTAGGCAGCAACACAAATTTTGGTATCTTTATACAATATATGCTTCTTAGAAACAAAAGGAATGGAACCACTGAGACACAAAGCAGCATGGATGAACCTCAAAGGCCCTCTGCTAGAATAGAAAGACAGTACCATATGATACTACTTATCCGCAATTTCAGTGACAACAAAACAATACCATTTTGTATCAATCTGCATAACAGATTAGTGGCTATCAACATCTGGATGAGACTGATTACAAAGGACTAAGAAATATTTCATGTAATTTAATTTTTCATGAATGGCAGTGGTCACACAATGTGTTTATTTTCAAAGTCCACCAATCTATATTTAGAATTTATGAAGTTTTAAATACAACTCAAACATGGTTTTAAAAAATAAGGATACATGTAAGAGGCACAAATGATAGAGGACACCAAGGAAACACTGTCGTTCAGACACAACAGGAATGATACACATATGAGCTCACCGAGACTCTATCAACGAATATAAAACCTGTACAGTTTCAAGCCAGATGGGGTCCCCACCCTAAAAGGGGGAAGTGGACATGGGGTCCCACTAGCCAAGACGCCATTCTACAATTGAAACCCACAGACAAAAAAAAAAAAAAAAAAAAAAGTTTCTCCAATGGAGTCTTCCTGGCTATATCACATGGCATGCTCCATGCCTAGGGGTAGTTGGCCAACACAAAACAAGGTGAATAGTATTTTTGGAGACTTTATTTCATTTTCCTTTGTTTGGAATTTTGTGTTTTGGTTATTTTAATTTTCCTGTTAGGTGTGTGTCTCATTTTGTTGTTTTTTGTTTTGTTTCGTTACTATTTATTAAACAATTTATTTATTTTATGTACATTGATATTTTAGGACTGGAGTTACAGACAGTTGTGAACTGCCATGTGGTTGCTGAGAAGTGAACGCAGGTCCATCTGGACAGCAGTCGGTACTCATAACCTCTGAGCCATCTGTCCAGCCCCGTCTTTGTTTGTTTTAAAGAGAGAACAAGAACATAAAGTTGTGAGGTAAAGAGGTGAGAAGGGTTCGAGGAAATCAGAAGGAGAGGGAAACACAATCAAAAGAAGCTTGTATGAACTTGTTTGTTCTTCCTCTTTGTTTTTGAGACAGGGTTTCTCTGTGTAGCCCAGGCTGTGCTGGAAATGCTCTGTAGACCACGCTGGCCTGTCCTGAGTGCTAGAGGGGGGTGAGGTGGGGTTGTTTATGCTTTTTGTTTATTTGGTGAAATTTTTTTCAACAACAACAAAAAAAAGTTGAGGCTGGGCAGTGGTGGTGCACACCTTTAATCCCAGCACTCAGGAGGCAGAGGTAGGGGGAAATCTGTGAATTTGAGGCCAGCCTGGACTACATTGCAAGCTACAGGTCAGCTAAGACTGTAAAGAGAGAACCTGTCTCAAAACAAACATAACTAAAACAAAGCAACAACAACAACAAAAACTAATTAAAAAAAAATCCCACTGGGCGGTGGTGGCGCACGCCTTTAATCCCAGCACTCGGGAGGCAGAGGCAGAAGGATCTCTGTGAGTTCGAGGCCAGCCTGGTCTACAGAGTGAGTGCCAGGAAAGGTGCAAAGCTACACAGGGAATACAAAAAAAGAAAAAAAGTTGAGGACTACTCTTTTGGGTGTATGTGTGTTCAGGCTTGCTGGTAACTGGAAGGGGAGGAAGGAAGGATTAAACTCAGGCTAGGCAGCAAGTACCTGTACTCACTGGTCCTTCCTCTCTCTCTCTCTTTTTTTTTTTTTTTTGGGAAAACCCTTACAATATGAAAAAACAGCCTGTAAGAATTTAACTGGTATACTTTATCATATAAAGGTTGACTTATCAGAACATATAGACATTAGCTAAACTTAGAGATCAAAAACAGAAAATTTAGATGATTGTTTAACTTTTTTTGTTTTTCAAGGCAGGGTTTCTCTGTGTGGTCCTGGCTTCCTGGAATTCTCTGTAGACCAGGCTGACCTTGAACTCAGAGATCCTCCTGCCTCTATCTCCTGAGTGTTCGGACTAAAATATTTAGAATTTTTACTTGTTTTTAATTATATGTGGATGTGACTGGCTAAAGAACAGGTCTGTGCAAGAGTCCCTGGATTCCAGAAGAGAGTGTTGGGTCTCCTGGGTTTTCAGTTACAGGCAGCTAAGAGCTGCACAACATGGGTGTTAGAAGCAAATCCATGTCCTCTGCAAGAATAGGAGCTCTTAACTGCTGAGCTATTTCTCCAGACCCTGGATTATTATTCCATCTTAAAATTATTTACTTTTTATTATGTGTATGTACATGCGCTTGCATACGAATGTGGACCTGCACATGCTATGGTCAATATGTGTGTGAGATCAGAAGACAACTTATACTAGTCAGATTTCACCTTCCACTATGTGGGTCCCAAGGTTCAAACTCAGGTTCTAAACCTTGGTGACAAGCACCTTTATCCTCTAAGAAAGCCTCATTGGCCCATTAAAAAAGATTATAAAAAGCTCGCCCCACTTATTTTTACTTTATGCGTATGGGTGTTCTGCCTGCATTTATGTCTATAATGTATGAAAATACTTGATTTGGGCTGCTACAAAGCTTTGGAAAGAGAAAGAAATAATAAATATTGCTAAAACAAAGGAATACAAACTCTAAAAGTTAAGCTTCTGCTTACTCTTCGTCTGGGCTGGGGGAAGCCATCTCGGTGTCTCCGTCTTGTTCGAGCACGTGCCTGGATTCCCTGTCCTTTATTGAGTGGGTCAAAGGATTCTACAATAACCATTGGAAAGCACAATTGAGATATGTAATACAGATTTAAAGAGAAACCAGAAAAAGAAGAATTAACAATCACCAGTCTATTCTTGGTTTGTGATATAAGAACTTCAGTTATATACTTAAGAGAAACAAATGATTTAAAACATAAATGAAAAGTTCATTATCAAGGAAACCTTTCATGAATGGTTACTGTTGAAAAAGTTTTTAAAAATTGCAAAAAAAAAAAAAAAAAAAAAAAAACCTCAAATGAACCATGTATAAGAACCTATGCCACACATTCACATTTATAAAGGCAGGAAACTCTTGTGTCCTAGGTAATCCCTAACATATCACAACTGTTTAATAATGCAAACTTGGGGCCCTGCCAATCTTCTGAAATAGATGACCTCAGTAGTTAGGCTGCACAGACCTGATGGAAAATCTGCCTCCAGATCCTGTTCTGTTTCCCCTTTTGAGAACTGTTTCAGTTCTGAATCAGCTTCTTGCACAGCATTTGACTTTAAGGCATAATGATTCAGCTCTTCCTCCCAGCTATGTGGAGTTGAAACTGCCTCTGATTCAAGATCACCACTATATGTACTTCCTTGGTCTGAAAGTGAAGAAAACAAATATGCTTTCTTGACATATTCAAAAATTCTCCTGAGCTTCTACATACCAAAACCTGAAAGATGGTTGAGAGATAATTATCTAGGCACAACTAATAAACTAATAAAGTAAACTGTGGTTGGAGAGACCGCTCCATCAGTAAAATATCTACTTTGTATGAGTTTGATCCCCAGAAACCATACTTAAAAAAAAAAAAAAAGGATAGACAGGTGAATCCATGGTGCTTGCTAGCTAGCCAGCCTAGCCTACCTGGCTAATTCAAGGCCAGTGAAAAAACACTATCTGGACTAGGGGATTTAGCTTAGTGGTAGAGCGCTTGCCTAGCAATCTCAAGGCCCTGGGTTCAGTCCTCAGCTCTGGCCAAAAAAAGAAGGGGGGGGGAATGGAGGGGGTGAGGATTTAGCTCAGTGGTAGAGCGCTTGCCTAGCAAGCGCAAGGCCCTGGGTTCGATCCTCAGCTACACACACACACACACACACACAAAGGAAAAAATACTATCTTCTCCCAAAGTGGATGTTGACTGAGGAAAAATATCTAAAGATGTCTTCTAACACATTGGTTACATACTTGCATGTATACCCACATTCACATGTGCAGATAGATATACATACTCAGACAGACAGACAGACAAACACATACACACACATACATACACACACACACACACAAAGAATCAAGCAACCTGTTTAATAGCTTCACACAACTGACTTCCTATTCTTGGTAAACACTTCAATGTAACATCTCAATTTTTAAAACATTTGAGGTAGTTTATATTATTTGCATTACAAATTAGCAGGTCAACGATGCCCTTATAAATTAAGTAAAATTATACTAAATCCAAGGATTATGAGTTTCTATTGTTAGGAGAGCATAGTATTTCTAAAAACTAAAATATATTACTACAAACCTTTTTCAAATATCTTGGTGTCTAGAAAGAGTTCTTGTTCAGAAGTTTGAGATTCTAAAGAAAAAAGCAAATAAAACACAATGCATCTCAAATAAAATGACTTCTTGGTAAGTATTACTCACAATAGAAACTCTAGGTAAACAGACTTCTATATGTAAGGCTTGATTCATCATATAATGAAACATTTGTAATAAAGGAAGTTAAATCACCCATGCTCTCAGTAATGTTTACACTTTTAGTAATGTGAGACCAGTTTGGACTACATGAGACCATGCTTCAAAAGACACACAAAAACCTCAAAACCTAACAGTTGTTAAAATCTACCAGTGAATAAAAGAAAAAAAAAAACTGATATTGAGTTCAAAAAACACAAATATTTCCCAGTTCATTCATAATATATGAAAACGCTTTTGTTCTTCACATTTCAACTATTGTATATTCTCTACATCTTCTGTAACCATAAAGTAAGATGGTACAATCAAGGTTAGAAAGCTTCCTGGACTACAGATCAGTAAGTTCCTTTTAATTGTGAGTCATGGGCCATATTCAGGTTCTACCATGTCTCATCTGTATATATAGAGAATACAAAACTAACATTCTATTTCAATTTGAGAAATTTCAAGTAACAATATTCCCTTCACAAGGCTGGTTCTGAAGGCTAAAGCAGGAAAACACATGATACACTAGACTGTGAGAAGCATACAAAAATGAATGTCATCTATTATCATCATCCTTATTCCAAACTAACAGAATCAGACTTCTCTATAGGTAACTAAGTCAACAGGCTCTCTATCCTATGCGTCTGTTTAGTAACAGCATCATGCTGCTGATTATAGATTAGGAATTACTAACGTGGAACATAGGTTTGGATATAAGAATAAAATACAAAAATAATATGAAATTTAAAATTACTGATAAAAGTAAATTTTAGAATTGTAGATGAGCTTTAAAAAATAATCTTACCTCCCTGAGATAGACTCTTCTCCTTCTCTTCATCTTCTGCAATCATTTCTGCCATCTCAAGGAGATCCGCTTCAAACGGATGTGGGGGAAGCTTTTCTTTAAGGTCTTCAATACTCTCAGTGGCTTTATCCTCATTATCCACAGAAGATGGAATCAGCATGGGCACAGGCATCTGGAAGAACAAGGACTGAAGGTTTCTTCTGTCTCCAATGTGTCTGTGTGTGTATCTGGGGGTGTGTTAGTGGCCAGAGGTCCACAAAAAGTACCTTCTTCAATTGTTCACTACCTTATTTTTATGAGGCAGGGTCTGCCACACAACACAGAGATGGCAGACTGGCTCCAGAAATCTTCCAGCTCCAATTTTCAAGCACTGGGACTGTGTGTGTACGTACAACTATGCTTGGCTTTTACATCAATGCTGGACACTGAACTCTGGCCTGGTGCTTACACAGCGGGCACTTTACTGACTGAGCAATCTCCCGAGCCTCTGAGGGGTTCTTTCACAACAGGTTTGTTGTCAGAATCTCTAAGTATTAAAATAATGGAAAAAAAAAAACTTTTCATTGCTGAGAATTATGAGTCTTGGTAGTCCATTTTTATAAGAATAGAATGATTAAAATAAAATCTAGTGGGATGGGGATTTAGCTCAGTGGTAGAGTGCTTGCCTAGCAAGTGCAAGGCCCTGAGTTCAATCCACAGCTCAAAAATAAAATAAAAATAAAATAAAATCTAGTAAGCAAGCTGGGTATGGTGTCACATGCCTTAAAACCCAGCACATGGAAGACAGAGGCAGGAGGACCTCTGTGAGTTTGAGGCCAGTCTGGACTACATAGCACATCTACAACCAGTCAGGGATACACAGTGATACTCTGTCTAAAAACTAAAATCTAAAAACAAAAAACAAAACAAAACAAAAAAAACCTAGTAAGTACTTTTCTGGATACTCAACAAAGTGCTTGTGAATCCTTCAACAGAATAATCCTACAACATAAAAATAAGTTTTGTTGATTTTTTTTTTTTTTTTTTTTTTTTTTTGGTTTTTCAAGTCAGGGTTTCTCTGTAGCTTTGGAGCCTGTCCTGGACTAGCTCTGTGGACCAGGCTGGCCTCGAACTCAGAGATCTACCTACTTCTGCCTCCCGAGTGCTGGGATTACAGGCGTGCACCACCACCGCCCAGCTGATATTTCTTAACATTTTCAAAGCTATCAAATGAGAAATGTATTTAATCAAAAGTGAGAAATAATGATAGGTATCTTCTTTTAACTCTGCTATAGTTAAGGACTCTTATTTTTTATTTTATTTATAATCATTATTATGTTTTAGTATGTTCTTTTGATATATATGCCATGGTCATAGGACAATGTACAGAGTCAGTTTGATCCTTCCACCTTTATATAGATTCCAGGGAATGAATTCAGATTACCGGGCTTCTTAATTGGATGCAAGCACCATTACCAGTTCAACCACCTTGCTGGCTCAGAATTTAGGACACTAACATAACGTAATTTTCTGATTTTTCTTTTCTACTTGAGTGACCTCACTACTTTTCCTTTTTTTTTTTTTCCTTTTGTTGCTTTTCAGAGCTACTTTATGTGTATAAATGTTTTCCCTGCATGTATGTATGCATTTTACATGCATGTCTGGTACCCACAGAGATCAGAGGAAGGCAGCAGCAGATCCCCTAGAACTGGTGTTACAAATGTCTGAGCCACTACGTAGATGCTAGGAATCAAACCCAGGTCCTCTGAATCTCTCCAGTCCTTGTTTTTGTTATTTTTGAGGAAGGACTCACTGTAGCCAAGACTGGCCTGGAACGTACTATATAGCCCAGGCTCATGTTCAAGTGGCCTTAGTCCTCTCCTCCTCCCTCAGCCTAACAAGTACTGGGATTACAGGTGTGAGCCACCATGCTACATCATAATGTTCTTTCAGAAGACAAGGTATGAGTACAAGAAGTCTTCTACATTCTCCATAATAAATAACAATAGCAAGATAACAGCAGACAAGCAAAATTAGATTTATAATAAAAACAAGTTAAACATTTCATGATCCAGCTGAGGAAATTATAAATGAAGAAAATGCAAGATAAATTAGATTTAATCTTTCAATGATTACTCACGGGAACTGGAATTCCAAAGGGGACAGGAGTATACTGGGTATAAAGATGAAGGGGTATGGGAACAAACACAGGCACAGGGACTGGTACCACCATAACCTGAGGCTCACTTCGAGTGTCTTCTAATGAAAAAAACAAAAGTAAAACACACATACACACACACAGATAAAGAGTTAGAAACAGTGTAATGAAATTCTATCTTAAAAAGGAGAGTTTGTGCCAGGGAACATATACTTTGAATTCTAGCACTTGGGAGGTAGATGTAGGTGTATCTCTAAGTTCTAGGCCAGCCTGCTCTACAGAGGGATTTCCAGGACAGCCAAAGCTTCACAGAGTAACTGTCTCAAAAAACCAAAAACCAAAAACCAAACAAACAAACAAAAAACAAAAAAAAAAGGAGAATTTACATTTGAGAAAGGGCAGGTATTCAACAAATTATGCTAAGAACACTGAATATTTGCATGAAGAAGAATGAATAATCACCAAAAATAGCATTCCAAAATGAATAACAAATGTTCAGGCAAGGCAAACAAAATAATTAAAGTAGATATAGGAGAAATGATTCAGGATACTGTTCTGAACCATGGAAAGAGGCAGCAATATATAATTGGCCAAAGAACCTATGCCAAACTCAAAATGTTATGTACAGAAATAATTCAGGAGCTAAGAGACAAGTAACAGAATGCACAAAATATTTGCAAACTACACATCTGACAAGAGATTAATATCTAGAATATAGAAGAAATTCAACCATTAAGAGAAAAAGAACAAATAACCTGACTTACAATTGATCTAAACAGACATCTCTCCAAAGAATACATATAAAAGGACAACACAAAGATCTGAATATGGTAATAACCTGCAAGAGTACACTCTAATTAATGACTTTGTCCAGGTGATATTGTTGGTGGGTAGTAGAACCTTTAGGAGGACCTTAGGTCAATAAGGTGAGAGAACCAATCCTTTAGTAGGCAGTATAGGGTAGTAGTTTCTCTGGTCTTGGTAAAAGGCTCGTTCCTACAGATGTTCACATGTGGTAACAGAGGTCAGGAGTGGCATCCCCAAGCCTGTGTGACCTCCAAAATTACGTGCTAAAGCCTTTTCTGATTAAGTTAGCTGCCCTGAATATTTCATTATAGGAACCAAAAAGTAACTATGCCAATAAAAATGAAAAAATACTCAGAATCACTAAGGGTCACCAGAGAAATGCCTATCAAAATTTTAATAACAGGGCTGGACAGACAGCTGAACAGATAAGTACACTTGCTGCAATTACAAAGGACCTGGGTCCCGTGTCCAGCACTGGCATAAGATGGCTCACAACTACCTGTAACTTGATTTCCAGAGAACCCGATGCCCCCATTCTGGCTTCGGTGGGCACTAGCATGTATCTGGGCACATACAAAGAAGGCATAAAAATACATAAATAAAAATAAAATTTTAAATATTAAAAAGAAATACCATCTCAGCCTAATGAGAATGATTACTGTCAAAGAAGAAAACAAATCCTGGTGAGCACAGAGAAAGAAGGACTCCTTAACACTCTTGGTGGGCACTATAAAATAGTATAGCCATTATGGAAAATAGTGAGAAGGCTCCTCAAAAATATGATGACAACCCCCAGGAGAGAACCAATTAAGTTGTCCTCTGACATGCTCTACATGCTCACCATGGCACATGCATGATCACACAGAGTGCTATGTGATGACAACTTTTCATCTAGGATTCCTTTGTAGTTTAAAAACTCTGGGACCTGTGGTTGGCAGCAACAGAAGCCAGCAAGACACAAGCAAACACGTAAGGAAGATGAAGGCTATGAAGGAGTAATTCTTGGGCAATTGTCTTGAATGTGCAGAACAAATAGAAGTCAGTATTTCTTTTCTTTTCTTTTTTTTTTTTTAAAGACTTATTTAGTATGTATACAGAAGAGGGTGCCAGATTTCACTGCAGATGGTTGTGAGCTACTATGTGGGTGCCGGGAATTAAACTCAGGACCTCTGGAAGAGCATTCAGTGCTCTTAACCTCTGAGCCATCTCTCCAGCCCCAGAACTCAATATTTCTAAGAGGGACAGTCCAGCCGCCACCTGCTCCAATATTTAAGCTCAGCTCTCAGCACAACTTGAAACACTGCTAGACTCTGGACTGCTGTGTCAAAGAAGAATGGACTTCTCTGTCCACTCAGTCTCCAATTGAAGCTTTTAAAACTCACTAGGAGGGCTTGAGCGTTGGCTCAGCAGTTAAAAGCACTAGTTGCACTGGAGATGATCAAGGATCAAATCACAATATCCATATGACAGCTCACAATTGTCTATAACTCCTTTCAGAGGAGATCCAATCTCCTTGCTGACTTCCATGGGCTACATGTACATGCACAGAGTGCACATACATACATGTAGGTAGGGCACTCATACACACAAAAAAAGAAACTAAAAACAAACAAAAACTCACTAGGAGGGATAGATCTCTAACGTTTCTCACTTCAGGCCAAATTCCTAGTGTGTGTAGCCAAGAGGATAGGGCTATTCTCAAATCAGCTTTCATTCACAAGATGAAGGTTCTACTTAAAAGCTGACAGGGCAAGAACACTTGACTTCTAGTCATTCACTCTAGATTACTTACAGAGCAGAATGTCTATGACAGGACAGACTGAGTAAGAACATCACTCGACCCTGACCAGAATCCAGAGAAGCAGTGCTAATATTTTGTACAGAGGTAGAGACAGTTCCTAAGAAAGTTTTGAACCTCTCCCAAGGCAACCAACCTTTTGTTTTAAGACAAGGTTTCTCTATAGGTAGCCCTGGCTGACCAAAAACTCATGATGTGGATAACAGGATAGCCTCAAACTCAGAGCTTTGTCTGCCTCTTTCCCATGAGAGCTAAGACTGAAAGGCATGCACCACGACACTAGTGCAATGAATTTTTGTTTGTTTGTTTGTTTGTTGAGACAGGCATTTTCTATGTAGCCTAGGCTGTCGTGGAACATACTCTGTAGCCCAGGCTGGCCACGAACTCAGAGATCCGCTGCCTCTGCAACGCAAATGCTGGGATTAAACACATGCACCATCACCGCCTGTTGTAACTGACTTTTTAAAAGCCACTAAGTGAACACATGCACAAATGAGAAAATAAAGTAGTATTGAGTTGTATAAACTTAGGAGCACATTAAAAAACTAAAGAATCTGAATTCAAATCCCATCTACATTATTCTAAAGCTTATACTGAACAACACTGTTATTAATAAGGAAATTAAATGCATTCATAGAATAGTATTATGAAGTAGCTTTTCTTTGGGGGGTGGGGGTTGAGACAGGGTTTCTCTGTGTAGTTTTGATGTCTGTCCTGGATCTCGCTCTGTAGACCAGGCTGACCTCAAACTCACAGAGATCCATCTGGCACTGCCTCTGAGTGCTGGGATTAAAGACCACCCAGCTGAATTAGCTTTTTTTTGAGCTAATTTATTAAGCCTCAAATAGAGAACTACCTTTTTCACCAGAAGATTGTGCAAACTACACTCAGCAATAAACAGAAGCCACAAAGAAACCCTGTCTTGAAAATAAATAATCAAACAAACAAACAGAAGCAATTTATCTAGGAAACAGTGTGCACTCAGGGTAAGTGGATGCTCCCTTCCCTTAAATAAAATACTAAATCCAATGAACATACCTGTCTGGCATTCTTTGTTCTGAGTATGTGGTTTACATGAAGTGGCTTTTGTCTGTGTGATGGGTTTGCACAATAAAGCTTTGTTTTTCAAAAGCCTTGGAGGTTGAGAAGGTGGAAGTTTCAGGGCATCTGTTTGAGTACTTGCCTAGTTTAAAAAAAAAAAAAAAAAAGAAAAAGAAAAAAAAAAATCAGAAACCAAATGATTTCAAATGTTTTATAAAATTAAAATTTTAGCTATAAAAGCCCTATTACTAGAATTACATAGAAGAATCAACCTGTAATTATGCTACTAAATAAAGCAGATATATTTTATGCCTGAAATATTAATAGTAACCGAGGACTATTTTAATAACCATCAACTGAGTCAATGTACTTACTATTACTATATTTTCTCAACAAGAAAAACTATGATAAGCTTACTGTAAAACACTGGTAATCGGTACAATGGGGAGTCTGAAATGGGAACTGTTATTTCCTGACTGAGTTAGAGGCATAGTCTTAGAGGATGGAACCAAGATGAAAGGAATCACTTGGGATCAATCAAAACGTGAAGGAAAGGTTGTAACTGTGGTTCAGGTGTATAGATTTTTGTCACCAAAAACAATTAAAAAGTAACTCAAACATAAAAATTAGCCCAGAGGCTAGAAACATATTCAAGAAGTACCACTGTTCCAGTCATGAGTTTTGTTCATTATTTTCTTCTTTATTTATTCTTTTAAAGGACAATATAGACAACATAGAGTCAAAAAAAGTAAATTATATATAGTTACGATCAGCATGGAATGAGAGTGAGGAGATCTTAGTAGGATGTTAATAATCATTAAGAAGAATTTAGAGGAATAAATGTCCAACCTCTGTACATTTATTTAATTATGCATAATTTTTAAACTTTTAGTAATTAATTACATAAAGGCACCTAAGGTACCTACAAGGCATTAAAAGAAATAAAGGTATATAAAAAACTGAGTAAAGAAATTCTATTCATCAACAATTCTTTTCATCAATAAAGTAATTAGCTCACACATATGCAATGCACATACATAAAAATTACAATAACATCAATAAAATAACTTACATCCCCAATGATTTTCGCTGTTACTGTTGGAACTGCACCTTAATAAAGATTAAAATATAAATTTGGGGTCATTAAAATTATTTAAACATCACTATTAAAGCCAATTATCAATCCATAAACACTAGCCATAATCACGTGTAACTTTCCACTCAATTCAGTAATAGCAAGCAGTAGCTTGTATGAAACAAAAAGAAAAGATGTACAACTCCAGAAAACACAACTGTGCAACCTAGTGGTACAGCAAGCTGCCAAGAAGTATATATAGTATTTAACTCCAATGGTTAAATAAGCCAGTTCAAATAAGCTATACCTTGTAAGACGCTGTTGGCATTTGCTGTGGGCTGAGCAGCAGGAGCACTTGCCAAAGATACCACATTAGCAATAACTGGAGTTGAATCTTTTCTGAGTGATGGGGGCCCGGCAGATGCAACTTGAACCATAGAATGACTTGCTGGTTAAAAGAGAAATAAAGAAGACAGCTCATATAATTTATGTTTTATAGAAATCACATCAGAGGAGAATAATGCTTCTGGGAGTAAGTTGCTATGAAGCAGAGGAACTTTAGGAATAACTCGGCTTTTGTTTCACCACTTCCTGGCCTTTTTGCTAAGGTCATGGGTATTAGCTTTTCTTTCCCATTTAATTACTGGGTTTGTTTGATTGTTTTTGATTAGTGAAACTTGAAAGTCTCTCATGTATTTTACCTTTGTTTCACATAAAACCAACAAAAATTCCCAAAGGCATAATCCCAAACAATGACCAATATAAAACAGACTTAATGAGAATTTAAGAGAAAGGTGTAGGGGTTGGGGATTTAGCTCAGTGGTAGAGCGCTTGCCTAACAAGCGCAAGGCCCTGGGTTCGGTCCTCAGCTTGGGCAAAAAAATTTAAAAAAAAAAAAAAGGTGTTTCTTAAATTTTACCTTTATATAAAGGACTTTCTCACTATGTAACCTAGGCTTGCTATGTGGCTTATGCTATCCTAGAATTCTTTCTTGACATAAGTAAGACTAGAAATATGTACTACCAAGCCTGACTATATATGGCATATTTAAAGAGCCATGTGATTTAGTCATTTCTTTTGCTACAACAATCCAAAATGTATCATTATGAAAGCCAAGGAATATACAGAATTAAAAAACAGTACATGTCATTCTTCCCCAGAAAACTTGAGTATGGTTCAATCCGTATTCTCAGAGAAAACTACAACAAAAATTCTTTTCCTTGGCTTTCAGGCACTCAATAAAATGGCTTAATTTAAATGTTGAAAGTATTTGTTCAGTTTTGTTGTTGTTGTTCATGTCAGTTCACTTGCTGTTTTGAGACAGGGCCTCTCTATGTAACCCAGGCTGTCCTGGAATTTGCTATGTAGAACAGGTTGGCCTCAAATTCACAGATACCTGCCTGCCTTTGGTTCCCAAGGGCTAGGATTACAGGCCATCATGACCAGCTGGTTAATGGTTTTTGAACAAAGTAAGATTTGTATTTCATAAAACTGCTGACAATTTACATATTCTAATCTGTACAAGAAAAGTAGTTAGCTCCTTGCACTAATAAAATTTCATTTATTTCTCATTACATTTTACCTGAATTGTTTTGTAAAGGTGAGTCACATACGGTTTGCTGATGGCAGAACATCAAGATACAAAGCAGGTTACAAAAATGTTTAATTTCGCCTCGCCATTTCAATGACTCACTGAGTTTACCCTGTCTCTTGCAACCATCACATTTGGCCATCTGGAACAAATTAAAGAGAGCAAAGAAGAAAAATTATCAGAGGCTGAAGAGATGGCTCAGCTGTTAGGAGCACTTAGCTACTCTTCCAGAGGACCCAGGTTCAATTCCCAGCCCTGGCATGGTAGGTCATAATGGTCTCCAGTTCCAGGGGAACTGAAGCCCTCTTCAGGACTCTACAGGCACCAAGCACACACATGGTGCACAGACATACATGCAGGCAAAACACACATACACATACAATAAGGGGGAAAAAAAAGAAACAAACAAAATATTTATATGGTTTGACAGAATAAAACCAGGAAACAGTAAAAAAATTAACTTTAGAACATAATTTGTAGATTTTTTTTTTAGGGGTTTTTTTTGTATTTTGTATTTTTGTTGTTGTTGTTTTTGTTTTGTTTTTGAGACAGGGTTTCTCTGTAGCTTTGGTGCCTGTCATGGACTAGCTCTGTAGACCAGGCTAGCCTTGAACTCACAGAGATCCACCTGCCTCTGCCTCCCGAGTGCTGGGATTACATGCGTGCGCCACCACTACCCGGCTTATATGTGTATTTTTAATTTGTGAAGATAACGTTTTTATTTACAGAACTTAAATCATAAACTCAAAGCTTACTATCTTAAAATGGTAAATATTTCTACAATAATGATTTTAAAAAATGTGTGTGTGTGTGTGTGTGTGTGTGTGTCCCCAGTTCATGTGCTTGGACATTTTAACAGGTACAGAGGAAAACATGTGAAGGATTAACACTGACACAGGCAGGGGTATCTTTCTTCAGTCACTCCCCATCTTATTCATTAAAGCAGCGTCTTTCAATTGAATGCAGAACTCATCAACTGCAATACTATAGTTATCCGGCTTCCTCTGGGGGACTCTGCATCCAAACACTGGAATTTGATGTGGGCTTTTAGGTGAATGCTGGGGATCCAAACACCAGTCCTCACACTCATACAACAATTACTTTATCCATTGAGGCATTACATTACCAATGACATCATTTTTTTAAAAATCACTTTTTAAAACCAACTCATATTATTAGAGAACACCCAATAAGCAGAATTGAAAAACAAAGTTTTAGTCCTACAAGTTGGCTCAGTAGGCACACTGCTACACGTGATAGCTTGAACAAATGATGGAAAGAGAATCAACTCCCACAAGTTCTCATCTGACCTCCTTCCACTCATGTGCATGGTATGAATGCACCTACACCAACATGCATGCATGCACGTAGATACACACAAAATAAATAAATGTAATAAAAATAAATTAATAGGCCGGGCGATGGTGGCGCACGCCTGTAATCCCAGCACTTGGAAGGCAGAGGCAGGTGGATCTCTGTGAGTTCGAGGCCAGCCTGGTCTACAGAGCAAACCCTGCCTCGAAAAAAATAAATAAATAAATAAATAAATAATAGTAATATTAATTAATTAATTAATACAAAGATTTTTCTAAAAAGTCAATTTTAAAAAGGCTTCTGTTCTTCACATTTCAGAAGATAGACTCATTTATTTAAATGATAAATGAATAAAATTTATTAAAAATATTTTAATGCCATGAGTCAGCTGTATCTATTACAGAAAGTCAGAAACAAAAGGAGTAAGATTTAAATCCCCAACATTTTCTAATAACTGATAATGCAGGCATGTGAATGTTAATTTTTTACCTGGTAAAATAAAACTGTATACTTAGACATGCATTCTTCACAACAGAAGTCTTCTACCTTTCCACCCAAATTATTCTGGATCAATTTGGGAGATGTCTGTAAACAATAACTGCACATTTTGCAGTGACTTCCCCAGCGTTTCCCCAAGTCATGTTTATAAAGCAATTTGCAACCTAAGAAATCAAGAAACATAAAATTAATAATGGAGTGAATAATAATTACTTACATTTTAAATGAAAAACAGTACTATGTTTTCACCCTTGAGAGCTAACAGATCAAGAAATCCATTACAGGATCAAAACTAGGCTGTGTGTGTTGACTAAAATATATGTCATGTACAGTAAGTTCCATTTCATAAAGCTTTTATTTTATTTGAAATAAATATATACTAAGTTTATAGTAGGCTGTAATGTGAAATTAATTATTTTGTGTCATGGTCAGAAAATTTGAAAGTCACAGATCAAGAATAATAATACTGCCATTTTAGAGTCAATCAAGCCATTTTTAAACATATGTATCATCTAAATAAAGGAAATAATTTAACTTCATTTTGATATCCCTATTCAGACCATTTATATTCAGAAACACACACTTAGGATGGCATTACAATTCACAACTTCCATTCTGCAGTCAGTGCAGGACCTAACCATCTGAGATTTCCACCATGTCTCTATCTCCTGCACTGTACTTTGAGGTTCTTTCACTTCATTTTATATCTATATAAAATTAAGAACTACACAAAAACAGCAAATGATCTGTTAATAAATCAAAAGACGTTATATTTACAAAGGATAAACTAAATTGACACAGTAATCCTTAAACAACTACTTTAGACCACCATGCTCAACAGGAAGATTACTTTTTCTCTTTTTACCTTCACTACAAAATGACTTGTCAGCACCTGAGAATCTCACAGTCTCCTTTATAATTTTCTCAATTTTACAATATTCACACATTGCCATTACATTATTGATTTTCTTATATTCATCAGAACAATTCTTGCCACAGAATTGAAACATTTTACCCTGTAAAGAAATATTAGACAGTTGGTTTATGTTATGAAAATTTTCATCCTTCTTACTTCAAAACTACAGGCTATGCAGTTGGTTATGTGGCATGTGTCTGTAATCCAAGCACTCAGTAGGCAGAGACAGACAGATCTCTGTAAGGTCAAAGCCAGTCTATCTAAATACAGAGTTCCAGGCCAGCCAGAGCTACATAATAAGCCCCCATCTCGAAAACAAAAAAATCCAAACAGTGAAATTTTGAAAAATAAAATTAAAAATACATTTACAGATAGAACCATATATACTCAAACTCTTATCATGAATCTAGACTTTGCTGTTTTGTTCCCTTTGTATTTTGTAAAGAGAGGCTCTCAGAGAGTAGCCACAGTTGATTGGGGGTGGGGGGGTGGGGGGAGGGTTTCTCAGTGTAACTTTGGTGCCTGTCCTGAACTCCCTCTGTAGACCAGGTTGGCCTCGAACTCACAGAGATCCTCCTGCCTCTTGGAATTAAAGGTAAGCGCCACCAACACCCATGTGCCACAGTTGATTTTAATCACATGCTACCATCTTAGACTCCTGTGTATACACACATCCACAACAGCTATAAGCTCATACTGACCTTGTAGTCAAGAAGCTCTGGTTTTGTGGCAAAAAGACGATTACAGTGTTGACACCTAAGCTTCACCACACTTCGTGCAAACCCAACTTGCTGGGACTGGGCAGCCAGCCGCTGGAGTCCAGCTGAAGCAGAGCTATTGATGGAGGTGGGGGACACAGCAGGGGTATTCCCTCCACCTGCAGACACCGCTGAACCTGTGGGGATGCTCACGATTACCTGGCCCTGAGACAAGGGCACTACTGAAGAATTCGTTCCAGTTGGTTTGTTAAACAAATTCTGAAAAAGTAAAACAGTAAGAATAGGTCTATTTAACCATTTGTTTAAAAAATAGGAATTATACCCCTATGTATGCCAAGCATGGGTCTAGTAATGCAACAAGCTAGGTTCCTTGGCATTAAACACCTTAGAACTGAATGGGGCAAGTCTTATGTAGAAAAATAATCCAATAATCTTCAAAACTACTATTCTCCCAATACTATCATTTAATTTTATGGAGGACAGATAAGGGACATTACAGGCTGAACTAATAATCTAAGCTGAAAAGCAATATATAATAGAAACAGACAATCCTGGTACAGTATGTTTGTATTACTATAGTAGGTGATTCACTGACTGTAAAAGAGGAAGATTCCCGAAGTCCTACCTGGAACGCTACCACACAACTGTAGCTGCAGAAGTTGCGAATACTTCCATCTGACATGGCTAGATGATACTGAGGGATTGCTGAGGTTTTACAACTGTTACACTGAACTTGTACACCTTAGCAAATGAAAGTAAAAGCTAATGAGTCACACATAAACCTATGAAAAATTAAGTATCATAGACAAAAATTCAACTTTCAGGTTAAGCTATAGGAACTAAAGTTAACCTCAATCATGCCACATCTATCAAAACTGAACATTTAAAAAGTTTAAATTTTTAAATAGTTATATTATACCCTAAAATTAAAATAAATGAATCTTGAGAATATCAGATATGGATAAAGAAGATATATTAAAGAGGGTGTCTGTAATCCATTCAGTAAGGGGGATGTATAAATAGGTAAGCAAGTAAATAAGATAACAGGTAATATTTTACAATAAAAATGTGAAATATATTATTCCTAAAAATCAACTAAATTGAGACAAAAATTTGGGCCAGCAAAAAATAGTAACTAATTTCCCAACTATTACATTTTATAGTTTATGAAAGCAGTATTACCTGCAGAAGTAACCATTTTAACTCTGTAAGCAGATAAGCAATTAACAGAACAGAAAAGTTCTGTCTTCCCCAAGCTATTGGTATTCTCAATCATTTCTGCTGAGGATCTCAATGATTTGCAAAGCGCACATGGTGTTATTTTGGCTGATTTCTAGTAACAGAATAAAACAACATTTTTACTAAATTCATAAAGCATAATTCTTTGAAATGTTTAAACTTAACTCTGTTGAAATAATATTACTTTTTATGTGTGGTGCTAGAAATCACTCCCAGACCCTGCATGGTGCATTATTCCCCCTTACTCATGAAGTATTTTAAATAAGTAGTTTTCAAACGATCATTATTACAATCCTCAGTAATAAGGTTTACAAGGGGAACTTATATGTTATTCTGAAATTCTGAGTTTGAATATTACATATGTATGCATACAAAAATGAAAAGCATTTCATAGAGCAATACATATCATGGAAACATACATTATACTTTCATATGTCTATTGTATTTCATAAGGTTGAGTGTGAGCTATAACCTAGCAATTAATTATGGTTCTGATAATTGATTATAAGAATTGTTTTTAAAAAGTTGTTTTATACATTAATACAATGCCTCTCCTTTTTATGTTAGCTGAAAAGTATAAAGCACTTCCTACAAAAGACACTATTTAAAGCAATGAAGTTTTAACTTAAGGGAATCGGTAAACTTACTAGAAAACTCAGTATCAATCCTCTCCATCAAATAACAATGTGTACCGTAAGCAGCAAGATGGGAGCAGATCTTGTAATCAATAAGTTGACAGAGGACTCAACAGAAAATAATGGTACATACTATTACCCCATCATACACTTAGGAAAACACTGTTCAAGCTATAACTAAGAGATTTTAAGATCTTTCCCTTCCTATGGCAAGTTGCAAACTTGATACTAAAATAAATATCAGTATACACCTACTCTGGAATATCTTCTAATTCCCAGGTCAGAACTGCAAAAACAAACAATTTAAAACACTTAAGTCAAAACTCATCTTTGTGAAACACCTATTCCTACTAACCTGCATTCTTCGTGGTACCTAGTACCTCTTAATACTTCTATCACACCATCTTTATCTACTCATTTATTTATATATCAGAAACATGTCTTCACACAAGACAGGAACTGGATTCAGTGTTTGTTGGAGTACATTAAAGAAGAAAGGAAAGTGGTGGCAATAACCATGTACAATATGCCAGGCTCTGTATTAGTGTTTTTGCTTACTTTACATAATCCTGAACACCGTCTAGTTTCTATAGCCATTAACAGGTTAAAAAAAAAAAAAAAAACAACCCAGCATCCATGTAGTCTAGGTGTTTTCCCCATGTAAAACTGTACTTGGACATACTGGATTGGTTTTAACTACTACATTAAAATTCTTTAGTTTGGTGTTTTGTTGTTTTTATTGGGAGAAGGGTGTTTGTGCTATTGCTTAGGAGACAGTCTCACTATGTAGCTCTAAACGGCCTGAAACTTACTATGTAAACCAAACTGGCCTCAAACTTACCCATCTTCCTCTAACTCCCAAGTACTGGGGACTAAAGGTATGTACCACCACGCCTAGCCCTTGTAATTTTTAAAGAGCGGGAGACAATGAATATTAAATTCTTGTTCCTAATACAGCATGTTCTAATAGATGAAAAGCAGGTACTTCCAAAATTAAAGTTAAAAGCTCACTCTAAAAGTAAGATGTTTTATTCTATTTCTCCTTTTACATAGTATGACTCAACTTTCAGTGCTTGATACAGTATCAGGAAAACAGACACAGTATCAGGAAAACAGCCTTCTGAAAATATTAAATTTTCATTTGTGAGTGAAAAACATGATCATATAATAAAGCTGAATTATACATTAAAGTGAAATTATACATTATACATTAAAATGAAATTGCTTATAATTTTAAAAATAATGCAAAACTGAATTTATACAACAAGTACCAGGCCACCCACCACTACACAGTGAGAGCCTGACTCCAAAACAAAGTAAAATTACACTCCCCCAGCAACAAAAGAATTGAATGCAATAGTAAAGCCTAGCTACACTATCCAATGATTTTGGTGGACTGTATAAAAATTCACTGTGTTAAAGGAAAAAAATGGCTGATCAGCAAATGTAATAAAACAGGAAGCCACTGCAAAATACAAAAGATAAAAAGTATTTACCATCACTTTAAACCAGTAATTGTCAACATTCCTAATGCCATGATCCTTTAATACAGTTCCTCGTGTTGTGGTGAACCCCAACCATAAAATTATCATTGCTACTTATTAACAGTAATTTTACCACTGTTATGAGTCGTAATTTAAATATTTGTATTTTCCAATGGTCTTAGGCGACCCATGAGGCGCTCAACTCCCAACTGGGTCATGACCCACAAATTGAGTACCACTGCTTTGGGATTACTGATTATGAAACTAATATTTGACCAAAACTTACTGGTAAAATATGAAACAAACAAAACAATATGAAAGAGCCTTATCATATCAAGTTCATTCAGTTTATTCTCTGCAAATTTCTAGTTCACAAATTAAAAAATAACCTTCATTGTTCTATTTCATGAAGAAAATTCTTTCAGCATTTCGGAGGGAGAAGCAGGTGGATTTCTGAGTTTGAGGTCAGCCTGGTCTACAGAGGTCCAGGACAGCCAGGGCTACACTGAGAAACCCTGTCTGGAAAAAAGCAACACAATTAAAAATATTTTTTTAAAAAACCTCTTTATTTAATTAAGATTTTTATTTCCTGGTTTACAACTATAGTTATATGGTTCCATTTGTAAGAAAATATATGTTGCACGTGCATATACAGATACGCATGCATGCATGCACTTGTGCAATCTGGATCTTTTTGTTTATATATACATAAATATATATTTCAAAAATAAGAAAGCTACAAATTAAAAGGTATCCTTAGATATATTTCTCCTTTATGTTTTGGTTAATTAAAATTATTATTCAACAGTACAAATCACATCTGAAATGAAAGCACAGGTAGCCAGGCATAATAAATGCAGATGTTTCCTGCATTTGGCAGGCTGAGGCAAGAGGGCTACAAGTAATACTGACTGGGCCACATAACAACTTTCAGGAAGATATGAATGAATAATGAGACCCAGTATCAACAAAACAAAGCCATACCTTGAGTATTTTTGTTTTTGATTTTTCCAGACAGAGTTTCTCTGGGAAATGGACTGCCCTGGAACTCATCCTGCAGACCAAGTTGGCCTCAAACTCACAGGTATCTGCCTGCCTCTGCCTCCTGAATGCTACAATTCTGCATTTCCTTTTTTTTTTTCCTTTTGGTTTTTCAAGACAGGGTTTCTCTGTATAAAAAGCCTGGCTGTCCTGTCCTAGAACTCACTCTGTGACCTGGCTGGCCTCAAACTCACAGAGATCCTCCTGCCTCTGCCTTTCCAGTGCTGGGTTTAAAGGTGTGCAACTACCTGGCTAAGATCCGTTTCTCATGCATGCACAGAAATCGGGACTATGGAACTTTGTATCAGAACATTTAATATATATGCATTTGGCAAATACCAATTACTTGTAAAAACTTATTTCATTATCATAAAAAACTGTTTCAAAAATAATTTCTACCTAAAGGTTTCAAATTCCCTGAAATGAAAATAGACATCAAGATTAAATATGATCAAATACCTGTGTGTATGAAGTGATACACATTGAACTACAAAACTTCTTAGACTGTCCCTCAATCTGAAGCACATGGCACTGTCCAGAACCACTGTAACAGTAACCCCCACAGTTCTCACAACAGTTCATAGTGAGGTTGTTAGCAGAGCGAAATTTAGAGAAGCAGGCGTCACTGCAAAGTTTGTGGACCACATTCTGGTAATTAACTTCATGTCGAATCTAAGAAGTACAAAGTAATAACAAAACAACAAACAGAATTAAACATTCTTCTTTAAACATAAGCAATAAACTATTTGTCCAAGAAAAGTAAAAAGGTAACTTACAACAGCATTCTTCTGACACATGCTGCATTTGGTTGAAATGCTATTTGTATTTATGGTAACAATGGGTTTTTTTTTCAGTTCATATGTTGATAAGCATGACTGACTGCAAAAATCCTTACTGGTGGTGCTATTTTCAAACTGCGCACTGATCACATCCTTTGGGTTTAAAATGTCTCTAAAATGAGAACAAAGATAAGGATATTACATTTAGCCCCTTGTGTGTTAAAGCAACCAAATAAAACCAGGTTTATAGTAAAGAAAAAGGACACTGCAACTTTTGTCTTATTAAACAAATTTTATTTTATGTGTATGAGTGTTTTGCCTACATACATGCCTGTGCACCATTTGGGTTTCTGGTGTATTCAGGAACCAGAAGAGGGAGTTGAATCCCTGGAACTGGAATTACAGATGGCTGTATGCCACCATGTGGGTGCTAGAAATCGAGGCTGGGTCATCTGAAAGAATAGTCAATGCTCATAATCACTGAGTTATCTCTCCAGTCCCCAGGAGCATTGCAATTTAAACTTGTGTATATATATTTGAAAATCTGTGGTTTATACGAGCAGTACGTAGGTCTGCGTGCAGGCAAGTACACATGCCCACGGGAGAGCAGACCCTTATGTCAATGTTTGCTGTCTTCTTCAGTCCATTTCTATTTCCTCTCAACTTGGAATTTACTGACTAGCCAGCAAGCTCTACAGATCAGCCTGTCTCCACCAACTGACCATCCCACTCCTTCCTGTAGAACTTAGATTACAGAACCTTGCTGCCCAAATGGCTTTTCCACAATCCACACAGCACTCACTGAGCCAATTTTTCAGCCCTGGAATTTAAACTGTAAAGTTTGAGTTTTCCTCAATAAATTTAGAGATCTTTGAGTGCTCTCTAAAATAGGTAACTAATATATAACTTACAACAAACAAGTATCATAACAACGTTTTTAAAATTAAAAAAAAATACATGGAATGGAGTCATGCAGAATGGTTCTTCCCAGTTAATTCCTAAATGCTGATTCAGGAGGCTGAGGCAGGAAGATTGCACATTCAAGGTTTGACAAGGCCACATAGTCACATAGTAAGTTGAATTCCAGACCAGCCTTGGCTCTGAGACCCAGACTGAAAGGATAGAAGAGGGAGGCATTGATGAATAGAAATCAGTGTAGATAAGATGGAAGATTTTGATTTTCTCCTTTAAAATCATCTGTATATTCAAAGTAGTCAATAAAATTACATATGAAATTCTTTCAAAGCTCTGTGTTTGGGACTTTGGGCGCATGTCTCTATGAGTATTGTCATTTCTGCCTTTATTTTCTATTTTATGTTTATTTACTGTATGTGCATGTAAACTCATGTGTGCACAGTACAAGGTTGAAGTAAGAGGACAACTTCTAAGTCTTTGAAGCCCGTACTTTAACTCACTGAGCCATCTTGGCAACCTCCAAGACAGAGTGTCTCACTGAACCTGGAACTATTTAGCTAGGCTGGCTGCCCACTGAGCTAAAGGGATCTACTAGTCTCTGCCTTCCCAGTGCTGCAGATATGAACTCAGGTCCTTGGAGGGCAACTCATTTTACAAATAAGCCATTTACTCAGCCATATGTGATACATTGCTAGGCATGGTAACATAAAATCTACATGACCACATCTAAAACAATTTAATGTGTAAGCATTAGTAATGAAGACAACGAAGAATGAATCCCTAAAAATTAGGTTTCCTACCACTCCAACATATATGAAAGTATGGAAAAAACATTTTTCATAGATCTCAATGAATTTACAGACCAATTAAATTGTATCTTATGGCAGAATAAGGAGAAATAATCACACTTCTGCTGGAATATACTCAGAAAGCAACAGAAAATTCAGAAACAATTCTATCTATAAGTATCATAACAAAAATGTGATCTAACAGAATTAACAAATTATACTCCAAATTACTTAATTTATATAGGATTTGAAATAAATTTTACAAATTTTAGGTTCCTCTTATTTAAAGAAAACTAAACATTAACTGATAATAAAAAAAAAAATTCAGCATGATAACCCTAGGGATACAATACTGGCAAACACACATTTGGTGGTGACAAGCAGCTGACCAAGAACAAAACCATGTCTGGTAGTAGAAACCGAGCCAACTACCAGGGCTAGTGAAGTCATGGATCTCAAGTGAGAACGTATACTTACCACTTTACTAAACCAGCATAATCCCTAGCTACATTCTAAATATTTATCCTTGGACCCACAGTTAAGCATAGTTTCACTCCTTGTCAAAGAAACTTCTCTTCGCAATGGACAAATACCATTAAAGAAAACCAAAACTGATCAAAATGTTGAGAACAAAAAGAGACTGAGTGGTGTCCAGTACCAACTAATACATCTACAACAAAATTCCGACAACTAAGGCTCAAAAAAAGGGGGCAGTAGTGTTCTAATGACTATGTACATTAACAGAGGGAAAGAGCAAAAAAGAACAAACAGGAAATAAAAGGTTTTCTGTCCATGGAAAAGGATAAATCAAACACGGGGGAGGAAGTATAATGAAAAACGAGGATAAAGGAAAAAATAAGACATTAAAACTATGAAAGCCTGAGAAGACAAGCAGATAAATAAATAGTGCTGCAAAGTAACAGAAAAATAGAAATGGAAGAGTAAAGAATAAAAACAGATAAAAGAATAAATGAACGAGGATGTAAAACAGAATAACAGATAAAAACTGAAAATCTTGATGTATAAGGCAAAAACACAAACATCATAGTTCAACTACTATGTATTCTTTAAAAGATTTATTTTCATATGTAAGAACATTTGCCTCTGTGTACGTATGTGCACCATGTGTGTGCTTGGTGCCTGAGGAGGCCCAGAAGGCTGCACTGGATCCACAGGAACTGGAGTTAGAAATGGTTACAATTCATCATGTGGGTCCTGGGAACTAACGCAGGGTCCTCTGAAAGAGCATCAAGGACTCTCAACTGGTGAGTCAACATTTTAGCCCCTAAAACAGTTATTTCTGAAATGTGTGTGGGGGCAGGGGGAATCTGTCTTCAGATAAATCAGTGATAACCACCAACGGACAGAGAAATATGATGAATGCAGATGGAATTAGAAAGAATGTAAATAAATATATATCCAAACAGTGTGGTTGGGAAGACTGTTCAGTCAGTAAAAGGCTTGCCCTGAAAGAACGAGGACCTAAGTTTAATGCCCAGAATTCAAATAAAAATTCAAGTGTGGGGCTGGAGAGATGGCTCAGAGGTTAAGAGCACCGACTATTCTTCCAGAGATCCTGAGTTCAATTCCCAGCAACCATATGGTGGCTCACAACCATCTGTAATGAGATCTGGCACCCTCTTCTGTATACATAATAAATACATAAATTTAAAAAAAAGAAGAAAGAAAGAAAAAAAATCCAAGTGTGGTGATGAACATTTGTAATCCCAATGTTAAAATAGTCCAGACAGGAGCATGCCTGGGAGACAGGAGGATCCCTAGGGCAAATGCCAGTCAGCCTAGAGAAACTGGTGAACTCCAGGTCAACAAGTCAATGGCATTCTGTCTTTTTTTTGTCTTTAAATTTATTTAACTCATTTTATGTGTATTGCTGTGAAGGTATCAGAAGCCCTAGAACTAGAGTTACAGACAGTTAGTTCTAAGCTGCCATGTAGGTTCTGTGAATTAAACCGTGACTCCTGAAAAAGTAGCAAGTGCTCTTAACCGCTGAGCCATCTCTCCAACCCCATGACATTCTGACTTAAAAAAAGCATATAGCATTCCTGAGGATGACACTCTGCTCTTCATATACATGTGTATATATATATGTATGCCTGTACGCATGTGCAAAAAATGACCTCCCTATCTGCATACATGGTAAAAATATATACATGGAAAGGAGAGATATTTCTGTATACTTAAGTGATTTTTACATGGTATTTTTAAAAATAAGTGATAAATATTTAAAGAAGATCTATGGTTCTCATGAAAGAATCCCTGACATCTTAAAAATGGTGGTCCCAAAAATGATAAAGGATGCATACGTTATTACATAAAACAATCAAATTATTTCCTAATAAAAAAACAGCAAACAGAAAGGTAAAAAAATAAAGGTGAAATAATTGTGGTTTTCAATCAAACTCAATCATAGAATAATTTGAATGCCTATACTAGAATATAAAAGATTAGACAGAACAGAGTGAAGTATTCTTTTTTAAAACCACAACCACATGTTATAACCAAAACAGCAGAAATAAAGGACTCTGCTATCGGTAAATTAATCTTGCCAGAAATAGTATGTGAAAGTCAATTTCATAATTACCTTACATAAGATATATTATAATTACATTAGTTTTCTATAAACTTAAGGCCACTAAATAATTCATTCAATAGTATTAATTATCTACTAGACTGACTATGTAGTAGTAAGCCCAACCAAGTACATACTTCCATGTTATTTTTATTTAATACTGACAACTAATAAAATACATTTACTACATATAATATAATGCTTTAAAGTATATCTTTATGGTCAAATGGATAAAGTTACTTAATACATATTACCTCAGCTGTCATTTTTGTTGTAAGAATACTTTATATGAACTCAGAATTTTTTTTGAGGGGAGGGAGTAGGAGTTGGAGGTTATTTTTGTTTTGATTGTCAAGACAGTTTCTCTGTGTAGCCCTGGCAGTCCTGGAACTCAATCTATAGACCAGGCTGGCCTTGAACTCAGAGATCCATTTCATTCTGCTTCCCAAGTGCTAGAATTAAAGGAGTGTGGCACCACACCTGGCTTTTGAAATCAGAACGTTGAAATATACTAGCTATAGTCACTATGTTTTATAATAAATTTCTTGAATTATTCCTCAAATTATAAACCACCAAAACATCAATATCAATATTGAATTAATTTTACCATTGAAGAAAACTAAACAAAATTTCCTAACTACCTAATCAAGGCACATGGCTCTAGATGACTTTCAGTCACATATAAACATTAGAGACATTCACCAGATAAAAAAAATATAGTAGCATTGAAGAACTGTTCAGAACTGAATGAACCCTTTCTTAAATGCATAGTACCACAAATGTTTCAACTTTCACAATTTTTTCAGCTTTTATAATATTTGCATAGATACTATTGACTAAGCATCCTTGACCTGAAAAATCTTAGATGCTGGGTTTTGCTGTTTGTTATTCTGAAACTGGATGATAATCTTAAAAGAAAATACCCAACCAAAAAACCAAAACCAACATGTAGTATTTGTTATTTTAAAGAATAGCAAGGTTACAAACAAACCAGAAATTCCAAAGGAAACTAAAGTCCAATTCCAAAGGAAACTAAAGTTCAATCTACACTGAAATATATAAAATACATTTTAAATTGCAATGCTACGGTATAATAAAACCCCGAGTTATCCCCGAGAGATGAACAAAAACTGAAGTACACAGAGGATGGGAGATAGCCCAGTCGTTAAGGGCACTGACTGCTCTTCTAGAGGACCTGGGTTCAATTCCCAGCACCATCATGGCAGCTCGCAATTGTATCTCCAGATACACGCTCTCTTCTGACATTTGAGGGCACCAAGTACACATGTGGTACAAAGATATACATGCAAGTAAAAACACCCATGAAAATAAAATAAACCAATAATTTTTAAAAGTTTAAAAGAGATTTGTATGAAACTAAGTTATAGAAAAGTACCTACATATACTAAAATTTCTGTCGAGTCTCTGGTCTAACTCAGAAGACGAGAGAAGTGAGCAAGCATAAACACTGAAAGATGAGTAATAAATTGTAGTTTAAATTGAGAGACCAAGAGGTTTCAAAACACCAAAAAAGTATCATTCCTCATTTTCCCCCCTTTGGTTTTTTGAGACATAGCCTCTCTATGTAGCCCTAGCTGTCCACTAACATAGATATCCATCTTCTTCTACCACCACACCCAGCTTCTCTTTTTTTCTGAGTTGCTCTGGTAAACATTTACTATTTACTATCACCTTATAAAGCCTATAAGATTGATCTTATTATTCCTCAAAAACATCAAGATGATTTTAATTAAGTCAAGGTTCATACACCTTTTTGTTATTTAACACTGAAATAGAACTTCTAAAGGTTCAGCGATACTGAAGAGAGTGTATGTGTGAGAGCACACATATGAGAAGTCATTCAAAGTTAGACAAAATTTAAATATATTGCAACGATATAACAGATAGGAAACCTAACTTTAAATATTTGTTTCACCTATAATCTATTGTTAACAACTGCAAAATAAAATGCTGTGGCACTAAAATAGTAAAATGTAAGGAATCATAACTAATGAAAAGGAAAGGGTTAATTTCAAAACCACTTGTTAAGCTAAAAGAAAGCTATGCGTGTCCCACTCAGAAAAACCCGAAAGCAGCAACATGGTGGCACTAAATTCTGTGGTAGTTCTTACAAAAAAACCCACAGCAAAGTAGAAATTCAAATATAACACACGGGTTAAGAAATAAACACTAAGAGAAATAAAGAAACAGAAAAGGTAATTTAGAACTCTGCTATACTTTGAGCAACTTGAACAAGTCTTCTTCGTAAGAGGAGGTGGCAGGCGGGCAGGTGGAACTGTGTATCCAGTGAGGCACAGTGTGGAGCAGAAAAGCTGAGTAGACCCTTTCCTCTGATAAGCAGTCTGCCCCTTCTGGAGGATTTTTTTACAACCAGAACAGGAAACTCGAACAGCTGTGGCTGGAACTGAAGGAAGCATTTTATTCATGCCAGGTGATGCCAGAGAAGGCTGAAAGCCAGTAGTCAACTGTGGAGCTTTAAAAAAACAAACAAACAAACAAACATAAAAAGAGGAAAAGAACATTGAAAGGAAAAAAACGTAATTTTTATCTTACATTTTATGCATCAGTACTTTCCTAGAACTAGTTTGGAACCCAGTATTAACTATGAAATATAAAACATAAAGGATTCGAAATGAACAGAAAGAACAGACTAGTTTATTAACATAAGTAGAAATGACCTCTCATTTACATTGGCCAGGATAAATACAATTCATTTATTCAGGACTGATTCTTACCAAGAGGACTGCCACTGACTGAAAACACAGCACTAATTTTCAGTTCCCCCTCTTGAGTTTTTTGCTGTTGGCCATGACTATACTCCTTTGAAGAAAGAAAAACAATAAATAAATACAGAGAAAAGAATAAATTCCAAAAGAAATCAAGACATTTTACTACTGCTATATAGTAGGGGAAATGTTTACAACATTAATACTAATAAGAAATACAAATACAAAACAGTAAACAATCTATAATTAACAAGGGTAAATATGGTTGTATATGCTAAGAGTAAGGAGGAAGGAAAAAATGAATGTTAGCTACCAAAATAGCCTGAAGCAACTCCTGGGTAGTTTCAGAATTAATTTTGAAATTCTTCTTTGATATTACAGTATTATAAACTTCTGTTTATTATAAAAGTAATACACAATCACAATAGAACATTTACTTAGAAATAAAGAAAAAACTTCTGCTCTCATTTCCATCCCCTGAAATGGGCTGCTGTGACTCTGGGGTATATTTCTTTCCAGTCTTTTCCCTTCTCTAGTCAAAGAACAGTTTTGTTTCTTTATAGCTATAATTAGTCTAAATAATTTTTTCATGAGAATTCATGTTCTGCTTATTTGAATTATTATATATTCTTGCATATTTCTCCAAAATAATTTCTAGTGGCTAAGTATCATCATATACCAGATTTCAGTCCAAGGACCAAAGGTCTAGGCAATCTGAGAATTCTAAAAGAACATTTTAAATACTGTATTATTTAAATGACTTAAAATGCAAAATTTAATTTATTATTTTATATATGTTTTTGCCTGAATATATGTATGTGCACTACATGCATGCCTGCTGTCCATGAAGGTGAGAAAAGGACACTGGATCCCCTGGGACTACAGTTACATATGGTTGTGAGCACCACTATGTAGGTGCTGGAAAACAAACCCACTTCCTCTGGAGAAGCAGCCAGTGCTCTACACCTATGAACAAAAATCTCCAGCCTTGAATGAGTTTTAAATCCAACTAAACATTTTAAGTCATACACAGCAACCACAAACCACAATATTCCATTATATATTTTTCAGGGCTGTTCTTTATCTGTACAATTATACTGCTCATCATTAACTAATAGCGGTTTTATAGTGTTAATATATCAATTACAAGAAAGCTTGCAAAATAATACAGAGACCTGTCAGTAGGATTCTGGGTATCTCAGACATACTTACTTTTGATGGTAGGTATAACAATGCACTCTTCAACCTTAAGCAATATTGATATTTATTTTATATATAATATATATATATAGAGAGAGAGACAGAGGGAGAGATGTCAGATTAAACAGCTGAAGCGGACAAGAAATATTTACATGTGACTTAGACACAAAATAAAGAGTGCCCAAATCTTTGGCAATTATGATAGTACTTTAACACAGTGTTTTTCTTTTGGTCTTTGTTTTGTTTTTTAGGCAGGGTTTCACTATACAGCCCTGAACAGCCTGGAAGTTGTTAAATAGACCAGATGAGGCCCAAATCTGCTGCCTCTGCCTCCCAAGTATTGGGATCACAGGTGAGCAATACCACAAATGACGAATAAAGAATATTTCTGAAAAATGAAAATTTATGCAAAATCCTATGGCTAATATAATAAATAATACAACTTTTAAAAAGGTGGGATCATAATTACTCATTTTTTCCCACCGTTTGCCTCAAGCTCTAATACAGAGAGATGCATGGCACTGACATCAAATGGTACAATGTTGGTCTACTTAATATTTACATATATTCACCACAAGCAGTGAAGGAACACAATGATGAATATATTTTTATTTGGTTGTTTTGTTTTGCTTTTTGTTTTTGAGACAGGGTTTCTCTGTGTAACAACAGCCCTGGCTGTCCTGAGAATTGCTTTGTAAACCAGGCTGACCTTAAACTTACAGAGATCCGCCTACCTACCTTGGCCTCCTGAGTGCTGGGATTAAAGAAGTGCTCCACCACACCCCAATATCTTTAATCAAGTGGAATTACTAAGTTACCAGATCCATTTTAAGGTTTCTGAGAAATTATGAGATTGTTTTTATCCAAACAAAATTGGGACTTTTGGGTTGTTTCGGGCTGGATTGTTTTACGTTTGTTTGTTGTTTTGTTTGTTTTTCAAGACAGGGCTTCCCTGTGTAGCCCTGACTGTCCTGGAACTCACTCTGTAGACCAGGATGGCCTGGAACTCACAGAGATCCACCTGCCTCTATCTCCCTAGTGCTGGAATTAAAGGTATAAACCACCAAACCTGGCTTTTCATACAAAGTTGTTCTTACTCCAGTAATTAATAGGGAAGGAAAAAAAAGCCAATTAAAACTTTTTTCCTACCTGTTATAATTTACAGCTATTTTTAATGTTCACTTACAAGTACATTATATTACAATATCAACCTCAGTAGCATTTCTTACCAACATTTCTTTTGAGTTAATATTTTTATGTACTAAGAGGTTTCCCTTTATGCCAAAATTTTGACAATCTTTACCTTTGTGATTTCTTGTATCTCTTACAAAGTTTTACTTCCATAATAAAATAATAAGGAAGTGGTTTCACTGTTTATAATACAGTCCTTTAATCCAGGGATCAGCAAACTTTATCTGCAAAGGGCCAGATAGTAAATATTTTTGACTTTGCAAGCCATATAGTTTGATTTCTGTCACAACTGCCCATCACTGCCTTGGTACAGCAAAAGCACCCACAAACAACACATTAATAAATGAACATGGCAAAGTTATGGTAAAACTTTATTTCTAAGAGCAGTGGTTGAACAGACTTAAAAACATAGATTGGGTCTGATTTGACTAGCCACTGATAACATGCCAGTGCTGGCTTAGATCTATTTGGGACAGGGAATTTTTCTTTGACTAAATAAAAAATTGTTTTCTGCTTAACAGGATCAATATACCAAATCCTGAAAAAATGTCTATTATGGGCTATGCTGTTATCATTATCAACCTGATTAATCTTGCATTACAGTATACTGATGAAACTATACAATGTTTAACTGTTTACATGGTTCTACACTCAACTTCTCCAAATGTGTGAAAGTATGTATATACCATATGTGTGTCTCGGTACACTTACTCCCCAAACTATCGTACCTAATCACCAGTACGTTCATGAAATCTGCACTGTACTTTGGCACCATCACCACTTCTTAAACTGATCCACTATTCATTCAAGGCATCTTCTCTCTTACAACTACTTTTCAGTTGCTACTGATAACAGTGGCTCTCAACAGGGAAACTGATCCATAGAACTATTACTATCTTTTCTATAATTATTATTTTACCTTCAATTCCACTCAACTATCACAAGTTTTATTAATTCTCTGATAAAGTTATTACTTTATTTCCCATTTCTATCATGTTCTCTTCTAATTTCCTTTATAATCATTAGCATGTTTTGTGCAAAAATTTCAACAATAGCTAAGTAAAAATGCTAAGCTCAATAATCTGTATTATTTTAGTAATTACAAAGGTACCATAATTTTGTTTGCAAATTCAGAGTTTGATCTAGCATAGTTACTCCCTACCCACAATGAACAGAATATGTACAAGAAATGTATCATGAACTATGAGACATACCTTTTGGCATGTAATAAAGACACTGATATTCAAGGTAGTACTGTTGGTGAAATATACTTTGGGGGGGGTGCGACAGGGTTTCGCTGTGTAGCCTTGGCTGTCCTGGAACTCGCTCTGTAGACCAGGCTGGCCTTGAACTCACAGAGATCCTCCTGCCTCTGCTTCTGGAATGCTGGGATTAAAGGTGTGCACCACTGCCAGGTTTCTTTTTAAGATAGGACCTCACCGAATAGCCCTGGATGGACTGAAACTTATTATGGAAATCAGGGCTGCCCTCTAACCCACAGAGATCTGCCTGTCCCCAAGTATTGGGATTGAAAAGCATGCACATTACCATACCTGGTAGATATTAACTTTAAAAAAAAAATAATGACTTATCTTGACATACATATGGATGTATTTGAAAGCACAATTCTAATATAAAAATTTTTAGCCCAGCAAACTCCAGAAATAACTAGTACCCATTAGCTCACATCAATGGTCTCCAATCTACTTTTCTTATTCTGTGATGGCAATGCCCAAATTTATGAAATTATTTAAACCATGGGTATGAATTATTCACGGTTGAGGGAGCAGGAGATATAGAGGAGAGAAGACTGCAAGTATTCTTTATAAAAATGCCTACAATACTTTCAAGGCAGAATGCCTGGTTTGACTGTATCCCTACAATGACTAGTAAGCCATGCTTTATGAGAAATAAATACCTGATGACCCCAAAGCTTTCAAAAACAAAAACAAAATAAAACTCACTAAAATCCAGAGGTCAAAATAAACACTGCATTATCTTTCCCTTGCTGAATACAAAGGAAGTCCATATTAATACCACAGGATAAATGGTGTTGAATATGAATATCTTCTATGGTCAAATAAGCGATAACTGGCAAAGTTCCAACAAGTGCATGGATACATTGTACTTTAAGGAGTCTATGAATCATTACTGTGATAATTAGGCAATTTGCTTTCCCATCTTGATTTATTTCAACGAAAGACTACAAATTAGTTCTCTCTTCATTACTGTGAGCAGAAAAAAAATAACGAAGATATCAACATAAGTAACATCTAAGTTGCAGATCCTATGGGGGGAAAATGGAAAAATGAGGTCTTTAGCTCTCCGTAAGAATTTCTCTTTGAGCCGGGCGGTGGTAGCGCACGCCTTTAATCCCAGCACTTGGAAGGCAGAGGCAGGCGGATCTCTGTGAGTTCGAGGCCAGCCTGGGCTACCAAGTGAGTTCCAGGAAAGGTGCAAAGCTATACAGAAAAACCTTGTCTTGGAAAAAAAAAAAAAAAAAGTTTCTCCCCCAAAACTCTATCTAGAATAACCCCCTCTTATTTAATCAAACCATTAGTTAATGGGAGATAATCTAACAAAAATGAGACCTAGATTATCAACCTAGACTGATTCTTTCCTGACCATTTGGCCTTGAATAACTAAATTAACCTATGAAATGTAGTTTCCTAGTATAAACACAGGATAACACATCCTCTACTTAAGACCACCCCCCGAACACACACAGGTGTTAAGAAAAAAAATATATAGTACATTAAAAAAAAAAAAAAAAAATCAACAACTATTTTCTTAAAACTTCAGAAAATACTATAATAAAATGCAATGGGATTTGAATAAATAAATAAAACTGAAAAGCCAAATGATTTTATGCTAGTTAAAGAAGCAAGAAGATGTCTAACAAGTAACTAAAAGCAATAGGTTAGCATTGAGATACATATACCGACATTTCAGCATCCTAGTAATCTGAATGGAGACCACTTGAATAGTAAAAAGCACACTGAAAGCAAAACTACAAAGTCAAGCACAGAGAGAAATAACTAGTAAAGATGATCAAAGAAAAGGGTGATCACAGCCACAAATTCTGTCAGTACTTTATGAGTACTGTTTAGGAGCCCAAAATACTTTGTAATTCCTACTTCTTCTAGTCTACAGAGAAGCTGTAAAATTAATAAAGTGTTACACAGTACTGAAAAAGCAAGAAATCTAGATTTGCAGGGAGGGTATGAAAAAGCATGGGGCAATAAGGAGAGAGCAGAATGCAGGCAGGAAGAAAGTAAAAAGGAAAGAAACAGCCTCTAAAGTTACTTATACGTTGGCCTCCTCCCTTGCAGGATTTCTGCAACTACCAGAGGTTTGACTGAAAGCAGAAATAACTGCTCAAGGAAACCTATCTCTAGCTACTCACGTGCTAGGATTGGTCCTCTATGGAGAACACTCTGTGACCCTGTACCTACCAGGACCTACCCCCAAGACAGTCGACTCTCAAGAGACCAAACAAATAAGTAGTAAGTCCCTGAAGCAGTTCTTCCACATAATCATTCTAAAGCTCAATAGGCAGCATTTTAGAGCACATTTTGTAATTTTGAGTCAATGTATAAAATACAGGCAGTGCTATCCATTCCATCCTATTGACACTCTCTACCCACTGGAAGCTCTGCTGTAAAAACAAGAATACTAAGATTTTTCCCAATGCCTTTATACCCCCCACTTACTTAACTTTAGCCTTTATCCTGAGGAAATCTCAATGGGTCACATAAAAAAGAAAAAGAAGCCTTTAGTACTCTGCCAGAATAATGATTTCTTATGAATTTTCGGGGTCTACATGGGGATATGAGGGGAATACAGATCTTCCTTGTACAAAGACATTGTTACAATCTTCACACAAACACTTGGTCACATGAATTTTCCCTGGCTATCAGGACATTTACACCTAACTCAAATAGCTAAGAGTTCCACTTCTCTTGTTTCTACAAACTACATTTAATTTATCATCTATTGAAATATTTTCAGATTCCTTCTACTGTCTTTGTTGAGCCAACTGCACTCATATCCACCCAATTTCTGTAGGTCTACCACCATTCTAATTTCTCTACCCTTTCCTCAGTATTGTAGAATTCTTGTCTGAGTTGTGGGCTACCTCTATGTGAGATCATGGGCCTGAAGAAATAGGACAGAACTCACTGAACTCTCTCTCTCTGGGGTTAATAAGCCATGCTCTGATTGAATAGCTCTTAATTCAAGTTACCTGGGTCTTCCATCGTCCTTGCTACATATACTATGCTGAATTAAATCATGTAGTATGAAATTTTCTGCGACCCCATGAAAAGATATAAAAACCAGAGATTTCCCTTTGTTGAGGTTATTTCTCTGAAGGTTTTCTTCTCTAGGTTTCTCTCTTCATCATGTCATGGCTTACTCATCCTTTTAAGTTATCTTTGATGAAGCTCCTCTCCAGGTTTTAAAGAAAGTCTATCTTTCCCTTTAAGGTCCTAATATGCTGTTTCTGATATATTGTATTGTTACTTTTGAATGGTCTAACTCACATGGCTCCTGTGGTCACAATGCCTTCTCCCTCGCTAAAAAAAAAAAAAAAAAAAAAAAAAAAAAACAACAAAAAAAACCCAAAACACCATTTCTGAAAGGTAATTGTGTATCAGCCCCTTTCACAAACCATCTGCTTCTTTCTGGATCTTACGCTCTATTGCTGCCTACTCTTTTCTCTCCTTGATATAAAATAGTGGTCCTCTACAGTGACGATATCTCTGACTGTTACAACTAGAGAGGGACAGAGCTGCAAGTGGAACCCAGTATAGGTAGAAACCCAGGCTGTGCTAGAGATCCTGCAATACACAGAGAGGGCCTCACAACACAGAATGGTCTTGGTTCTAATTATCAGTGGTACTGAGGTTTAAAAGGTGCTGCTCAAAAAAGCCTTTATGAAAAATTCTCTTCCATATATGTCTCATTCACGAACTCCCTTACATAACAAAATAAGAAAAAGGTAAGCTTCCTTAGATTCTAGATATTATTTCACAGAAATAGCTACTCTAGTGTTATCTCTATTTTTCACTTTCTGAATTCATGACATCTGCACAAAATATATTACCTTCAAATAGTTGCTACTATTATATATTCATTGCTTAAATTCCTCGCTACCTTTCACAGTAACTGCGATGTAGCTTCTTTCTTCCTTTCCAACAACTGCAATGCCATCAACTGCATGGGTAACTTAACTGACTGATTTCAGTCCCAGGATTCCTATGACTTAATTCCACAGAGTCTTCAAACGGCACAGCTAGACACTTGCCCTTTACTATCTCAAACTTGGAATCATGAATCACTCACCAATGCCTCCTTTCCAATAATCTGGTTCTTCAATCAATTAACCCTTCCAAGATAATTATGTCCATTAGCCCTCCTGAAAGACAGTTAAATGCATACCTAACCTGTACCTCATTAGTAGTACAAGGCTCTACAAACCCATGTGCCACCCTCCTCCTAGGTTTTCAGCTTCCTCTGCTGTCTCAGTCTTTAAACCTCAATGACTCACCAGTCTACCAATTCTATAATAAAATGCCCACAAAAGCCAAAGTGCTATTAAAAGACAAAAGTAAAAGTCTTAATTACACTTCAGAAACATTTCCATGTAATTGTTGTAAAGCCTTTCAAGCAATTCAAGTTGCTTCAATCACAAACTCTTTTCATCCTATCAAGCTATTTTACTTAAGTACTTCCTCTTTCAAATGAGAAAGCTGATGTATGGAACAAAAAGAAACAAGGAGGGGAAAGGTCAAATGTTTACTTGAGCATTTTCAGGTTCATCTTTAACTCTGTCTAGTAGTCCCTGCTGAGGCGCCACTGCTTTGTCATACTCATCATCCAAAGGTTCTTCTTTAATTCTAATATTTGATGCAAAGGAATTCCCCAGTTCCGAACCAATGGATTCTTTATTGGCAAATGGGTAGCTGGAGTCCTAAAACACAATATAAAGGATTAATAAATATTCAAATTTAAAAATTGTTCCTCTTTAGGGTTAATACCCAAAGAAAAGCTCACTGGAAATGAATTCTATGGACATACATTAGTGTCCCTATGCCTAAAAGCTGATGCACTAGATCTCTAAATATCAAATGCAAATAAAGAACCTAAGAGCCAAGGCTTTTTAGAATATCTCCAAAGATGTCCTTATACAAATAGTAGTTTAAAAAAAAAAAATCAGTGCTCTGTCTAACACAAGCAGAATTTTGAAAGTGACATAAAGAAAACTTTGACACTTGCCACGGTTAACAGCAGTCTACATACACACTGAAAACTTACCCTAAAGTTTGTTTCTGGGGTTTGTGGTAAATGAGTATGTAATGTTTCTTCAACTTGATTAGCTATTGAAAGAAAACAAACAAACAAACACATGTATATGAATAACAAATCGTATAAAAAAATGACCTAAAAGGCTATTATTTGAAATCATCTCTCTCTTCCAACAAAGAGTGAACTAAGCTCCAAAGAACCCAATATTTCATTCAAAGTTCCTCACAACCTGCCTGCTCTCTCCTACCATTCAGCATTACCACACATCTTTCCTTGCTCACAATGGTGACTTGATTTACTACGCTCTCCTCTGAAGCTTTGCAAAATTCACCAAGTCTCTGCTTTCTGTCCTAATATTTACAGTTACCAGACTCTGCTCAGTTAAAATTCACCTATATAGAACATCATCCCTTGTTCACTAAGTCTCTCTCATAAGAATTTCATGTAAATCAGGAATGTGGCTCACTGGTAGAACACTTGTCTAATAAGCCAAAAGAGTCTGGAGTCTAATACAAAGCACTTAAAAATACTTAGGAGACAAGGCAGAACTGCAGTGAGTTCCAGGCCAGCTTGAGCTGAAGATTAAGACTCTGTCTCAAAAGTGAAAAAAGCAACCACTTTAACAACCCAGTTATTTACTCTTCTATTACCTTATCTTACACATTCAATCTTGGGCTACTCAACTCAGCAATAGTACCTCTACTACCTACCTGTCTTGTCTCTTCTATTACTAGGCATGGTCCTTCAGAAAAAGACACTCCTAGAATTTCAATATCCATTAAAAGGTATACACGTGTGTGTGTGTGTGTGTGTGTGTGTGTGTGTGTGTGTGTGTGTATAAAAAATATATAATCATACATATTAGAAATAAAGTATATCCTTGCACAGCCTTGTATATAATATATACTTTGTTAATCAGTTGCTCTTCTTCACAATATTGATTTTTCTTTCTACAATACATTTCCTAGGGTTGCCAGAAGAAATACATGGATTGATATGATGTGGCTAACTTTCCTAAACATCAATTTAACATTTAAGAAAGAATTACAATCTTCTTGTAAAAGGCTAAGTCCCAAGAATACAAAGATGAGTAAGATACAATCTGGCTCTCAAGAAAAACAAAAACAAAAACAAAAAAACAAGCCAACAAATACTATAAATAAGGCATAAAACAAAATTCTGTGGGAATATACATAAGAAAACCATTCTTAGGAATGACTATGGAAAGATTTATGAATTATGATTCAATGGATAAGAAGTAATTTTAAGGTGTATATAAACAGAGAGAGAAAAACAGCAAGAAAGGTAAGCATTCAAGAAATGTGTGATATATTCAAGAACAGAACTAGAGCTAGAATACAGGGTGCACTGTGCAAAGAGAATCAAAAGGAACTTTAATAAATTCCTAAAACAGAAAATCTGTTTCAACACCCTAGTTTAGACTGATGTAAATGGGATAGCAATTTAAATCAGTGCTTAGAGCACAAAGATGCGAAGTCCAACTTCAGATTCTAATGTTCAACCAAAGAAACTGAACAGGTGATACAAGCATCTTGCCTTTTTTTCAAAATATTCCAACTCAAGGAGAAAAAATATGATTTAGAGCTATTTTCAACCACTTACACCACAACTAAATGTTATGGGGCAAAATTTAATCACTTTATAGAATAAGGGGAAAATAAAAATGAGAATGTACAAGAGTTTAAAACTGTTCATATTTCACTTAGCATAAAGAGTAATAAAAACTCCATTATCGGTACTTTGTTATTGTGCTTTATGGTTCTATTCCAACAATTATTACCTGCTTTATCAAAAAAACTGCTTTTCAACCTTGAATCCAAACCTTTATGGGGTTTATCCAACCGTTTTTCACGTTCATGATAAGTTACATCTCTATTTTTCTCCTTTCCAGAAAACGTCTCTTTGCTGTTTTCTCTTACTAAACAAAAATCTTTTCGTATTGATTTAAAGACAGAAACCTGATCAAACTGTTTAGGAAAGTCTTTTTTTAATTTATTTTGAATTTGTATTTCATTTTCATTGTCTGATTCATGATGAGAGGCTCTTCTCTCTACTTCCAAACTATCATCAGTATGAATTGAAGAAACAAGATTGTCCTTTGAACTAAAATCTTGTTCATCCTCATTGTCACTACTAACGACTGGAATTCCTGCAAGATCCCCAGAGTTCAAAAAATAATCATCTTCATCCATCAATGAATTTTCAGATCCTGTTTGATTCGGCATTCCATAAGACAAGCTGGCAAGAGTAGGAGTTAAGTTGTGGTCTGTGTCTTCAGACATTTCTGTATCCATGACACCACCTTAAAAAGTAAGAAACTGTTTAGACAAGTGACAGTGCTGAGGAGGACTGCAGTTATAAGGTCTGTTTGCCATTTAACTCAATATAGGTAACATTACAATAGTATTCATTTAACATTTCTGATGAGATTATCCCTATCCAACACTAAGGAAAGGGAAAGCCTAAACTGGAAGACTACTACAGGTTAGAAAGAAGACAATATGATATAGAGAAAGGAGCACCAAATTCAGAATCAGACCTATTTGTCCTTGAAATTACAGAGCAAAAACTATTCAATTGGTATATAAAGCAATCTAATACTCACCTTGAAAATTAATTTGTGGTGAGGCTTAGTGACAATTATGTATAAAAAGCTACTCACAAATTTATTAAACACAGAAAGGAATATGAAAGTGATAATTATAATTTTTATACTACATATTCTGCAGAGTTGAGACCAAACACTCACTATAATATAACCCTGGTCTTTAGTCCCAGAATCCCATTTTCTCTGCACGAACTACAGATTCAATAAAAGTTAAGGTTTACCATACTAAGCATGCAAACATAAAAATTTAGAGCCGGGCAGTGGTGGCGCACGCCTGGAATCCCAGCACTTGGGAGGCAGAGGCAAATGGATCTCTGTGATTTCAAGGCCAGCCTAGTCTACAAAGCCAGTTCCAGGACAGCTTCCAAAAGTTACAGAGAAACCCTATCTTGAAAAACCAAATATATATATATACACATACATATATATATAAATAAAATAAATTTAACTATCCTGCTAGCCATCATAACTATATGCTGAAGTCTGTCTTACTACAAAACAAAGATTCACCTTTCCTTCACAAACCTCTTTTTTAAAAATGTTTTACCTAGTTTGTTCTACTTTAACAAACAAGCATTAGTTCACTGGTCTCCCAATTTCCCACTAGAATTACCCTCACCAACATCACAGTCATATCCAACTGACTGTCTCCCTGCTGAATAAATTTTATCTCTTTGATACTATACTTCTTCCTACATACTGATTTACTTTATACTCTATTTGTGGCTTCAATATTAGTTCTCTGAAATTCCAAGTTTCTTGTTTCATATACTCAAACTAAATTATTTTATTCGTTTGCATATACTCTGACTTGTGCTATTGACTTTTTCTTTCTTTTTTGGAACCATGGTACCTCAGGATGAAAGCCAGGGTCCTGTGCATGCTAGGCAAGCACTTTCCCACAGAACTATACCCCAACTTTAACTTACTCTTTTCATCCAAGATAGATATAGTGGGGTTAGAGAGATGGCTAAGTGGTTAAGAGCATTGACTGCTCTACCAGAAGATATGAGTTCAATTCTCAGCACCCACATGGTAGCTCACAACCCTTCATTCCAAAGGAATTTGACACCCTCTTCCGGATGCACAGATATACTATTCAGGCCAAAAAATAATAAACAAACAAACAAACAAACAAGTAAATAGCACACTAAAATAAAAATAAATAGATCCCAAGGTAGATTGAGGGACCTACATTCAACTAGCTCTCCTCCCTTAAGGAACTCCAACTTAGTATCTCTAAGCTCACTCATTAATTCATTTCACACATGCAGTTCTTATTTTTCCCTCACTTGATTAAATGACTCATCAACTAACAATTATTCAAGAGAGAAAATTATTTCAATTCGCCTTTCCCATGAATAAATTCTATCAACTATATTGCTTTGTATCTCTAAAATCCATTTCCACTATTCAGCACCTAATTCTGACTGTCCAAATTTCTTCTCGTACTCTATTTTCAGTGCACTAAATCCGCATAACTACCTACAAAGTAACTATATTCTTTTTTTAAAGATTTATTTATTTTTATGTATATGAGTGCTCTATCTGTATATATGCGTTTAAGAAGGGGGCACCAGAAGAGGGCATCAGACCCCACTATAGATAGCTGTGAACCACCATGTGGTTGCTGGGAATGGAACTCAGGAACTCTGGAAGAGCAGCCAATGCTCTCAACCACTGAGCCATCTCTCCAGCCCCTAACTGTATTCTTACAAATCCTATGCCAAAATCACATTTAATTAGTACAAGAATAGGCAAACTGGAACTTGTTAAAAACAAAGTAAAAGAGAGACTGAAAATATTAATAGCATACTTGTTATTCAATTCAAAAGCTTTCTGTGGTTGGCTCTTTAACTTGGATCTATAATCTAATAAAATCCTTTATCTGTTTATATATAATCAAGACTTAACTATGAAGAATCCAAATAAAAGTTTTCTTCTCCAAAGGCATTTTTCTATAATGTAAGCTATTCCATAACACTTGTAGACCTCCCATAGTCCCCTGTTCTCTAAAGGAGAGATGCATCCATTCACTGCACATATGTGATAAATAAGTAATACCACAGATTATAAGGACAAAATGGTGAAAACTCTAATAACAACTGTTCTTACTTACAAAGCTACAAAAATGATGGGGAAGGAAAAAAAACCTACTAACGGTATTACATTTGGGGAAAAAAAAATCAAGATTGGAGCTCACAATGAAATCAAAACCAGAAAGAAGGAAAACTCTTCATATTTTTACATCAGTAGAATGCTTGATAATTAGTGTGAAATAAAGAAAATTGGAAAATCCTTGTATGCCTTCCAAAACAATTCACAGAAGGCTAGAGAGACTGCTCAGCAGTTAAAGAGCAGTCGATGCTCTTACAGAGTACTTAATGCTCTATTAGAACAGCTGGGTTCAGTTCCCAGCACACATAAGGTGACTCAGCCATCTATAACTCCAGTTCCAAAATCGGATGCCCTATTCTGGTTTCTGCAGGCACCAAGCACTCATATGGTACACTTACACGAAGACACCCATACACATAAAAATATAAAACTAAATCTTTCGAGCCAGTTGTAGTGCACACGCCTTTAATACCAGCACTCAAGAAGCAGAGGCAGGCAGATCTTTGTGAGCCTGAGGCCAGCCTGGGCTACACAGAGAATTCCAGAACATTCAGGGCTACAAAGAGAGAGAAACTCTTTTTCAAGATAAATAAAAGGGGGTTACAAAGATAGCTCAGCAGTTAAAAAAACTAGCTGCTCTTCCGGAGGACCTGGGTTCAATTCCCAGCACCCATAATATGACAGCTAACAACTGTCTGTAACTCCATTTTCAGGGGATTGGACACCACCAAACAGACATATATGCAAGCAAAATACTAATGTATACAGAAAATAAATAATGTTCAATGAATAAATAATTTAATCACACAATAGATGGTAAACAGATGATAAATTCTTTTTTTTTTTTTTTTTCTGTTTTCTAGTTTGAGAGAGGGTTTCTCTGTGTAGGCCTGGCTGTCCTAGAACTGGCTCTGTAGACCAGAGTAGCCTTGAACTCAAGATGTGCCTGGCTCTGCCTCCCAAGTGCTGAAATTAATGGTGTATGCCATCACACCTGATACAGACGCTAAATCTTAGAGGAAATGAAACTCACAGGTGAGGCATCAACATGCATACTTTCTCATGGCATACAGCAGAGACAGGGAGGAACTAAAAGACTGCACAGGATGAGCAACATTGCAGATATTTTTATAGTCCTGTTTTCCAATTACTTAAAACTTCATCATAAGAGATTAAGGAGGATGGGGCCGGAGAGATGGCTCAGCGGTTAAGAACATGGGCTGTTCTTCCAGAGTCCCGAGTTCAATTCCCAGCTACCACATGGTGGCTTACAACCATCTGTAATGAGATCTGGTGCCCTCTTCTGGCGTGAAGGCAGAACACCATATACATAATTAATAAATAAAAATCTTAAAAAAAAGAGAGAGAGAGAGAGAGAGAGAGAGAGAGAGAAATTAAGGAGATATGCATCCCAGCATTCTACCATACTATAAGCATTCTGAAGTCATCTTCTCTAGTCAGCATTTAGTCCTTATTAGCAAGCCATGTACTGTGTACATTATAACTGTTTCATGAATGAAATGTATGTTATACGGTCACCAATTTAAGTTATATAATATATTAAAAAAATCAATACTAACAAGTAATATTGGAAGAAACGTTTGCTATCTATTTACATTAACAGTCAGGAAACAGGATAGAGAGAAAGAAGTAGGCACTCGGAAAAAAATCTGATATGCAACTCACAATGAAATAACCTCCAGATAGATCTAAGTTCAGACATTAAAAGGAAAATAACAGAAGCCATGTTACAATTATTAAGTCAGAAGGTAATATTTAATGACAAAAAAGTATAAAACACAAATTTACTGAATAAAATATAAAACAAAAAATGAAAACCAATCAAAAGACAACAGATAAACTAGTTAAAACTATTTCATTGCACTATGTCACAAAGGGCAATAAAGAAACAATCAAATAAATATCAAAGCAAGGGTTTTAACAAACATCCACAGATAGGGATAGAACAACAGTCAACAAGCGAAATGCCAATTAATGATACAATAAGCTACAGAATGGCAGTAAGACAAGAATGCTACAAAACAAGGTTAGCAAATTATGACCCAAAGCCATGAACTAGAGAGAGAAGAGATTGCGGGAGGAGATCACAAGTGGACTTTGGAAAGCCTAAAATACATACTGTTTAATCCTTAGCAAAGAGTATTTCTCAACCCTTACAGTTAAATACCAATAGGAATGAACGTAAACAAAAGGAAGTTAGAGGCCAGATTGCACTACGTAAGAATCTTTGTAAATAGATAGACAGACAGATTAGATAGATAGATCAGATAGATTAGATATACACAGACAGATATACCTGTATGTATGTAAGTATGTATATACTGGATACAACATCTCTTTTCACCAATTAAGCAAATTAATTACAGTGCTTACACCAATAGACTATTATATAGCTGCTTTAAAAAAATGAGGTGGCCAGATGTGGTAGTACACACCTTTAATCTCAGCCCTTAGAAGGTGAATTTCTGTGAGTTCTAGGCCACCTGGAATACACAGTGAATTTTTTCTTTCTCTCTGTTTGGTTGGGTTTTTTTGTTTGTTTGTTTTTTGTTTTGTTTTGTTTTTTTCAATAAGGGGCTTCTCGGTGTAGACTTGGCTGTCCTGAAACTTGTTCACTCTGTAGAGCAAGCTGGCCTCAAACTCACAGAGCTCCAGCTGCCTCTACCTCCTGAGAGCAGGGATCAGCGCTATTTGCCGCCACCACCTAAGCTGAACGCTTACAGAAAAAAAAAAATGGAAAAAAAAAGAAGAAAAAAATGATGTGACTTTTTAAATTCCCAAGTCCTATTGACAAAGGTGAAAACTTTAAATGCAGGACCAGCAAAAATGCTAAATGGGTAAAACACTTGCCATATAAATCTGATAACCCAATTTGATCCCAAGAATCCACAAAAGAGGTGAAAACATACTCCAAAATTTGTCCTCTGACCTCCACATAAAAAAAAAAAAAAATGGAACATGGATATCTATATTCTCACATACACTGTTAGGTCCAAAGCAGCCCCCCAAAATGGCAGTGCTGTGGAAAAAGAAAAAGAATAGTCCTAAATAGAAGGACTATTGCGGCTATTGAGTAAACAGAAGCCTAAAGGTTCTGTCCTCCAGGGAGCTCCCTTAACCCACCCTCCCTTAAGGTCAATCACCTTCAGCACAGGAATCTAGGTCCCAGTCAATCCACACAGCCTGTGTCAGCTAATGCAAAGACTCCCACCCTGCTAGGCCACTTGCTTTTCCATCATTTTGCTACTCTCTGCTCATGCACATGTGTACACACTCATACTCGGCGCGCGCGCGCGCGCGCGCGCACACACACACACACACACACACACACACACACACACACACACACACACACACAAACTGAGGGTTAGTCTTGGCAGTTTGATCCCCAATAAATTATTCTTTCTACCCACGGAGTGGTCCAAGTTTAGTGGTTTTACTGTGCCCTCACTTACATTTGGTGCTAAAACCTGGGAAAGACAATGCCTCTGCCACCAGACCTGGACCCCCTCACACCCTTAAAAAAAAAAAAAAAACCCTAACTCTCCTAACTGAACCAAACTATCACTATGACCCTCCTGGGAACTGATCATTTGTTTCTGCTAGCTCCTGCCACCAACAATATTCGACTCCAAATTTTAGAGAGTCCACCTTTTCAGCCCCTTCTTTCTTTTACCCCTTCTGCTCACTCATCTCTCCACAGTTATTCAATAAGTGTCCTCTCTGAGTTGCCTGATTTGTCTCTCACTGGCTTGCTGGGGCCTTGTTCTGTCTCTCTGTAACTTACTACAAAAGTCAAGCTGGTATATCAGGCATCATCCTCCCTAC